>NW_017803898.1:1659311-1863230 GCF_001625305.1 Branchiostoma belcheri | reverse complement strand
TCAATTTTTTTCTTTAATTTTTCAAGTATTTCATCATTTGATTTTTTAATTTTCCTGATTTTTACAAAGATTCTTTTTTAGATTCCTCAGCTCAGCATGCCCGACTCTGCCTGTATAGGCTGTTTACGTGCAGCATCACATTGCAGGTCGAATCTAAGCTTATCTTTCTCTTCACAGTGTATAAACCAATATTTTCCCTTAGACCCTGTTTATGTTTATACTCCAGCAGCTTGAACACATCTTTTCTTTAAAATTTAAGCCCCAAAAACATACGCATGGTGTGGCCATACTGAGGAGCTTGCTGTTCTGTTTAGTTGGCAGGACACCATGTGGAGAAAGCTGCGACACGTGCTGATTTTCCTTCTCATCATCCTGAAGGAGCCCAACATGCCAGAAGCTACCTGTAGCTGTAAACCGTCATCAGTCTGTGTGTGTGACGAAATGAACCTCATCAGCATCCCCCAGAACCTCCCAACATCCATCTCTCAATTGCATTTGGGCAATAACAGAATCACCATTAGTCAGTCCGCAATGATGAGATATAGGAATTTGACAGTGCTGAACCTTCATAGTAACGGGATAGCGAAGATTGAGCCAAACACATTTCAAATCATGCTCCAACTACGATTGTTGTACATGGAATGTAACAGAATTCAAGTGATTCACACTGGTACATTTAAAAACCTACCACGGCTAGAAAATTTGTACCTGGATCGCAACCAGATAACCTTGATTGAGTTAGGCGCGTTTCAGAATCTGCCCCGACTAGTAAAGTTGTGCCTATCTCACAACAACATAACTGAGATCAAACCTGGCATATTTCAAAACGTTTCCAAACTGGAACTTCACCTGAAGAGCAACCCTATAGGAATAATTAAGAGAGAAACATTTGAAGATATATTTCCAGTACGAGTGTTGATCCTTGACAGGAACAACATGACACAAATTCAGAATCTACGCCAACTAGAAAAGTTGACAGTACGCTTTAGCCCGATAACAACATTGCAGAGTGACATGTTCAAAGATTTACCCCTACTTTACAAGTTGGACTTATATAGGAACAAGAATTTAACAGATATTCTGTCCCACCCATTTCAAAATCTACCCCGACTGGCAGTTTTGTACTTGCATAAAAACAAGATAACACTGCTTCAGCCTGGCATATTTCAAAATCTAACCAGTTTAGAACGGTTGTACCTGAATCAAAACCAGATTTCAATTGTTCAGGCAGGTACATTTAAAAACTTACCCCGACTGGCACATTTAAACCTGAATGACAACAAGATAATAACGATTAAGGCTGGTACATTTACAAACCTACCCCGGCTAGAACGGTTGTACCTGGATCGCAACCAGATAATATTGATTGAGTTAGGCGCGTTTCAGAATCTGCCACGACTAGTAAAGTTGTGCCTGTCTCACAACAACATAACTGAGATCAAACCTGGCATATTTCAAAACGTTTCCAAACTGGAACTTTACCTGACGAGCAACCCGATAACAATACTTAAGAGAGAAACATTTGAAGATATATTTCCAGTGCGAGTGTTGTTCCTTGACAAGAACAACATGACACAAATTCAGAATCTACGCCAATTAGAAACGTTGAAAGTGCGCTTTAGCCCGTTAACAACATTGCAGAGTGACATGTTTAACGATTTACCCCTACTTTACCAGTTGGACTTGCGGATGAACAAGAATTTAGCAGATATTCGGTCCGGCACATTTCAAAAATTACCCCGACTAGCTAACATGACACAAATTCAGAATCAAGCCAATTAGAAACGTTGAAAGTGCGCTTTAGCCCGTTAACAACATTGCAGAGTGACATGTTTAACGATTTACCCCTACTTTACCAGTTGGACTTGCGGATGAACAAGAATTTAGCAGATATTCGGTCCGGCACATTTCAAAAATTACCCCGACTAGCTAATCTGAACCTGAGTAAAAACAAGATATCAATGATTCAGCCGGGTACACTTACAAATCTAACAAGTTTAGAACGGTTGTACCTGAATCACAACCAAATTTCAATTGTTCAGGCAGATACATTTAAAAACTTACCGCGACTAGCACATTTAAACCTGAATAACAACAAGATAACAACGTTTAAGGCTGGTACACTTACAAACCTACCCCGGTTAGAACGGTTGTACCTGGATCGCAACAAGATAAAAATGATCGAAGTAGGTACTTTTCAAAAACTACACCAACTAAAAGTATTGTCCCTGAGTGGCAACCAAATTACAATGATGAAGGCAGGTACATTTGTAAACATGCCGCGACTAGAACAGTTATACCTTGACAGCAACCAAATAACAATGATTAAGAAAGACGCATTTCAGAATGTATCCAAACTACAAACGTTGGACCTGCACAGCAACAAGATGATAAAGATTGAGAAACAATTATTTGAAAATCTGCCCCGACTAGTGCATTTGTACCTGCACAGCAACCAAATAACATCGATTCAGGTTCGTGCATTTTCTTCCCTACGCCAACTACAGCAGTTGTATCTGAACGACAACCAGTTAACAGTGATTGCATGGGTTTATACATTTCGACACCTACCCGCACTAGAACAGTTGTGCCTCTCATTCAACAGAATAAGCCTCCATGAGTTAAATAACGATACATATACATTCACGTTTATACACCTACCGCGACTAAAACAGTTGTCCCTGTCTAACAACCGGATTGATACCATCCCTACATTTTGCAACGTACAGCAACAACTGCAAGTGTTACGCCTGTCCTACAACTGTATATACGAGATTAAGTCAAGTGCATTCAAAAATGTACCCCAGCTACAAGATTTAAACCTTTACTCCAACTATATAACGAACATCCCTTCAAAAGCGTTTGAAAGTCTACAAAATCTCCAAAATTTGGACCTTCGGGAGAACAAAATATCTGCCATTCTCCCCTCAGCTTTTGTCTTCTTACCATCTGTTAGTACCATAAGACTTACCCATAATCCCTGGCGGTGTGATTGTAACATGGCTCCCTTTAAACTCGATATCAGTAAAATCCCTTCATATACAGACCAGATAATATGTTCCCAACCAGCCAAATTACAAGGAAAGAATCTGGCAGATGTTAAACTTGAAGACCTGATATGTGAAGGGCAAACCATACCAACACTGTTTGGCAACCAAACCTCTTCTGCTAGCCCGTCAGCATATAATGGAGGCTCAACAGTTACTACTCGGCCACTTCTTAAACCATTAGAGAGTACTAACAACTTCCTCGTACCTGTTATCATTGCCTTTGTTGGTGTTCTTCTTATGGGTACCATCTTGGTCATACTTTGGTACAAGAAAAGGACGAGGCATCCTCCTATAAGTCCCAATATAGTAGGTGACAACCAGTATGAAGATATTGACAAATATGACCAGGCAACTATTCAATCTGCAAATCCAGGTGTCTTAAAGTCAAATACTACGCGTGCAGGTAAGGGTGGGTCTCAGGCCATTACTGAATTAAACACAAACACAACAGCTACTGTGATGACCAGTGCTGATTATCACCAGTATGAAGACATTGACAACCGTCGTGGTAAGACAGAGAATGGTCAAAATAAGACTGACCCTGGATCTCCGATAGTTGGAAATCTAACAAAGGACGCGATCCTAGCTGCTTTGATACCAAATATATTGTACAAGGGACAGGGTCAGTCTCAGGTCAACAATGCATCCACCACACAAACCACAGCTACTGTAATGGCCAGTTGTGGTGCTCACCAGTATGAAAATAGTGACCAGCATGATCAGACAGGACAGGGTCAGTCTCAGACCAACACTGCATCCACCACACAAACCACAGCTACTGTAGTGGCCAGTGGTGGTGCTCACCAGTATGAAAATAGTGACCAGCATGATCAGACAGGGCAGGGGCAGTCTCAGGCCATCACTAAATCCAACACAAACATCACTGCTACTGTAATGGCCAGTGGTGATGATCACAAGTATGAAGATATTGACAACTGTCATGTTAAGGCAGGACAGGGTCAGTCTAAGGCTACAACTCAATCTCCGACAATAGCAAAGCTGTCACGTAACAAAATGCTAGCTGTCTTGAAGTCAAATCCTACATATGCAGATATGAAAACACATCCAAAGGGCCCAGCATCTATAGAAGTAGCCAGTGGTGGCAATCACCAGTATGAAGATATCGACAACAATCATGTTAAAACAGGGCAGGGTCAGTATCAGTCGACTGCTAAATCCAACAAAAACATCACTGCTACTGCAATGGCCAGTGGTGATGATCACAAGTATGAAGATATCGACAGCCATCATGTTAGAACAGGGCATGGTCAGTCTCGGGCCAACACTGAATCCAACACAAACACAACAGCTACTGTAATGACCAGTGGTCATAATCAGACAGGACAGGGTCAGTCTCATACCATCACTGAATCCAACAGAAACACCACAGCTACTGTAATGACCAGTGGTCATGATCAGACAGGGCAGAGTCAGTCTCAGGCTATCGCTAATTCCTTGTTTGCTACAAATCTGTCTTATGACACAGGGCTGGCTGCCTCAAAGCTAAATTCTCTGTACAAAAAAGAAAATGTAATGACCAGTGGTCGTGATCAGACAGGACAGGGTCAGTCTCAGACCAACACTGAATCCAACACAAACACGACAGCTACTGTAATGACCAGTGGTCATGATCAGACAGGGCAGGGTCAGTCTCAGACCAACACTGAATCCAACACAAACACGACAGCCACTGTAATGACCAGTGGTCATGATCAGACAGGGCAGGGTCAGTCTCAGACCAACACTGAATCCAACACAAACACCACAGCTACTGCAATGGCCAGTGGCCATGATCAGACAGGACAGGGTCAGTCTCAGACCATCACTGGATCCAACACAAACACCACAGATACTGTAATGACCAGTGGTCATGATCAGACAGGGCAGGGTCAGTCTCAGACCATCACTGAATCCAACACAAACACCACAGCTATTGTAATGAACAACAGTCATGATCTGGCAGGGCAGGGTCAGTCTCAGACCATCACTGAATCCAGCACAAACACTACAGCTACTGTAATGACCAGTGGTGATGGTCATCAGTGTAAAGATATTGAAAATTATTCATGATCAGACAGGGCAGGGTCAGTCTCAGGCCATCATTGAATCCAACACAAACACCACAGCTATTGCAATGACCAGTGGTCATGATCAGACAGGGCAGGGTCAGTCTCAGACCAACACTGAATCCAACACAAACACCACAGCTACTGCAATGGCCAGTGGTCATGATCAGACAGGGCAGGGTCAGTCTCAGACCATCACTGAATCCAACACAAACACCACAGCTACTGTAATGACAAGTGGTCATCATCAGACAGNTATAAAACAAGATAACACTGCTTCAGCCTGGCATATTTCAAAATCTAACCAGTTTAGAACGGTTGTACCTGAATCAAAACCAGATTTCAATTATTATGGCGGGTACATTTAAAAACTTACCCCGACTGACATATTTCAACCTGAATGACAACCAGATAACAACGATTAAGGCAGGTACATTTACAAACCTACCCCGGCTAGAACGGTTGTACCTGGATCGCAACCAGATAACATTGATTGAGTTAGGCGCGTTTCAGAATCTGCCCCGACTAGTAAAGTTGTGCCTATCTCACAACAACATAACTGAGATCAAACCTGGCATATTTCAAAACGTTTCCAAACTGGAACTTCACCTGAAGAGCAACCCTATAGGAATAATTAAGAGAGAAACATTTGAAGATATATTTCCAGTGCGAGTGTTGATCCTTGACAGGAACAACATGACACAAATTCAGAATCTACGCCAATTAGAAACGTTGAAAGTGCGCCTTAGCCCTATAACAACATTGCACAGTGACATGTTTAACGATTTACCCCTACTTTACCAGTTGGACTTGCGGATGAACAAGAATTTAGCAGATATTCGGTCCGGCACATTTCAAAAATTACCCCGACTAGCCAATCTGAACCTGAGTAAAAACAAGATATCAATGATTCAGTCGGGTACACTTACAAATCTAACAAGTTTAGAACGGTTGTACCTGAATCACAACCAAATTTCAATTGTTCAGGCAGGTACATTTAAAAACTTACCGCGACTAGCACATTTAAACCTGAATAACAACAAGATAACAACGATTAAGGCTGGTACATTTACAAACCTACCCCGGCTAGAACGGTTGTACCTGAATCACAACCAAATTTCAATTGTTCAGGCAGATACATTTCGAAATCTACCGCGACTAGCACATTTAAACCTGAATAACAACAAGATAAGAACTATTAAGGCTGATACACTTACAAATCTACCCCGATTAAAACGGTTGTTCCTGGATCGCAACAAGATAAAAATGATCGAAGTAGGTACTTTTCAAAAACTACACCAACTAAAAGTATTGTCCCTGAGTGGCAACCAAATTACAATGATGAAGGCAGGTACATTTGTAAACATGCCTCGACTAGAACAGTTATACCTTGACAGCAACCAAATAACAATGATAAGGAAAGGCGTATTTCAGAATGTATCCCAACTACGAACGTTGGACCTGCACAGCAACAAGATGATAAAGATTGAGAAACAATTATTTGAAAATCTGCCCCGACTAGTGCAATTTGTACCTGCACAGCAACCAAATAACATCGATTCAGGTTCGTGCATTTTCTTCCCTACGCCAACTACAGCAGTTGTATCTGAACGACAACCAGTTAACAGTGATTGCATGGGTTTATACATTTCGACACCTACCCGCACTAGAACAGTTGTGCCTCTCATTCAACAGAATAAGCCTCCATGAGTTAAATAACGAAACATATACATTCACGTTTACACACCTACCGCGACTAAAACAGTTGTCCCTGTCTAACAACCGGATTGATACCATCCCTACATTTTACAACGTACAGCAACAACTGCAAGTGTTACGCCTGTCCTACAACTGTATATACGAGATTAAGTCAAGTGCATTCAAAAATGTACCCCAGCTACAAGATTTAAACCTGTACTCCAACTATATAACGAACATCCCTTCAAAAGCGTTTGAAAATCTACAAAATCTCCAAAATTTGGACCTTCGGGAGAACAAAATATCTGCCATTCTCCCCTCAGCTTTTGTCTTCTTACCATCTGTTAGTACCATAAGACTTACCCATAATCCCTGGCGGTGTGATTGTAACATGGCCCCCTTTAAACTGGATATCAGTAAAATCCCTTCATATACAGACCAGATAATATGTTCCCAACCAGCCAAATTACAAGGAGAGAATCTGGCAGATGTTAAACTTGAAGACCTGATATGTGAAGGGCAAACCATACCAACACTGTTTGGCAACCAAACCTCTTCTGCTAGCCCGTCAGCATATAATGGAGGCTCAACAGTTACTACTCGGCCACTTCTTAAACCATTAGAGAGTACTAACAACTTCCTCGTACCTGTTATCATTGCCTTTGTGGTGTTCTTCTTATGGGTACCATCTTGGTCATACTTTGGTACAAGAAAAGGACGAGGCATCCTCCTATAAGTCCCAATATAGTAGGTGACAACCAGTATGAAGATATTGACAAATATGACCAGGCAACTATTCAATCTGCAAATCCAGGTGTCTTAAAGTCAAATACTACGCGTGCAGGTAAGGGTGGGTCTCAGGCCATTACTGAATTAAACACAAACACAACAGCTACTGTGATGACCAGTGCTGATTATCACCAGTATGAAGACATTGACAACCGTCGTGGTAAGACAGAGAATGGTCAAAATAAGACTGACCCTGGATCTCCGATAGTTGGAAATCTAACAAAGGACGCGATCCTAGCTGCTTTGATACCAAATATATTGTACAAGGGACAGGGTCAGTCTCAGGTCAACAATGCATCCACCACACAAACCACAGCTACTGTAATGGCCAGTTGTGGTGCTCACCAGTATGAAAATAGTGACCAGCATGATCAGACAGGACAGGGTCAGTCTCAGACCAACACTGCATCCACCACACAAACCACAGCTACTGTAGTGGCCAGTGGTGGTGCTCACCAGTATGAAAATAGTGACCATCATGATCAGACAGGGCAGGGTCAGTCTCAGACCATCACTGAATCCAACACAAACACAACAGCTACTGTAATGACCAGTGGTCATGATCAGACAGGGCAGGGTCAGTGTCAGACCATCACTGAATCCAACACAAACACCACAGTTACTGTAATAACCAGTGGTGATGATCACCAGTGTAAATATATTGAAAATTATTCATGATCAGGCAAGGCAGGGTCAGTCTCAGGCTTACATTCAATATCTACACGTTTTTGCACAAAACACACTGCTTTAAGCCAAATCCTATGTGTGAATGTGTCGGAACACCGCCTAAGGATCCGCTATATTTTGAAATATTCAGCATTACTGATGAACATTTGTAAAATAAATGTTGCCTTTACATATGTAATATGAATTGCACTATATATAATGTAACCATTGTTAAGAAGTGTTAGAACAAAAAAAATCTGGTGATAACGTGTTTGAGAATTAATCTTTAACCAATATATATGGGTGTGTGTAATACATGTATAAATGATAGCTTTATTGAAAAGTACGTATATTTAAGAGCAATTAAAGTGCAATGATCCCACCATTCGATCTCTGTTTCTTGAGTGAGGACCTCTAGTGGTTATGTTATGAAATTACAGCTTTCCATTACGTTCAATCTAATAATAATCCAGTTGAACTTCAAGGTCTATATCAATTTATTAATTCAAGAGCATTTTTACAAAGATGTATATTACAGCCTTACGACAGACTGAGAAATAACTCGATCGTAACTTGCTGTAAGAAGTACCCCAGTGAAACGAGGTAACTATACGTGGGGTCAGACCTTCCTGTTAATCTATGGTTACAAAATCTTATTACAGAAGTTTACAGGAGAATAGTAGGTAACTAGTCAGTCTGAAATTCCGGTGAGTCCAAGTTTTGGTTGAAGATCTTAAGAACTGTTTAATCCTATCGATACGAATACAAAGCTATTCACATATTGCGGCTTGAATTACAAGGCGTTGGTGGTGTAATGGTCAACATTGTTACCTTCCAAGCAGTAGATCCGGGTTCGATTCCCGGCCAACGCATAGTCTTCTTTTTTCTGAATGTAATCTTATTTTTGCAAATGCAACAATGTGATAAAATTCTGATATTTCAAGACCGAAGAAGCTTTGCCCCTTTTCATGTTAGTACCTTTGATTTTGAGTGGGGATCTTTTAAAGATGGTATTCTTATTCTTTAACTGAGCGCCACATGCAGGCCGTCCGCGACTGTCTTCTTGTTATTTCACGATGTACAGTTTTACTACCACTTGTTAGTAGTAGTTGTTACTATCTAGTAAGAGGAACATCGTTGTGACAGATGCCTGACGTATAGAAAGGGCGTACATCATAAGGGTCCATTAACGCATTAAACAAACAGCAAAGATGCCCCTTCTCAGCGCTTAACCATGGATTGCTCTAATGATATTTGAGTCCATTGCACTTAAACGGACAGTTCGTTAGATTTATCCACTTGAAAGCCACCAGGCTATAGTCATCGGGGCTTTAGCGTATGACGGGCCTGGATTTGGACAAAGACGTCTAAATGCATCATGATACCAGTTCAATGTCTGTTACAAAGGATCGTAGACTCGTAGAATTGTCAGAGAGGACCGTTGACACAGTTGCGTTACTATGACATATGTAGAGTACAAAACTATCATTAACATCAGGTTATGACTGTGACTAAACGAAGAAGCCGCTCCTACGAAATGTCGGAATTTGAAGGGTGGGCATGGGGTTTTCGTCAAGTTCAGCGTGTACGTCAGATTAAACCTTCGCCAGAGTTCCTCAACACTAAGAGAACCGTCGCCCCCGGAAGAGCCTTTCTCACCATCCTGGCCAGTTTCGCCGCTTCCAGGCCTCCACCAGGAAGGGTATGTTCCGTTGCCATAGGGACCACCGTTGGACGGATATGTGCCATTGCCGTATGGCCCACCGCTTCCTGGTACGAGCCGTGCCGCGTGGGCCACCACCCCCTGGGAACGAGCCGTTACTGTTTGGCCCACCAACGCCGGATCCAGGTCGCCAACCGGGCGGATAGGTCCCGTTTCCGAATGGCCCTCCATCGGGCCTCCACCAATCCGGGTACGTCCCGTTTCCATACGGCCCACCATCGGGCCTCCACCAGTCCGGATACGTCCCGTTTCCGTACGGCCCACCTGTAGGGCTCCACCAAGATGGGTACGTCCCGTTTCCGTATGGCCCCCCTGTAGGGCTCCACCAAGACGGATACGTCCCGTTTCCATAAGGTCCGTCGTTTGGGCCCCACCAATCCGGATACGTCCCGTTTCCGTATGGCCCACCTGTAGGGCTCCACCAATCCGGATACGTCCCGTTTCCGTATGGCCCACCATCCGGCCTCCACCAAGACGGATATATTCCGTTTCCGTACGGGCCGCCGTCCGGCTTCCACCAATCCGGATACGTCCCGTTTCCGTATGGCCCGCCTGTAGGGCTCCACCAAGATGGGTATGTTCCGTTGCCGTATGGTCCACCATCGGGCCTCCACCAATCCGGATACGTCCCGTTGCCGTACGGGCCACTGTCTGAGGTCCACCAATCCGGATACGTCCCGTTTCCGTACGGCCCGCCTGTAGGGCTCCACCAATCCGGATACGTCCCGTTTCCGTACGGCCCTCCATCAGGCCTCCACCAAGCCGGATACGTCCCGTTTCCATATGGCCCGTCGTTTGGGCCCCACCAAGACGGATATGTCCCGTTTCCGTATGGCCCCCCTGTAGGGCTCCACCAATCCGGATAAGTCCCGTTTCCGTATGGCCCACCATCCGGCTTCCACCAAGACGGATACGTCCCATTTCCGTATGGCCCACCTGTAGGACTCCACCAATCCGGATACGTACCGTTTCCGTATGGCCCACCATCCGGTTTCCACCAAGAAGGATACGTTCCGTTGCCATAAGGCCCGTCGTTTGGGCCCCACCAATCCGGATATGTCCCGTTTCCGTATGGCCCGCCTGTAGGACTCCACCAATCTGGATATGTCCCATTTCCGTAAGGCCCGCCTGTAGGGCTCCACCAAGATGGGTATATTCCGTTTCCGTATGGCCCCCCTGTAGGGCTCCACCAATCCGGATACGTCCCGTTTCCGTATGGCCCGCCTGTAGGACTCCACCAATCCGGATACGTCCCGTTTCCGTATGGCCCACCTGTAGGACTCCACCAATCCGGATACGTCCCGTTTCCGTATGGACCACCATCCGGTTTCCACCAAGAAGGATACGTCCCGTTTCCGTATGGCCCACCACCGGGCCTCCACCAATCTGGATACGTCCCGTTTCCGTACGGCCCGCCTGTAGGGCTCCACCAATCCGGATACGTCCCGTTTCCGTATGGCCCACCATCGGGCCTCCACCAATCCGGATACGTCCCGTTTCCGTATGGACCTCCATCGGGCCTCCACCAATCCGGATACGTCCCGTTTCCGTATGGACCTCCATCGGGCCTCCACCAATCCGGATACGTGCCATTTCCGTATGGCCCGCCTGTGGGGCTCCACCAAGATGGGTACGTTCCGTTTCCGTATGGCCCACCTCCGGATCCGGAAGATGCCCCACTCGAGCCGGCCGCCGCCGTCGGAGTCGGGGGAACCCAGTCTGGGTACCTCGATGGGAAAAGGGGAGCTGCAATTGAAAACGTACAATGATTTATTAGGTTTGGATATGGGTTTAAAAAGTTTTAAAGCTATTGCCATTTATGTTCAACAAGACTGCTGCCAGTTCTGACGGCCGGTTTTCTGGTTTTGATCAAGTTTATTGCTCTCAGACAAGCACAGTAGTGACATTATGAGTTTCCACTTAATCATCTGGTATTACAAAGTCTATCATTTCACCATGCTCCACCTCTTGTTAGATGTAACACTAAGGCACTGTAAGGCAATCAGAGATATTATAAGCACCTCCTAGTGGAGTGTACAGGAACTGCATCCACCATCTTTCATCATTGACAAAGAATGAGTCCAAAGACACTTGTATATGTACATAAATAGGTAGTTGAATTTATATGCAAATACAGAAAACACACAAATGGCTGAGATGCAAACAAGTAGGAAGAACGTTAGCTTACCGCAGAAGTTGATGTTCTCGTCACTTGAGTCTGGACAGTCGTGATACTGGTCGCAAAGAAAGCCCAAAGGTATGCAGATTCCGTCATTACATTCAAAGTCGTCCCCTGGGCATCCTGAAAAATACGTTCTTTAATCAGACTGGTGCAAGGCTAAAGCACAGACAGCAGTACTTGTAAAAACGTAAATGCTTGTCCATAATGGGGGCCCGCATGCCTTTCCGTAGAGCGTAATCGGCCGTTTAATCTACGTAGAGCGTATTCGCCGTTTTAATTCCACGTAATGCGTTGTAGCCACTTGGAATTTATCGTAAAGCGTAATCGAGAGATTTCCGAATTCAGCGTAGAGCGTTGTCGGACCCCCCCCCCAAGCAGGCCCCCCATAATCAGTGATAGATAAAATCTAAAGAGTTGCTGCCTGTACTCCTGCACTTTTAGTAGTCGAATGACTACATCATAGCTGCATAAGCTCATCGAATATAGACTTGTATGAATGTAGCTTTTCTGGTGAGCAAGACTTACAGACATTAACAGGCTAGTCTCCTGCTTTAGTGCTTGCACCACACCATTCACCAAATGGTTTTAACTAATTGGTGGTCAAGAATATTTAACTCTAGTGCATTGTTGTGAGTTATGCACCTTCTTGTGATCTCAACAATTTGCTTTGGCGTGGTACGTTTAGTCTCACCGCTTTGCTTAATTAAAGTTATCAAGCTGTGAGGCTGTATGTGTGTGAAATATACTTTCACGCCCACTTCTTCTTAATTTATCGAAAAGCCATGTTGTAATTTTAACTTTCTCGAAGAGCAAAAGCAAAGAGGTGAAGATGATGCCATTGATACTTTCATATTTAACACCATGTGCATCGATGAAGGTTAGACACCCAGGTACACAAGAAGAAAAGTTGACAGTTACTCAAGCAATTAGAACGATTTTTAAAAGCACCCTGCGAAGCACCAGACCACCGCAAATATGGGCCTTTCTGGCGAACTTACGGCAGTCTTGTTCCTCACTGAAATCTTCACAGTCGTAAATTGTGTCACACACAGAATTGTGAGATATGCATATAAGGGTTAGCTCGCACTAGAAACTGGTCCTCTCGACAGCCTGAAAGAAAGAGGAGCACCAGTCGTATGATTAGTAGGCATTTCGTCGGTCTTACAAGACCATGAAAGTACTCCATCTACACCATGGACTTATTTTTGGTTTTGCGCTTGGTTTTGCGTTCTGATGCGAGTCTCTGTTTTTCATACAATCACCATTTGCACTTCATTTATATGTGTAATTGGTAACGTTAACAGAAGTCCTTGCTAGTTGACTGCGCTTCCACTTTGTGATGTATCACTACTGTCTTCAATATGTGAATGAAAAAAAAAACTGGCTCACCTGGTTTGTTGTCGTAACTACCATCTGATCCCGAGCCGTCTCCGTCGGTACCGCCGTTGCTGCCACCGGTATTGTTGCCAGCACCTGACCCGGTGCTGTTACCAATGCCGGCACCATTGTCGCCTCCCACGGTACCATCGCCGCCGTTGCCTCCGCTCCCACTGCCACCAGTTCCGCCGTCGCCTCCGCCAACTCCTGTTCCTCCACCGGTACCAGAGCCTCCACCGGTACCAGAGCCTCCACCGGTACCTCCACCGGTACCAGAGCCTCCACCGGTACCTCCACCGGTACCAGACGCCTCCACTACTGCTTGTATCGTCGCCTCCACTGCCATCTGTACCGGTACCTCCACCGGTACCAGTACCTCCACCGCTTGTACCGTCACCTCCACCGCCATCGCCTCCACTGCCACCACCATCGGTACTGCCACCTGTCCCAGTACCCGTACTCCCACCGGTTCCTCCACCGGTACCAGTGCCAGTACCTCCACTGGTGCCCCCATCGGTACTTCCACCTCCACCAGTTCCTGTACCCCCACCTGCACCAGTACCTGTACCTCCACCAGTACCTCCACCGGTGCCCGTACCTCCACTGCCGCTTGTACCGTCGCCTTCACCGGTACCTCCACTGGTACCTGTGCCTCCACCTCCACCACTACTTGTACCTCCATCGGTACCTCCAGTACCCGTGCCTCCACTGCCGCTTGTACCGTCGCCTCCACTAGTACCTCCACCAGTGCCAGTACTTCCACCGGTACCGCTACCGGAGCCAGTACCCCCACCTCCACTGGTACCCGTACCTCCACCGGTACCTCCACCGGCACCTCCACCGTTCCCAGTTGTTCCTTCCACAGTGTAGTCTGTGACAGCAGTGTGATCGTCCGTGGATTCCGTGGTTGTAGAATCACCACCGTTTGCGCCACCGCCGTTCCCAGGCGAACCGGTCAACTGTTGGCCGCCAGACGATGACCCAAGTTGTATCGTGGTTTGTAGGTACGTGGTGGACATCGCTGTTGTCACGAGCGTTGTAGGGATCGCGGTTGTGGTCTCGGGAGTGGTTGTAATCGTTGTCGTTGTCAGTGTTGTCGTTGGCAGCGTTGTCGTTGGATCTAAAGATACAGGAATTGTGAGAAATACAATTAAACACCCCACCCCTTTCAAATCTAGATATGTTTTAACGGAGAGATAAATTATATAAATGGCACAGAGCTAACCCCATTATGCATTAATTCTATTCTGTAGTATAGTATAATACAGTTGAAGTCGCACATTGTTACAACTATTGATACGGCTGTCGAATTTAACTACAGTTAAACTGCTAAAGTACTACGGCTGTAGGTTGACTAGTTTTTACTACTACTACTACTACTACTACTACTATTTCTGCAGTTGCAGAATGTTACTTATGCTGCATGCATGGAGAACGCTAGGAATATGGAGACTCAATCAGCCCCAAACAGCAAGAGATTGTCTAACACTACTCTCCAAGCAGAACTTAGGCTTCAGCTTATTTTTGGCGTGTTTTAGGCGTTTTCATCAGGTTTTCTTTTTCCGGGAATTTTGTGTGGCTGGCGTAACAAAACCATCCAAAAAGAAAACCCGATTTGAACGCCTAAAACACGTCCCAAAAAAGCCGAAGCCTAAACCTGAGACTGCTTGAAGAGTACCCGAGCCCAGGCAATAAGAGCTTGAACATGAAACTCAGGATTACCGCAGTTTGGGACTGGGCAGTCGTGAAAGGACAGTTGGTCGTCATTGTACGGGTTTATGATGAAGCAGTACGGCTTTAGATCCGTCTCCGGGGAGGGATTCCGGCAGTAGTTATCTTCCAGGTGGTACCGTTCAAAGGCTCTGGGACTGAAGAACACTTCGACCAGAGGGGAGCTCCACGGCAGGCATTCTATGTCTGAGGTGGTGGTGTTGATTGTTCCGCGGTAGGTCTCCCCGAACCCGTCATAACACTCTCTGAACGGGTCGGCTGGAACATAAACAAGACTGGCAATGAAAACATACATTGCCATGGCGACGGTGGTTGCTGTTAGGGTTATTGTTTGGCACTGCCATCATTTCATGATTTTGAGGAAGACTTTGTAGCTGTTAAGTCTAGAATTCTTGCGAATTGCACACAATACTGCACCATTATGCTCCTCCCTGAGACGTCGCCAAAACTGTCGAAACCATCAACAACAGTTTTGTGTTTATCTCTAGCTCTCGTAGGTGACAAGATATGGAATTGAAGGATCGACTAGAGAACAAAATGTCCAAATCTTTATTAGCATACGTGACTTTAAGCGTTGATTAAAAGTTATTTTATTGCATTTCATTGCATTTGGAAGTCTGCAAGCAGGGACTCTTGCCAATAAACGTATCTGTACTCATGACAGATCTTAAGGTATGCCTCGAGAGTTCGAGCTGAAACTGTATATGAACATGAATTGTGTTAGATGATGATTTCGTTTCCATCGATAGTCTGAGCACAGTGGTATTTCACACCAAACTTGGATTTTTCTTATATTACACGCTGTTTTTCAGTGAAGCAAAGATGATTTTATCCACCGGCATTTAGAATTGCCTTTGACCCTCTCCATTGTCTAGTAATTTGTATATAGCGTGACACGGAGGCCCTAGGCATGAGATCTTATCACAGTAGAACTCTCGCCTTAAGAGTTGTCAGTACTTATTGACCTTTTCGCCCAGAGACAAAGCACAATGGAAAGTGTATGTAGAATAAGATTACCGTCAACATCCGTTACCACTTATCTAAATAGACCGGCATAGAAAAGAGGACATGTGTTGTTTTTTTTTTCATTGACAACATCCATACATCTTTTAGATGTCTGAATACATTTTGATTCTTGAAGAGATAACTTCGAATATTAAGTTCAACGTTCCTTTTTTACAATGTAAGCAAGAAACCGGAGATGGCAGACGTAACTCTTTACACGTATAGCTAAATATTTAAGATACACACACACACACACACACAC
This sequence comes from Branchiostoma belcheri, assembly GCF_001625305.1. NCBI lineage: Eukaryota > Metazoa > Chordata > Leptocardii > Amphioxiformes > Branchiostomatidae > Branchiostoma > Branchiostoma belcheri. The sequence continues at coordinate 1,846,681 of NW_017803898.1, read as the reverse complement.
ACACACACACACACATACACGGAGAGAGGGAGAGAAACAGAGAGAGAGAGAGAGAGAGAATCAAAGGTAGACAAACAAAATGAAAAGTAACAACAAAATTGTCATTTGGCTGTCCGGACACAAACCAACTTCACACATTGTCTTTAACAGCTCTAAACTCACCTGTAGTTGGGGAATATTCCGGAATAGGAGACCCAGTAGTAATAGCCTGTCGTACTGTGATGGGCCCACCGGCAGCCACGGTTGACGTCTGTTGCATTCTGTTAGTCAGAACTGAAGTCAACGTTCTTGTAGTTGTTGATTTATCGGCAGACAAGGACTGCCCAGCAATTGACGAATGTGGTATTGTTCTGGATAGAATAGACGTTAGTGATCGTGCACTGGTTGGTAAAGGCGTTCTAACAGTGGGCGACTGTCCTGCGATAGCCGATTCTGTAGCAGTGGAAATGGGGTTAACGGTAGCTGGAGATTGTCCAGACTTCGTAATCTGATCTCCAGTATGTCTTGTACTGGACGATAGAATAGAAATCAGCGATCGTCCCATGGTCGTAGGCTGACCAGTAGGTTGAGATTGACCTGCATTGGTCAGTCTAGGTGCTGTATATGAGGACTGGGTAGTAGTCTGAGTTTGCCCAGGGTTTGTAGCCTGACCAGAAGTTCCCGAGTGTCCAGCAGATGTTGCTGAAGTCAGTCTGAGAGCCAGCGAGAACCCAGGTGACGTGGAGGAGGCCTGGGATGAGATGACTGGCGCCAGGATGAGGATGATAACAACGTTCCCAATGACGAACATGTCTGTAGACTTCGGCTTCTCTTAAGAAGTCTTATGAGGGATCAGAATTTTCCTCACTCACTCACTCACTCACTCACTCACTCGGTGCGTTTCGCCAGGACCTGCCATCTTGCCTTGTCTTCAGCTAGCTGCTTTGTCTGGGAGAGCGGGATGTTGACGTTGCTCCGGTCTCGTCGTACAAAGAATTTTCCTAGAGCATAAAATATTGTAGCGCTTTAGACAACATAACCTTAGGATGGAACAGCCTTCGTACGTTTCGTTGAATATGCAATGACTTTTTAGGAGAATGGACCTTTTAAACTGACAGTGAAGTGGGAATGGTGTGTGATCTGAGAGATGCCATGCACGGTCTTGAAAATATACAGAAAAATATATTACCTGAACAATGCCAGAAGAAACAATACACAATGCACGAATTGTAGGATTTAACAATGCTGTAAAAATGAAATAGAAATAAATTACCTGAAGAATTCCAGAAGAAACAATACACCATACAAGAACTGTAGGATTTTACAATGACGATAAAAACCAGTTAAGTCTGGTGATGGTCAGTTTTGGTATTTGCTGCTTCAGCCAAAGATTATTTAGACCTACCTGGTACATATCACTATTGTTTAGACAGACATGACCGGACATAACAAAAAGACTTACCTGTAATTTATTTCTTTTGGTAAATGCCGCTGTGGGGCGAAGTAAACGCAGCGTATTGAATTCCAGGTGTTACCTAAGCTACTAGTATTACCTTATTGTATCTCCGCCATATCGTCAAACGAATTCCGTAAGATTTTGAAGTGTGACAAAGCTGGCATCTATTCTCATTGGTGAATCCCACTTCTAAAGCAGAATCAAAAGCTATGTTGTGTTCTCATGAAAATTAACATGGCATTTCCTACAATAGGGGAGATTTACTATCATTGACACAACGTTTCAACCAGACCGAAATCCTCCTCTGCCAGTCACGAAAATACTAACCAGCCCACGTCATTCGTGTGAGAAATTGACATTAAATGCTGTCCAGGCTTTCATATAAGATTAGGAATTCCCATCTACAAATCGTCTAATCTTTTTAATGCTTAATTCCTTCTTCGCTGGCCATTTGTAGCTCTGTCACTCAGCTTAATTCCACATCTCCTATCTTATCTTCTTCTTTGTTTCTTTTGGTATTATCGTTTGATCTCGGCTCTAAGACGGCTCACGCACTGTTTCGTTGATAACAAAAAAGGTCCACGTCGCGACATATTACGTCATTATCAAACGATACGAAACATGATCTTTATAATGACTGTTTTACGACTAAACTAATATATACTCTCTATCTATCTATCTATATCTATATCTATCTATCTATCTATCTATCTATCTATCTATCTATCTATCTATATCTATATCTATATATGCATATATAAAGAGAGAGAGAGAGAGAACATTCGGGCTGCGATTGTTATGATACAGTTGCTGTCAGTATACACCATTCTGCAAACTATACTATGCAATGTACTATTATAAATACATATGTTATCTTCACCATATTTGTACAATAGGATATTTATGTAGGAAATTATATATAAATGTTATCTTCACCATTTTTGTTTCTGGAAGAATTAAGCTGGAAAATGTAAATTACTTTTACGTTTTCAAATCAATATGAACACGTTATAGTATTTTATTATAAAAAATACATTGAAAACTTCACTTTGGTTGGCACTCATCTGACGACCAAACTGCTTAAAAAGTGACAAGTTTTTTTTATAATATCAATATACATTAATGAATTTGAAGATGCTACAAAACGCGACTATGCTGTATTTGCGTGACTGTATCAGTCCTAGTGTGATCCTTGAGGTATTAGGTCAACGCTGTCAATGCTGTGGTCACCCTGTCACTTTTACGATAACCTTCCGTTCTTTTAGAATAAAATCACTTGTGTTCATCAAAACTTAAATCATTGAAGAATGATATATATATTGTGTACTCAAATTTAATGTAGTGTGTATGTCATAATTTTTGATCTTATGTGTATGTTACGTGTGTGTATATGTTATTTAAGACTCCAGGAAGAGTAATGAAGGCATGTGTATATTTATGTACTATCATTAATGGAGGTCTTTGAAACAATAAAGAATAGAGTTAAGTATGATGCACCTTGATGGAATTCCTTGCTCTTTTTCATTAGAGGACTGCATTATTTGTTCGGATTACAAATTACTTTACGTACAATATACAATTTCCGGCCGCTTACGTTATACGAAATAATAGAAATATAAATTATATTCATCATTATGTTTTGTAAGCAAAACCAAATGCCTCACCTGGAATTGTTGATAAATAAACAAATCGTCTTCTTGCTGAATCTTCAGTTCACCGCCGTATAAACCACAATGTCTCGCTCCGAACGCCAACAGAAAAATTACATTTTACCCTCACATTCCAAAAAGCGTGCTTGTCTGAGCTACACCACATACAATAGCCCTAGCCTCGCTATCAGGCTACTTGGCAAGGCTCACAGGGTTTACAAGGTGCTGTTTTCTGTTTCTACATCAGTCAACTGATTTTACCGAGGACCAGCCTAAGGCTGGACACCGGTTACAGAATAGAAAGCTGAAAATAGAATTACATAAAAGCACACTAATTGGCAAAAAAACTCTACCCAAGAAGCCTGCTTAGAGGGTTACGTTGTTAGGTAATTAATAATTCAAAATCAACCGTCCCGACGTATTGAGCATTACATACAACAGTACCAGCCCCATCCCTACCCGCATGTGCCCTGTACATAATGATGATACAAAAGATCCATCAATCAAATCGATGTGGACATCGGAGCCGCGCTTTTCTTCACGGAACTGTTGGCTGATGTGATTGGGATGACAAGGTCAATCTGTGTTATCATCCCTGTTCATGATCTTAAACCACCTGCGCCCTTAGTGATATACCGATAAAGCAGTGTTACGCCACTAAGTAGTGCTACCCTCGTTAAAGAACACAGAAGATAAACTAGAGAGGTAGCATTTACAAAGCAAATGCATAATGTTTACCTTCGCATATGGTCTGCTCTGTTAATTCGTACCCACACACATTCATATATAGGGCCAGACAGGAGTCTAAATCCCTCCTACTAAAAAATTGCAACACCAGTTACCATGGTGACATGTCTGGCGCCAGGTCATTGATCTTTTTGGTTTAAAGAAGAAGAAGAAGAGGAAGCTGAGCAAAAACAATATGTTTTCCTTCGGTAAACATAAGAAATGATACGGTATATATTGATAGTTTTATGTATTTAATATAATTCTCCACGTACAGTAAGTATACATTACACATACTATTACATAGTATCCTACAGTATTCTTCAAGATTATGTAATTTTTACAGCATCGTACCATTTTAAAAGGTCTACATGAAGCTGATGAAATATAGACTATATACTTCTTGTATATCTTTGAATAAATACGACATAACATATATTCCTACACTAATTAACGTGATTGCTCACTATTACATATTGAATAGATATAAAAAAGTCGTTTTCGGGGCAATATATTGTTCAAGATGTCCTTTTCTACTTATATTCTCGTAGGTAATAAAAAGACTTATTTCGGACATCAAAAGCTGCAACGTTTAATTTGTTCTTTCACGATGAATGAATACGAACACGGCTCACTTGGTGTTTTGTTTTTTGTTAATTTGCTGATACGATTAATACTAAGGCTTATAAAACAATCTATCCATATCAATGTGACCGTGTTATTACAGAAATACACATCTGCCAAGCTATGTAGCTTGTTACGCCAAAAACAGCTACTCAAGCAACTGGATATGATTTTGGAAACAGTCATACATTCCTGTAGCATCCACTACCTTTCGTCAGTGGATGCTACCTGAAACATCCGTCAGTGACCGTTTCCAAAATCATATCCAGTTGCTTGAGTAACTGTTTTTGGCGTATCTTATTACCTGGATGTCTTCATCGACGTATGTAGCTTGTTGTATTCTAATACCTGCCCCCGACCCTCCCCGCTACTGCTTGCATATCCTCAATATCCATTCCATCCCCCATATCTAACCTCGGTCCCCCGCGGCCCTCGTAACCCGAGGGCGCGCCACGAATGACCCTCGGGTCCGGCTGGCCTCTATAACCCGCGGACTGTCCTCGGTACATATCATACGCTCCGCGTGCATCGTCCAAATCTAGACCATCCGAGGGGTCGAAACGGTGCCCCTGTGGTGGCCCTCGCGGCGCGTTTCCTGATCGAGAGGCCATCCCGGCCAGTGCTCGGGCGTCTTGCATGTCTAGCCCGTCTGTGGGGTCGAATCCACCGCGGCCTCCTCCTCCCTTTACCAAGATAGAAAGGTAAAGAAAGTTTATTGCACGTTTCTGACGTTAGGCTAATTGTAAGTGAATGTACATGTAACATGAAAATAAAGAATCGACAACAATCAAAATCTAATCATTTCTATGTCTCATCAAGGCCAACCCACCTACCAAATATCAAGACAATCCATACAAGCCTTCTTGAGTTGTTTACAGACAGACACACACACACACAAACACAGACACAAACATAGACGAACGCCTACGACAACATAACCTACTTTGCGAAGGTAATAAAACAGTGTTTACCAGTGGCGGCATCTTTGAGCCCACCATCCCGGCCATGCCCGCCATCGCCGCCATCTTGGACCCGCCGCCTAGCATACTGCCAAGGCTCTGCAGCGCTCCCAGGTCGATGTTGTTGCCTTTGTCTTTACTCCCCAGACCCTTCAGGAAGCCGCCGCCCTTCTTCCCTCCTTTCTTGCCGCCTTTGTTGAGTCCTGACATGCCGATCAAGACCTGGAGAGTAGATTGGAAAGAAAAATAAGTTAAGGAAGATCAAATATCCTTACTTTACTCTCTCTCTCTCTGGCTCGCTCTCGCTCCCCCTTCTCTCCCTCTCTCATTATCGTTATGGCTTTGAAAAATAATTGCTTTCTAGAGGTTCAGTTACACTTGCAAAATGGCATAATTTTAGTCCAAGAAAATAGTATGAAATTCACGTTCTAGATGTATTCCCGAAGATGATTTTAAGGTTCGTCAGCCAATGGATAATTCGTTAGCTTGATTTATCAATGATACTACAGTTTTAGTCCATTCCAGTTGTCTCGCATGCCAGCGAAGATTTTACGCCATAAAGCTGATAAACTTATCAAAATAGTTCGTGAAAGTTTTGTCTCGTAGCAACCTATTCTTCAGCCCTGAAATAAGTAAAACTAGGACCTTACCGAAGCGAGAGGTCCAAGCTTGTTCAGCATACCCAGTTTGTCGAGCGTTGCAATACTGTCAGGAGTCGCTAGGGCCTGCACCTTCGACATGATCTTTCCTGGGATCATTCCTCCCGTCATCTTACCTACGTCATCACAACAACGTTTGTATCAATACACTTCAGGGAGAAATTGCAACTTTTGTTGGTGACAGTTGACATGTGGCAATGCCTCATTGACAACTGGGTACAATCTCAATGCATTCTAAGTTGATCATCGTGGTTGGCAGCCGCATTCATTGAAAGGTGCTGCTCTTGCATTACGTTTTTCTTCATTCCCTCTTCTGTATCTGGATCTTTCTAGCCGATATAATCGCCCCTCGGCGTAACACACAAACTTCTGAATACTTAGATAAGAAAAAAAGAAGAGGCAACCAAAAGTGGCCATAATTGGCAGGTTGTTGGTATTCTGATGTGATAACGAATGTTTGACTGTCATGCATTTTACCCCATCAGCATCTTTCAGTTTCTCAACATGCGAAAATACAGACGTGGCATCAGCCACCTTAGCTCAGAGGTAGAGCACTGGTCTCGTAAACCAGGGGTCGTGAGTTCGATCCTCACAGGTGGCTGAGCATTTCCCAAAATTCTTTTTTTCTCTCTCGCCTATATTTTTTATATTCAGAGAGTGAAAAACCTGTGTAAGGCCAGGCCAGGAGCTATTACTTAATTTATGCCAACTCTTTTGCTATAATTATGATTCAGTATCTATTCTTGCAATGAAAATGTTGCAATGTCATGTACCTTTAAGTTGTGCCTTCCGTACTGACTGTGACAAGCCCGCGAGGTTGCTGAGCACTTTCTTCTCGTCAGATGACGCTGCTGACATAACTGGAACAAATGATGTATATAATACATCTAATTTTGTGTAATCAGGTATAGTGCAACGCCCTGTAATTAAGTGTAATTAGGTGTAGTGTAATGCCCAAACTGATAAACCCAATTCACATTGCTGATTAATTGTCTACGTTGTGTAGCTGGGTAGTCATACTGTATGTTTGTAATGTGGTGGAGCGTGTCATGAACACAGAGATGAGACCGCTGTAAGACTTTTGAGCATCCTAAAAAAAAATAGCAGATCTCTCAACGTTCTTTCAGTGAGCTCCCAATCATGTTCAATGCCTTCCTAATAGTCTCTCAATGACATTTCAAGCATCTCAATCACCAATAATTATTTGGTGGCTCTATCCTGTGAAAAAATATCTCTTTAAAGGCTGCAGTACCCCCAAGAATCGCTAAGAGCAAGAAAAAGCAGAAAGCGACTTACGGGCGCTAGCTAGCCTGGGCTCGATGAATATTCTTTTGTCTTGACGTGATCTGAATGAGATGACAGCCGTGCAAGCGTCCCAGGAGTCATTGGAACTGTCGCTGGAGAGTGTGGAAGCGCCGAAGCTGCTGCCTGAGCCATACGTGCTGCCTGGTTTGTCTAAAGCAGAAGCGAAGCATATCTAAGCACGCCGTAAAGTTTGCGTAAAGATTTCGTTTTCAGTTGTCTGTAAACGGTACCTTTACGCATACTTTGATGCAGGCTTAAATGAGAGCGTGGGCGAGCCATACGTGCTGCCCGGTTTATCTAAAGCAAGAAGCGAAGCCTATTTAAGCATGTCTTAAAGTTTGCGTAAAGATCGCGTTTCAGTTTACTGGTAAAGGAAACATTTACGCATACTTTGAGGCATGTTTAAATGAGAGTGTGGACGAGCCATAGGTACTGCCTGGTTTATCTAAAGCAGAAGCGAAGAATATTTAAGAAGGCCTTGACGTTTGCGTAAAGCTTTATCATAGGTTGAGGCATGCTTTGATATTGGAGAGTGTGGAGGAACAATAGTTGCTGCCTGCCTGGTTCACTAAACATATCTAAAGCAGAAGCGAAGCATATTTAAGTGCGTCTTAAAGTTTGCGTAAAGGTTGCGTTTACAGGCAACTGAAAAAGGGAACCTTTACGCATACTTTGAGGCAGGCTTAAATGAGAGTGTGGGCGAGCCATATGTGCTGCCTGGTTTATCTAAAGCAGAAGCGAAGCATATTTAAGGATGTCCTAAAGTTTGCGTAAAGGTTACGTTTACAGTTGACTGACAAACGGTCATGATGATGATGATGATGATGATGAAGAACGGTCTGCATGATGATGATGAGGAGGAGGAGGAAGACCGTTCATCATCATCATCATCATGATCTTCATGATGATGATGATGAAGAAGACCGTTTGTCAAACAAACGGTACCTTTACGCAAGGAGCTTTACGCAAACTCTTAGGCATTAGATTCCATGCAGTGATATGGAGCTTACATTGCAGAAGCAGCAACTAGCGTGAACTGGCAAACTTAGGCTCTTCTCATCTATATACTAGCACAGCGTTATTATATAGCCTTATTTTAAGCTGTGTTAATATGTTGTAATTGCCAATGTATTTATGTTTTGTAAATGTGTCGTGTGTGTTTGAAGGACCACAGGAAGAATAGCTACATTTGTTGTAAGCTACAGTAAGTGTGGATCCCAATAAAGTCAAAGTCAAGTCAAAGACAGCGTAAATATCACCACTAAAGTTGAACACATATAACTTCATGATCAGTTTGACCTTCCCCCTCTCGTGCCTACACTGCATTACAGTTGATCCCCAAAACACGAGCCAAGGCAGCTGTTGGACTGGTTTACAAAGGTCATACATGTGTTTAGATACCGATGGGTAAGTTCTGGGTCGGTGGCTGCGCTATTTAATTATTCATGACTGTTATTATTCACTCGGCTGCGAAGTGGTCATAATTACAGTTTTGTGTAATTGTAGAGGGGTGGTAGTCTCCACTAGACTCCTTTGCAGGCTGAAAAATAGTAGTAATCGGCCTAAAAGGGGGATGTCATTGGCCAGAGGAGTTGGAGGCAAATTGGACCCTCTCTGGCCGGCCAACTCCTCTCGCCAATGATATCCCCCCCTTTTAGGCCGATTTCTGCTATTTATTCTGCTTGCAAAGGAGTCTGGTGGAGACTAGAGGAATGGGGGTGGGTGGGTTAGTGGCTACATCATAGGTAAGAAGTTGTTATTATCATAACTGATGGGACAAATAAATTATCACCTTCTTCTAGTCCTTTGTTTGCGCTCTTTTGCTTATCCTATCGCTACCTGCTTTAACTTACCGCATTCAATCTTCTGTTCCATTACGTGTCATAAAATTACATGTTTCATTGGTTAAGCACTAACCATTCATTACTAGCATATCATTCTGATTTGTCTATAAATAACGAAGGTTTCTCGCTATAGAAAAGCACAGAACAATGGGACTCAAAGTACCTACTTATAAACATTGACATGCCTTGTGGCGAAGATTAGAGTGGCATGCCTTACACTATTACTAAGGCCTGAGTTATGTCACAGTCTGTCCAAACCAAGTTTTGTGCTTTCTCTTGGCCCTTATTATAGCTTACTCTTTATCATTTATTTCATGAGTTTTACATTCAGGTAAGAGAGAGAGAGAGAGAGAAGAGAGAGAGAGGGGGGCGAGAGTGAGAGGGAGGGAGAAACAAACAAACAAACAAACAAATGAGAGAGGGAGGGAGATAGAGAGTAGGGGAGGGAGGGAAAGATAGTAAGAGACAGAGAGACAGAGAGAGGCAGACAGAGAGAGAGAAAGAGAGAAATAAAGAGAGAGAGAGAGAGAGCTGTACACGCAACTGTTTAGTGGAGAGTGCTGTGTTTGTTTTTGTGCCACGCTCCGATCTATAGCCTCAAGCAGGAAAGGTGATCACATAATTACTAAGTAGACGTTACCGCATTAGATCCAGCCCAATTCACAGGATCAAGGATGGGCGAACTGAAGCTTGTGTCCTGCTTTTGTCCGTTCATAGTTCTGCATTTGCTCTGCTTGAGGTTGGAGATTACTTCCACCACAGTAGCCGAAGCAATGCAGGGATGGGTGTAGGTTGCGTACAACGCCTTGCAGAGGCATTTTAGTCCATTAATCTTACCACCCAGGTGGTGTTCATAATTATATACGCTTTGGGGTATCTTAAAATACCTCGTGAAGAAAAACGTGACTATATTTCTGCAGCAAAATCGACTACAACACGTTTAACGAATTACATGTAACTATTATATGGTTTCTAACTACATTCAATGGGTGGACACTGTTGTAACATATTACTTGGCCCACGTTTCTAAAATGACCTGAATGTGTACAGGTTTTCTTCAAGTTGCACGTGGGGCCCTTGCACAACGTCCTTACACAATACTATTCTCATTACATAATGACTGTAGGATTTTTGTTTACATGTTCTTACCCATGTGGGCTGAATGCAGTATAGTTACACATGGAATATTTACGTAAAGAATCAATACTAACTTGTAGCCTACCTCAACAGTCAGAGGAACAAAACAAAACAACTAGAGGTATGCTATGGTACACTATCGTTCACAAACAGTAAAAAAATACAAGATTATGCTAAGAAATAAATCTATCGTTTACATGTCTCTTCCTTCTTCTTCAATAAGGTGTATACCATACTACAAAGAACATTATTCTATAACGTCTTATTACAATGACTGACAATCACACCATATCTATCAAGGTCATCAGCATGGCTTCATATGAGGGACACAGATACCTGTTTCTTTGGAAGACCCCCTAAGAATTCAAAGATGACTATAGAAACGACTGTGCATCGTAAGATAAACAGTAACATATTCTAAAGGTTTAAGTTGAATCCCAAGTCTTTTATTTTAACGGAGTGGTTCAATACAAGACCTATACGACCACTTCTCGGCATTGAACTAGAAATATGAGAGAAATATGGCTACATGTATGTCAAGAAATGGCGGTGAACGTTTGATTTGAAACCCTGTAGATTGTAGATTGTCTTTGTCTTAGACTGCATTGTCTTTGTCAACAAGCCAAGCCTTCAACTAGGTAGGCTGACCTGACTGCATGTCTTGTATAGTAAAACCGATATATTAATAAATAAATAGATCTGTAACATTTGTATAATAAAGTTGATAAGTTTAGACCTACCTCCGTGGTTGTAATATCTCTCCATGGCTAAGTTCTATCCACAGGCCTAGGTAGCGGCTAAGGTGGTGTGGAAATGCCGAACATGAAGACTGGATAACATGTAGGCCCACTCTCTATGGCGGATGGGCGTCTTCTCATAGTAAGTAACTGTCATGTGGAAAATTGGGGTTGCAGGGAGAAACCATTGTGGTAAGGGGGTGATCTTTATAGGTAGGTTAATGTCTTGATCTAAAATGATAAATAGAGTCCTTAGGTTACGCTATACAAACATTGCTGACTTTGAAAAAAAAAACGTTTAAGATAGTAACTCTCCCACTAATCTGCCAAGCTTATTCCTTTTGAGACACACATTTTTGGTCTTTTTGTTCTATTTATACGTCTTCTTTGTTTCTGTAAGCTTTCAAAGTTGACATATTTAGGTTATCGCTTGAGGGGAATCGCTATTTCCTTCTGTCAACAAAGGAAGGAATTCGGACAAACGTCTTAATTATAATTAACAATGGCATAACCCATGATTATCTCATTTCATGCTACCGCCCCTTGCAAATCTTCCGCACTCTAAAAGATGCGAAACACAACTTTAAGGAACGAGGGATCATTTTTTACTCTGACCAAAACTATTTTTAGTTGCCAAGTCTTTTTCGTCCTTTCTGGAAAGCCAGCTGAAATATTTTTTGTGACATTGCTAGTTAATTTTATCGTATTATTTTATTTACATAGATTTAAGAGCATTGGACAGAAATCACATAATGTGCTTACAAGGATCCTTTGCTCAAAACAAAGGACGTAATCACAAACCATCATGACTATCCTAGTTAAACAGTTATTTGTTGTGTTTGCGTTTTTCTACATATAGTAAAGGTATAGTCAGATGACCTTTTACCTCTCGTGCCTGCAGCGCATTACAGTTGATCCCCCAAACATGACTCATGGCAGTTGCTCAACCGGTTTAGACCACGTTCCACTTAACGGAGTCCCCTGTAATTTTGGCCCCCTGTAACCATTAAGCCTCCCCAAGGGCATTGGATACTGTTTAAATCTGAGATTAGTTTGATTTTCATTAATTCGCCAAATCAGATTAACATTCATGACAATTTTGACCTTTGCAAAAAAAGATGGCTGACAAAGAAATCGCATTTGGGCATACTTCTGTTAGAAATTTGACCTACTAAAGATTTAAGTATAATACAGAACTGGACTAATTCAATAAATGCAGGTAAAAGATATCTCTTTGTATTTGTGAACTACAGTAGAGGCTTACTTTGTTAATTCTGGATTGAAATAGGGAGGTACCTGGTGTAACTAGTACCAAGAAGTACAGTTATGTACTTTTAAGCCGCAGCAAACAGGTGCAACAAGCACGAGACAGGTGAATCAAATCAAATGATTTTTGTATTGACACAGCACACAATGGCAGTAATACGGACCATTTTGGAAATACACAGTGCATCTCATTTCTGTTATTACCTGAACTTAAAAGTTGACAGAATAATTGACACAGGCCACATCCATAAGATTCACCAATGGCAATTACAATTCCTTTTTAAGTCAGCCAATTAGATTCAGCTTAAAATACGGGCTACGGAATGCAATATATCATCAGCATCATCCACAACAACGGAGGAACAACGAATGTTCTATTATGACTGAGGTGTCAACGCTTGTCTTCTTTTTCCTTTCTTTTTTCTCCGATTCTGAAACTAGGAACTTAATAAATCCTTGAATGAATGAATGTTTTTTAAAGTACATTGCAGCCACAAGCTGAATACATAGGCTGAATTACGTACTATTTACAATAGTGCAATAATCAACAACACACATAATGCCTTTAAAAGAGAAATATTGTAGAACATCAAAATCACATTTACATAAATCACAGATTGACTTAATCTGTACAATGTACCTCCAGGACGATACAAAAAGTCAACCCTCCTGATACTACATTACAAAACGAATTGAATCAACACTACCACACTGTAGATCAACACCATCCAGGAAGTGGAGATGCGAAACCATAGCACTCTACATACGCTTAAAAAACACAGATTTGTTGACTTAGTGGCCTGCTATGATTCGCCAACGAATGTCAGAAATTTGGAACAACTGCACAGCATGTCAAAAGTATTTACAGTTACACAAAATGGTGATAAATATTGAAAATTACAGTCACGTGAGTGTCTTTATGATATAAGTTTTTGTAATTGTGCGAAAGATATTTCACCAAGGCTCTGTAGAAAGGTGAGATTATCTGAAACTACAACTAACTGGACTGTACATTCAGTAATTAAGTGGACTAGATATGGTACTGGAGAATTCTTACATGTATATCTGTTGGTCCTGCATTTAATAGTTTTTAACTTCTCAGAGTTCATTGCGTATCTTATTGAGCGTTAAGAGTTCGCCTGTCGTAGGTGGTAAAAGTTCAGGATTCACTTTTTAGCAAATTTGAGATATGTGTAAACAAACAGTTGCTTAGCCAAACAACCCCCCAACTATTCCACCAACTGCGCCGCCTACGGCCATCCCTACAGGACCTGCAGGTGCACCAGCGGTAGCTCCGAGAACCGCCCCACCCGCCGCTGATCCCGCTTGTTTAACTTTACGTGCAATATCCTCCCTTACGCCATCAAAAAGTTCACGAGCAAGCATACCAGGGGGGCCAACTGGCATTCCATTCTCTGACACATTTGCGCCAGGTGCCCTTGCACCTCCAGCTCTGTCAACACTACACAAGCCAGCAATTGTAACAGCAGCAATGGTTATGATTGAGGCATTCAATACCATAAGGATCTTTATTGATCCCTCCCTTATGTCGATTTCAATATCCCCATCGCCCACCCTATCCCTTGGCAAGTCAAAGGACCTGATGATCTCCTCCCTGGCAGCTTCCGCGAGCTCCCTGTGCTTCAGTGACTTGGGATTACGGTACTCGGAGATGAAGAGCATGGATTTCAGCCTCACGTCCACCTTGGTGCCGCCATTTTCACCGTCGCTGACCAAAATCTCCGGGGGGTCCGACGAAGTTGTGCAGAATGTGGAACTAGTAAATGCCCCTTTTTTCTCCAGTGCTATCTTGATCATATCAGTTGACGGCTTGAACTGAAAACAAGGGAAATCATCGATGTATTATATATATGGGCAGTACACTGGGAGGATATCTCGATGGTAAACGTAAGGGCAGACGCGTCTTTGACACTTCTGCGCCACACTCTGCCGGGCAGAAACAATAAATACCACGATGGTTGGTAATTGGAAAGAGAAAAACATTGTCATCGTCAGAGGGACAGCTTGCTGTAACCCGTAAATGTTCTCATTGCATATGGTAAGAGTATGGCATATATAATACCATAAAATGTGATTTAAGGCCGTCTTGTCTTACAAATTAATATCAAAATACTAAGCTACATCTGTTATCTCAGATACTGTATTTTGATACAGGAGTCTTTCTAAAGCAAAATAGTTTCGTTTTCATTTTCGTTTTTGTTACTGACGCATTCTCGGTACAATTTATCATCTGTATATACAAGGAACTTTGGCAATGTAGCCACCGGCGTTTGCATTATTTATTGAGCGCCTGCGTGCCCTTTTCCGTAATTATATGGTGTAATCATGGCTTTTAGGTCTGTAGGCTGTCACAAGAATCAACGTAATTCGTAATTAGTACATTAGCCGTAAAGCGTAATTGGTTGTTTCATTCTTTGTAAGGCGTTGGCAGTTACCTCTCTTTCTTTCGTAATCCATACGGTACTCCATGATTTTACGAAATTCTGAAGCACACATTTTCAATGGCAGCAATATGCCAGACATCATCATCAACCCGTATTTAACTTAATCACGTGCTTGGTAGGATATAAGCAAACCTTCTTAATTTGTTTCAAGCAGTACATAATAGTTTGCCCAGTTCGCTGCTGTAGAAGCATCGAGAAAACAACAGACGGGGCGTAGGCAATAGTCTCTTTACTCTTTACGTCAGCCATGCATATAAATACAAATCCGTGGAATTGCTAAAAAAAATATACTTCTTGCTATGACCAAGTTGCACGGTTGCGGGACGTCGTCACACCCATATAAAATATTACTTTTCTGACAAAACATTTTAAGAACACCTACTCGATCAGGGTTCCGCAGGCAGACCTCACAGTCGTCACAGGGTCCATGGCAAAGTCGGCAGTACCTCATCCTAGAGTCGGCCATGGTTCTGTTGATGATGGTCTGGGCGAGAAACACTCAGAAGAAAGGTGCCAAAGTCAAGGAGAAAAGCAGACGTCGCTCAGCTCCTGGCTGTTTGTGAAACAGTCTGGATGACTTTGGGCGTTGTGTAGGCATATGCGTAGCTCATTCTCTCAAGGCCTGAGAGGGGCTTCCCCGGCGTAATAGTGATTACGTATTGCTGTATTAAGCCGGGGAAGCCCCTCTGCCTCGGGAAAATGACGCAGCTAAAAGCTCGCCATGACAACGACCGTTTTGATCGATATCTCCTTTGTTGGTAAGGGATGGGGTGATTTTGTATAACCAATGGGAGTCAACATCGCTTGTACAGGTAATGTAAGGCCTGTGATCATGATGCCATACTTCAGCTAGGCATACCTACCATGAACATAAAGAAGTTAGCGGAGTTCTCCCTTGGGAGGTATATTAGTCTCAAGATGTGATTTTGCCCATAATAGATATACATGTACCTATCACACATAACAACTAAAACCCGCAATGTAAGTGTAACATGTTCCTATTGCAAAAATACGATTCACAGACAAAACGAGACAAAATTAAACAATGGTAGTAATTAGAAAGACTTCTCTAAATTACTTTGACTTCTATTTTGTACGATCACACTTGATCTACCTATGTAGTCACGTACAGCACGTATTCATGTTGACACACGTATTCATCTTAATATATTAGACCAATTCTCGCCATAAAACCACCATTGACCTTTGGCACAAGATGGCTGACAAAACTCATAAGGGTGTAAAAAAGTGTTTTGACTCAGAATTTTGACCTGCTGAAAATTTACCAAAAACTACAGTACTGGACTAAACCAGGTAAAATGTTTATCAATTAGTATTTGTGAACTACAGTATAGAGGCTTCTTTTAATCTACTTTGTTAATTCTGTATGGAAATAGGGAGGTACCTAGTGTAACTAGTACCAAGGAGTACACAGCAAACAAGTGCAACATGGATCAACTAATTTTTTTTGTATTGACAGAACACACAGAAAACAATGGCAATAGTACATCAACCATTTCAGGAAATATGACTTACTGTTATAACTTGATAGTTCACAGAAGCATGCTCAATAGTACACGTATTTGGAAATCAGACGCAAGCTACAAGCATTGAACACACACACACACACACACACACACACACACACACACACACACATAATTCATAAATGGCAAAAGCATAATTAACAATTACACACTAAGTAGTTTATACCAATTACTTACACCGCATCCCATGTATATCACATACAGCAATTGTACATTTAAATTAAATATCAATTATTATTCTATTCGAATTTATTTTTCGAGGATTGGGCAAAAAGTTATGAAACTTATGTCAGCCCTCTCCTCACACATAAAAGGAAACAATAAAACAAAGTAATAATAGTGATTATAATAAGAAAGGACAAAGCTATATAATGAGCTGGTGTACAAATCAAAATCAATCAACTAAATCAATTACTATGGAGAACAACGGTTGACTGTGCTGAATTAAATGCAAGGAAGTAGATTCATAACAATAAAACCAACTCTATGTGTATATAATCTGAATAATACATAACCTCAAACCCCAAACTGATTATGTCCATGATACTGCAAATTCAAACACAGCTAAGCAGTGCGCACACAACATGTTACTGCATTGGTACATGTTCCATTGGATCAGTGCTACATAGTAGGTAAACATGCCAGTCCATAGCTTTACCATAGAACTTCAATTAAAAAAAAAAGAAGACTAAGTCTGATATATCACATTTTAAATTCCTCCTGGCTATTAAGCATAATGATTCCATCGGAGGTACCAGTTGAATTCCAATACTTTCATTGGCTAAAATCAGATGCAGAGAGCCTAATAATCTCCCTCTTTGAAGTAAAATTAATTTTCAATGGAGATTACGTTGTGCAATACACAGAGTTATTAAAGACCATGCTTTCCAAAAAGTGCCCCACCAACGAAGCCAATTGCGGCTCCTATGCCCATTCCCACTGGGCCAAGCACCGAACCAGCGGTGGCTCCCATAACCGCCCCAGTTGCCCCTGACCCCACGGTTTTTATATCCTGTGCCGTGTTACTATTAGAGGGGGCATAGCGAACAACTGGAACTGGCCTCTCATATTGTACATGTATTGTATTGTATCTGCATTTATAATACGGCGGGTCATCCAGGTCATCCTGGTCAGTTTTCAATTCCTGTTTTGTTGCCTCTTTTTCTGTAGCGTCGGCATAACACAAGCCACCAATTGTAATAGCGGCAATGGCGATAATTGAGGCATTCAATACTATGAGGATCTGTACTGATCCCTCCCTTATGTCAACTTCAATATCAGTATCCCTCACCCTACCCCTTGGCAAACTAAAGGACCTGATGATCTCGTCCCTGGCAGCTTTCTCGAGCCTCTTGCGCTGTGGTGATGAGGGATCACGGTACTCGGGGATGAAGCGCATAGATTTCAGCCTCACATCCACCTTGGTACCCCTGTCGCCATCGCGGACGGAGATCTCCGGCGGGTCCGATGAAATGGTTTGGAACTCGGAGCTGGTGAAAGCGCCCTTCTTCTCCAAGGCCGTCTTGATCGTATTAGTGGAGATCGTATTAGTGGACGGGTTGAACTGAAAACAAACAAAAAATCGTCGATATATGGGCAATGCACAGACGTGATTCCACGATAGAAAAGGAAAACGAAAGACGCCTCTGTCACACTTGTAATTGAAGCCACACATCCATTCGCAAAATCGCATTAATTGTGTGACGCACTTAGTCTCAGCTGTGCAGAAATAATAGATACATGTACCACGAAGGTTGGTTTATGCGCAAAACAAAGTGTCACAAAACAGCTTCCACCGCCACCTGTAGCGATGGTGTTTTTTTCGTCCACAGTTACCAGTGCGATCATTTTGGGCAACACATGTTGCGCAATACGCTGTATTATGAACAACAAGCTTTCGTGAGAAGTCCCGGATCTCGAATCTTTTCGTGGCAATTTCGGAGCCATTTTGTTCATAATCGTATGTACCCCTCCCTATTGCTTGCTGATTTGAGCTTCTTCTGAATTTTTGTTTCTGTCCGTATTCTAATGAGGCAATTTGTTTCAGCCACAGACCATGCATGGAAATACGCTTCCCCGGGATAGGTTCAGAAGTTGGAGTTCTTACTATATAGCTATAAGGCCTGGTTTGACTCTTGTGGGATGTCGTCACCAACTGAAGATTTTCCAATATCCCAATTTACTTTTAGCTCGTCTCCTATTTCTTCAATATCCAAACAGAGATATACGAATAGGTGGAAGAGTTCGGAAGGCAGGGATTCTTACTTGGAACCAGTTTCACTTTAGCAATCAGACAAAGATCAAATTTTCTGTAACACTTACCCGATCAGAGTTCCGCAGGCAAGTGCTGCAGCCGTCACAGGGTCCGTTGCAAAGTCGGCAGTACCTCAACTTAGAGTCGGCCATGGTTCTGTTGATGATGGTCTCGGTGAGAATCACTCAGATGCAAGGTGCCAAGGTGTTGAGGGGGAAATGGTCTGGAACAGTCTTGGGGGATTTGGGCGTTGGCTCTATGCGCAGTGGATCAGTTGTCTACTAGGCATGCGTGGCACAAAGATCACCATAACAACGGCCGTTTTGATCGACATTTCATCTGTTGTCTTGTATAGCGTCATCTCGCCTATATGATGTCATTCATCCGTCAACATAACATGCAGACGGTGTGAACGTATCGATTCGTTCACTTACCTGGGCATTATTCTCGACCCATCACCCAAGTGGGAAGCACATTGGAACCATGGGACGTGCTAGACCCTTTATTTGTTACAAAGGAAGTGCTACAAAACATGTACCAGGCACTATTACTGGCCCATCTGGAATGTTGTGCCACAGCAGGTACAAACTTAGTATACAACAATGGAAAGTAGGCAGTGGTTTGCAATGTCACCAACAACGACATCTAGCGACATGCCAGCATGTCTGCAATGCTATGGCATAGCCCGTTCATTGATTGATGAAGGATTCATCGAACCAACCTTCCCTCTCACTTCAATTACGTTTGCCGTCAAAAAAGAAATCTATTTAATGTGAACTACAGTAGAGGCCTAGTTTTACTTTTAAAATTTTGGATGGAAATGGGGAGGTACCTGGTGTAACTAGTGCCAAGAAGTACAGCGATGTACTTTTAACTCACAGCAAACAAGAACAACATGAGACAGGTGGATCAGATTATTTTGTCGTATTGACACAACACACAAAATCAATGGCAATAATACAATAACCATTTCAGAAATATTAGAATTACTGTTGTAACTTGCATATATATAGTTGACAGAAACATCTTCAATAGTGTATGTATTTGGAAATCATACGCAAGGCATATCACACAAGCCACACGTGCATTGAACATGATATTTCATAATTCATCAGTGGCAAAAGCGTCTTTTTCAAAGAATAACAATTAGACACTATATATATATATATATATATATAGTAAGTAGCATATATCAATTACTTACACCTAGTCTTGCACTAATACACGTACACCTATGTCACCAATAGCAATTGTACACATCTTGTTTCATTCCCTTTACAGTGAGAGCTAGCTGAGGCCGTTTGCGATATTGCAGTGGTTTACGTCAAATACTTATCAGCAAACACTGTCCCCACAACATAGCCAATCGCTCCACCTACACCCATCGCCATGAGATTTACACCTGCTCCGACAGCAGCTCCGAAAATCGCCGAAGCTGCCGCAAACCCCACCTTCCTAATATTACGGGCCTGAATCTCTGCATCTCCACCGGCGGTAACCAGAGCATCCATTTGTTTTCCGGCAAGCTCGATGATTTTGTCGATAAATATGAAAAGGAACCCTACTGTTCCCTCCCTTATGACAACTTCAATATCCCCATCCCTCACCCTACTCCTTGGCAAGCTTAAAGACCTGATGATCTCCTCCCGGGCAGCTTTCTCGAGCTCCCTGCGCTCCGGTGACCGGGGATCGCGGTATTCGGGGAGAAAGTGCATCCATTTCAGCCTCACTGACACTTCGCAGCCGCCATCGGCTGGGTAGATGACGGAAAACTCCGGATCCGGCATGTCTGATGAAATGTCGGAATCTGACCAAATGGCTGACGGCTGATGAAACTGTAGGTAGTGTAGGAATGCATGGCTTTTGAAAGCACCTTGCTTCACCAGTGCCGTCTTGATCATATTAGCTGACGGTTTGAACTAAAAGCAAAGAAAAAATTGTTACCATAAAGATAATGATGGCAGATTGAACTGTTAGTAAAACGTAGAAAACGTTGATGAAGGTTAGGCATATAGGTAAACAATACTCATAGGAAATTCAAACTCTAGTACTGGATAAATTACGAAGATGATATTAATGACCTTATGGACCTTTGTTATGTTCAACCGGTTTTTCCAGTTGCTCATATATGCTTTATCGAGTTCTGTTAGTTTGTTAGTGACGCTGAAGAAGAGTGGTGGATGTCACTCGAAATGTCCGGATATTATCTCCGTAATGTATCCAGTACTAGAGTTTGAATTTCCTATGAGTAAAACGTAGAATGTTCGCAATAGTAAGACCATAAGCCTCTGTGTGTGATCTTTTGTGTCAGGCAGCCCGCTCAAAATTTCGAAATGGCCTTATTATTTGATTTACAGCACACATCTAACGTAATCGTTGTGCCCTTTTTTCAGCCAGGTAAAGGCAGCCCGAGGCCAGTGCCTTCTCAGTAACCACCAATACCACGAAGGTAAACACACTTGACAATCGACTTGTGTGAAAGTCGATCTCACCTCAGCTAGGTAAAACAATGAAAGGCCTTCATACAAGGAACCCGATACCAAGTTATTTATAAATGCACCTGACAGAACAAACTCTGAACACAAAGGTGGGGGTATCTATTTACCGCCATGACTGCACTTATAACAAAGACTGTGGTGTAGTTGCTTGCAAAACAAACACTCTAAAGCACCTGTGAGGACTTAGTGAAAAGAAGGAAAGGAATTTTAGATAATCATAACAATAGATTTACGCGCGTAAATTTCGTACCGCTTTTGGTATAAAGATAACCACATGGTTTCGCTCTTATACAGTTAGTTAGTTTTTATTCATGGAAAAATCGTATAGAGATAGGGGATCCAAAAGTCATCTCAGACGACAGGGCAATGAAGTAAAATTTTCCAACTTGTCTTCCTGCCGCCCATGTCTGACTGGTAAACTTAGAACACCAATCGTAATAGAAATGAGCCTGGATACCAGACTGTTTCCAATGCCTACACAGACCAGTTCCTCAGCTCCAGGACCAACATGCCCCCAAGGAAATTATACCACAGTCCCCTAAAGTTAGGCCCTGATCCATGCACGCTGGTTATAGCTATAAACTCTGGGCCAGGCTTATCATGGATCTGGCTGAATAGAATAGGGATATGTGGAAAAGTTCAAGACGAGAGCTTTATAGGACCAAGTTTCACTTGTGTGGGCCATCATTACAACCAGACAAGTTTGTTTTCCAGTTTAGTCTTGTAAACTAGTTTTGCACTTCTGCAATGTCTTTTTAACACCGAACAGAGAAAAACGGATCCGTGTGAAATTGTTTCAGAGGGAAGAGTTCTTACCATCGCCCAATCCCACTTTTAAGGCACGTCGTCACAACCAGACATGCTCTAAATTTCCTGACAAAAAAAAATTAAAAAAATATTTGTAACACTAACCCGGTCAGGGGTCTGCAGGCAAATACTTCGGCCTTCACAGGGTCCGTTGCAAAGTCGGCAGTACCTCATCTTAGAATCGGCCATCGTTCTGTTGATGACGGTCTAGGCGAGAAACACTCAGATGCAAGACGCCAACGTTAGAGAGTCGCAAAGGTCGCACAAGCAAGCTTCTGGCTGTTTCTGTGCGAGTCTGGATGGCAGCAGTGGGCGTTACCTTAGGCTGTGGCTTTGGTAACTAATTGTGTATGTAGACATGACGCAAAGCTCACCATGACAAGGATCTTTTGATTGACATTTCTTTGGTCAGTTAGTCATGTAAGACCACCCCCACCTGTAACCTTAATGGACGTAGGGTAAACATAATGCATTTCTTCAGGTCTTGGTGGCAAATAGTGTGCTTATTAATGACTTACACGAGTCGAACGGGACCCTAATTCGTCAAATAAAGACTCCAAAAGATCTTTCACACACCTGCAATCACGTTGAAAATAATCTTGTAATGTTTATGTTGTTTCCAGTCAAGTAACGGTGCCTGTTGGCTTGTTGCCAAGTGATCTTTCTTTATGCAATAATGGCGCCAGGAAGAAGTAAGTTACTTTGGTTATAAATATACTTACGTCAACATTGCTGTAAATTTAGCCTCAATGGTGGGAATAAGTATATATCAGATTCTTCAGAATCTTTATTCATCCACTGAGAACCGTTTCCTCATGCTAAACTAAGTAGAGGAAGCCATTAATAAACACTGATTGTCCCTTTACTTATTTTGGCTGAAGTACGTTTTCAATAATTATAATATTATGATTACTTTTTTTTTACCTTTGAGCACATCCCTAGAACGCTGTCTTTCAACTGCACAAAAGAATTAATTACAAAACATTTTCTTCTCTTCAACAAGTTTTAATCTCAGCCGTTGCCTGAGTATCAAGCTAATTCCATGTGAAACAGATTGAAAAAATAATGACACATTCTTGCTTAAGAGCACAATTTTACACACAAATGTTTTTTAATGATGAAAACTATACATGTATAATAAGCATTATGTTCAAATAAATCAATTAACATCATCAATTAACAAAATCATATCTTCCAGCTAAATGTTAGATGAACATGTTGCTTTTTTATTTATTTATTTACAGATGCTACATTGTACATGTAATAGACATGGTGCTACAAAATATAGATGTGTTAGAGTCAAAATATCTGGAATGTGTAAGCACAAGAATTGCACTGTTGTAAGCTAGGCTTAGCTGCATAGTATATCATTGTACAGCGTGTATGGAATGCTTTATAGATAAATCATTTGCATTTCTAGTTTAAACATTGGAATGTCATGTATGTATTTCTATACATGAAATTACATGCTGTGAAAATCTATCTGTGACCTAATACAAGGATCATTCTGACCAACATCCTATAGTAATCCTAATTCTAATATGAGCTCTTTCAACCCAGTACTTGTGTATCTCAAATGTGGATGTGTCCCTATGAGAAGCATTGTTGTCTTATTTATTGGTCTTTTTAGTTAAAACTTTTAAAATTCTTAGTCCCTATATAAGCGACTACAGTCTAACCTGTACAAGTGACCACCTCTACATCAGGACCTCCTAGCCATTGTGACCACTTTTTGCTGGGCTCTTAGAAGATCATTTCCATTGATACAAGCATTAAAACCACCTGTCCACATAGACTAGATTTTTTTGGTCCCGTGGTCTTCTTGGAAGTTTATACTTTTAATCGCTATATTCTTGGAACGTTTCTTTACATTAGCCATATCCTTTGCGTTCCACATTTGCAGCAGAATTTAGAAATTAAGAATCGTGTCTCGCACTCGTGGCAGAACCAGATTTTGTTGGTCCCCTAGGTGGCCTTTTTGGGGAGTTTTGACTCTACCTTTAATCTTTATATTTGAATTTTATCTTTACATTAGCCATATCCTACGTGTTCCACATT
Organism: Branchiostoma belcheri; assembly: GCF_001625305.1. Lineage (NCBI taxonomy): Eukaryota > Metazoa > Chordata > Leptocardii > Amphioxiformes > Branchiostomatidae > Branchiostoma > Branchiostoma belcheri. The sequence goes on along the minus strand of NW_017803898.1, from coordinate 1,822,711 downwards.
CACAGCAAAACTTGGCGTTAGGGACCGGATATCGTGTCCCGCACTCGTGGCAAAACTTGGATGTTGTCATAGACCGGATTCTATCAGTCCCCTAGGTGGTCTTCTTTTTTACTCTACATTGTACTTTTAATCATTATATTGGAATGTTTCTTTCCTTTACATTAGATTTGCATTACATTTCTTTCATTTACATCAGCCATATCCTACGAGTTCCACATTCGCAGCAGAATTTAGCGTTTGGGACCGGATATCGTGTCCCACACTCATGACAAAACTTGGAAGCCGTCTTCCCAGCGATGTTTTCTGTGCTTCCCAGCCGCATGGCCTGTGTCAGTCTCTCCGGCAGATCTCCTGTAGACTGGTAGTCATACTCATCATAGTCATCATATCTGCAACAGGATGGTTTAAATTTGAGATTCAATAAGCTGGCATTACGTCTATGGCAATCACTTGAAGTCTGTATTTGCATTAAGATACAGATTCATGTACAGATACATATTCAAGTACATATTCATGTACAGATATACAGATACAGATTTTCCAAGCATGATACACATGTAGCTGTGCCAGTCCCTACACCTGAGTGAGGAGGCTTGACACAGTGGCCTTCACGTGAATTTGTTTAAGGTGGATAACAGGTTGCATATCTTAAGTACTACTTGGCAAAATGACAGTATGGTCACACTGACTTGATTTTATAAATGGCATCCTCTGAAGACCCCCAAACTAGTGTGTGCAGCAAAGCAGCATATTTGTGCACTACAAGCATCACCTCATCACCTCAGTTGACTGTTTTACCTTTTACCTTATTGCAAAGTTCTCACCTAGAGTTTGCAGACATGTGGTTGGCTGCAGGATTCTTTCTCCGTGTCGCAGAAGACGGACCGGAGGGGGGGCGCCCGCGGTTGACCGACGGCGGAGTCGGTGTACGAGAGTTCATCCCACCCATCAACCCACTGTTGCCTCTGTGGGCAGAACCAATACATGTATACACTTGGAATTAAATACATTATCAAGTAAGGATTGAGGGGGCCCAAAACTTTTTTTTGCTTGAAGTATTGTGTTCACAGCCACTCTGCATCTACTGGTTCTCAGTCAGTTCTTTTGTTGGCAAGATTCATTCGATCGTTCATTCCTTCCTTCATTCCTTCCTTCCTTCTTTCATTCATACATTCATTTCTTGGCTCTTCTTTTTGCCTCGGCAGTAGTTTCTCTCCCAGCTTCAAATGTTGAGACTAACTCGAGATGCTTCTGTTTTGAGCAGCTACATGTACATGTATGCCCAGGCACTACAACCAGCGCAGCAAAGCTGGTGTGTTATGCCGAAGGGCAGATATACCAGTTATACAGTAAATGATACAGTTACTAGTATGTCAAAATGTATTGCTATCATCAAATATCATGACACCTTCTGGGCTAACCAATCAGAATCAAGCACACAATACCTTCTGGCAGCATTGGCTGGTGATGATCTGTTAGCAGGTCTCTGATTGGCCTGTCGCACAGGGGGTGAGTTGTTGACCCGGCCTGTCCTGAGCATGACGCCACGCCCGTGGTCCAAGGGACTTGATTCTCTCCTGTCATAGCTGTCATCATTGTCACTGTCATTGTCATAGTTCTGGTACCCATACTGTGATCTGTGGATAACCATGAATTTAAGGTTAGAACAATAAATTTTCTATGAAGCAGTTTACACACAAAGGATTGGACTTGACATTTGGACCCAAATTCCTTGACAAAGAGTGGAGTTGCACAATGATCGAAAGTTTGGGTGAGTCAAATCCTTTGTGTTGGAAAGTACAGTTTGAAAAACTGCTTCAAAATGACTTTCAAGATACTAAATTTTCTATTTTCTAGGTTCAATTCTACTAAAATTGGACTAACCATTCAGGCATGAAAGTGAATAAATAGATAGGAACAGAATATTAGGATTTCTTTAACAACCAGCACTTCTCTACCTACCTGATGAATTTTTTCTGTTAGATAGGTAGGGTTCTGGTAGCCTGGGTACCAAACCTTTGGTCGGCTTGGCGGTAATTTTTCAGCCCCGCCTTTACCAAGCACAGGCGAGTTATACCATGGACCTCTCTCCAGCTGGTTTCCCTGTATCCACTGACTTCCTGTATTACGCTTAGTCTTCTTTTGCCGCAGACCGAAGAAACCTAAGCCCCCCCCCCAAGCGCGGTACTTGAGGCCGGGTTAGCGGCCCAAAACGCTCTCGGCGCCGAAGGGATAACGCTGAGCTCACTGCGGTCTGGTTACCAGGGCAGGGTTCTAGATACAATACGTACCTTCCTTTTCCTCCAGCCGCAGGCCCTCTGTTTGCTGCAGATCTGGCTGTGGCTGCTGAGCTGCCATTGGACAAGGAGGTGGCACCTGGAAACAATGGGATAATAGGGATCATAATGGGATCATAGAAGTTAGATGTTCAAAGGAAGTTTGTTCGGTGTAATGTAGCTAGCTGCCACCATGCTGTGTGCCTGCAAAGCAGGTGTGCTATGCCCAAGGGTGGTTATACCGGCTATATAAATACAGAAGGTGGTGTGTTATGCCGAAGGGCGGTTATTCCGGCTATACAGATACAGAAGCTGGTGTGTTACGCCGAAGGTGCTTATACCGGCTTTACTGATACAGATACGGAATGTACAATGTACCTGGCATTCTCCTTGCCCCATTCTGTGCACCGTACCCACTGGACACTCCCCTGCTCTGGGCACTGTTGGCAGTGGATGTCATCCGTGATGTCGAATTGGCTGCTGCTTTTTTCTTCCCAGGGAGGGGGGCACGGTACTGTAGGGAAACAAGCACAGAAAGTTTGTTCATCAAATCCTTTGTACTATAGCTAGTATTGTTAATTATTCATTTTGTATTAATTGTGATTTGAAAAGAAAAAAAATTTAGTCTGTAACAATTCCAAACATTATCATGTCTACCATTCAGGAAAATGAAATATTATTTCCAGAGAATCAAACAAAAAAAAGAAGACATTCCTTCCTGTATATACTCAGTCTGACAGATTCCAACAATAAGATCCTCATACTGGATGTGGAAGGTCCAAACCCTTGTGGTCGACCAAAGAAGAAATGATTTGACAACATAAGGGAGGACTTCCACCACTTGAACTTAAACGTCAACCCACAGAACAGAGGCATTAGTGGCGGGCTGCCATCAAGCCTCAGTATTGCAGTGCAAGCACGTCTAACCCTCGGAAGATGGGGAACAACAGAAGATAAACCAGACGGTAGTAGTTAGTAGTAGTAAGGGAATTAAATTGGTGGGGCGTATTATTATAGCTGTACATGTAGAATTAAGTGTATGATTGTATGATAAATTAGAGGGCTTCTCATACCTGTGTTCTTGCATTCATCCTTGATTTTGCATCTTGGTTTTTCTTGTTAGGTATTCTCTTGGTCTGCTCTGCACACCAGGGAATATGTCTCTCTGCAGCTGTCTCATTAAATCTCTTCTCACAGTGCGGGCACTGGACGTAGTCTACAATACAGAGGTTACAAAATTTGCTCTGGGAGCATGCAAACTGTGTCATCAGGTCAGTAATACATTGTAGGATGGTAAAAGATTTCTTTAACACCACCAATTAAAAAGTAAATAAGCATCAATGGTGTCCTAAAATGTGTTGACCATGGTTGATTATTCAGTCCCTCCAACTCTGCCCTGCCACTTGCTACATAATGTAACCCAACACCACAGGGTGACTGCTACTGCACCAGTTACCATGGTGACAGCAATCTGGTCCAGGTCATCTATCCATCTATCATATGTAATAATATACATGTATTATCTATCTAATAGAGAGAGAGAGAGAGAGAGAGATGGATGGATGGATGGATGGATGGATGGATAGTCAAATAGATACTTTTATTAGATAGATAGATATTATATATATAAGATATATGTACTACTAACCAGGGTTAATAGCAGGAGGAGGGGGCGGTGGCAGCGGTTTCCCTGTCTTGATTGCGACGTCTGTCTCCTTGGCAGCGCGGATGCTGCGGATGAAGTCTTCATGCTGCTGCCTCCACTTGGACTGCTTTGAGTTTGTCGGGGTCGTCTGGTAGAAAACAGGATCATGGTCAGGGTTCTCACCAGGATTTTTTCATAGTATAGGGGTCAGGTACAGCAGAGCAACTTTTGTGGCACAAATCACGCATTGAGCTGAAATATTTTGAAACTCAACCCAATGAGACACTATTTCTTGTTTAAAACTTTAATGAGGAACAGATTTTGTGAAGTTAAGGCTTTCCCTTTGCTATAGCTTCATTTTCATATTTGCAAATTTTATGGAGGTTCTCCCTCCCCTATGCTGGTTGAAAGACAGCATAGGGGTCAAAATTATAACATAGGGGGTCAAAATCATAAAATCATAGCATATAGGCGGCCCCTATGCTAAAAAGGCCTGGCTAGAACACTATGGCTGTATGCCCAGCGGTGATAACTGCTCAAAATGTGTATGCTTTTAGATGCAGTCTTGGAGTAAATTTAATGCATTAAATCTAACTCTAGTATGTTAATACCTTAGGCTGTGTGCCTAGTGGCTGTGTCCGTTGTGTCTTGTTAACAGGGATGTCTGTCCCCTGAGCTCTCATCCGACCAGAGTCAAACACTTTCCTCTTCTTCTGTGCATTCTTCTGGCAGATTCTGGTGTGCTTCACCTGTTGGAGTGAAAACAGAGCCTTCTCAGAACTTGGCTTCAACAAAAAGTCCAACTTTTGACATCTCTCACTCACTCACTCACTCACTCACTCACTCACTCACTCACTCACTCACTCACTCACCCACTCATGTACACACCCACTCACTCACTCACTCACTCACTCACTCACTCACTCACTCACCCACTCATGTACACACCCACTCACTCACTCACTCACTCACTCACTCACTCAGATCCTTCTCAGAACAGAAAAAATCCAACATTTGACCTCATTCACTCACTCACGCACTCACTCACTCACTCACTCACTCACTCACTCACTCACTCACTCACTCACTCACTCACTCACTCACTCACTACTCACTCCACATGCCCCTTCTGGGGGTGTAGTGCCTCTGCCAAATTTGAACACTATTTCAAAATTAATAAAATGTTCTAGGTAAAATTAGTACATTGTAGAAACAGAAATAAAGGAAGAAATGATGGTAATATACTTACTAAAACTTCAGGAACAAAAGTTCGCCCACATGTTGAACAGGGCTGCAAATTATCCATGGACGAAGCACGGAATGCTGGAAATGAAGACAGAAGAAAAAACATGAGCTTGGCATTCTGTAAATTTGTTTATTTTCAGGGATGTAATTTCAAGGTAGAAGGCTGTAAGCTGATCTTCGCTTTGTATTTCGTTCATGGATGAAACTGTACCATATCACAAAAGCAGCCTTTACTGTGAATATTATTTACTGTTCTATTTGGTGTACACTTTCTTTCAAGTTGTCTATGGATGAGTAAACTGTACAGTTATTGTTTTCATTTTTACAGTCTGACTTGCTTTTGAGAATGTGTACATGTACATGTTAGCTATTTCTTTGTATGGCTGCAGCATGTTCATATTTTCATTTTCAATACCTGCAGGCATGTTCATATCATGTGTTTACTTTTTGTTTCTCATGTTCACTATAAAGTGAGGAAATTTGGTATTACATGTACATGTAAGTGCCTTTTCCAAGGAAACAACTGTTACAGTGGGGCCTGCCACTGGGATTTGAACCCAGAACCTTCAGATTCTGAGTCAACAACCCTACAACAACAACACCATATGCATCACCTGTAACATGTGTTTTGCATGGCTGACAATGGCAGAGATCCGGCTCTTGTTATTATATAAACTACATACGACCTCTCCACAATAGCACGGTACATTGGCTACACAGAATGTAAGGACAACAGCTTTAGATACTAACATGCCACAATGTTGGGTGCTCCCACTTCTTCATGGGGGTGGACTGAATAAAACTTGGTATTTAAATCACACTTGAATTGAGAAACATTTTGGATTGACATGTTTGACTACATTTGTAGTACTATGTATGTATTTGATAAAAGTTAAATATGCTCAGAGTTAATCAGTTACAGTGTATGTTTGTTTTTAGGTGCTTGTCTTTTATTCAGAAACCTTTTGAAGATAATAACAATCATAATTGCCACAGAAATTCTATATTAAATCTAATGAATGCTGAAAAAAGCATGGTATGACAAAAATCAAGACCTAAGTATTAAAAAAATTATGTGCCATAATCATGTTTTATAATTCATACTTGTACATGTATTTATTTTTCTACCTGATTTTAGAATACAGTTTTAAGCACATTTTAATACTCATTTACTATGATTTAAAAAAATATACAGAAATCGATTTAGTATAACTGTGAAATATACGTGCTGTAATGATAGTATCTTATTTCAAAGAAACCAAATTAAATGCTCCAGCTATTAAATCCCCCTCTTCCGTAAGTGGGCAATTCCGTCATCGAATGCAAATATGTCAACAAGATTAACCCAGTCCACATGGTGATTCACATCGTACCTAACCCTAAACACCTGAGATCCTACAGGTACAGGTACATGTCACCTGATCCCAAACCACAGGTACAGGTAAACCTCACGTCAGCGGACAGGTATTCAATGCAACAGGTGGAACAGATATGAACACAGAAGGTACTGAAGGTAGGTATGTTTTTGGTATATTCTCTTGAAGCTATAAAATGCACTATTTTGAATATCAGACCCAACTCTAGACACTCAATATCCTACAGGTACATGTCACCTGAGCCAAAACCACAGGTGAACCTCAAGTCAGCCGACAGGTATCCCACACCATATCCTATGCAACAGGTGGTTCCGATATGAGCACTAGTCATACTGAAGGTAAGTTGTATTAAAGAGGTTTAAAATCTCTTGGTTGTATGTATGTTACTCATATATTCTCTCCAAGCTAAAAAAAGTACACTATTTTGAATATCAATTGTGCTAAAAATATACTTCACACCATAAGTGCTATAGGTGGTCCAGATATGAACACTAGTCATACGGAAGGTAAGTTGCATGTAATACACTATGTTACTCGTTAAGCTAAAATATAAGCTAAAAAAATACACTATTGTGAATATCAATTGCGCTGAAAATATACATGTACTATGGGCAAATATCCCACACCATATCCATTGCAACAGGTGGTGTCGATATGAACACTACTTCTAGTAGTCATACGAAAGGTAGGTTGTATGTACCTTACTCGTTAAGCTAAAAAACACACTATGTTGAATATCAATTGTGCTAAAAATATACTATGTTGAATGCCAATGCTTTTTATTTTAATTGGATGGTTTCCACACCATACATGCTATAGTATAGGTGGTCCAGATATGAACACTAGTCATACTGAAGGTAAGGTTGTATGTTACATACTTGTTAAGCTAAAAAATATACACATTTTTGAATATCAATTGTCCTAAAAATATAGTATGTTCAATGCCAATGCTTTTTATTTTAATTGGATGATTTCCATACATGCTATACTAGTAGGTGGTCCCAATATGAATACTAGTCATACCAAAGGTAGGTTTTACGTTACATACTCGTTAAGCTAAAAAATACACTATGTTGAATATGAATTGTGCTAAAAATATACTATGTTGAATGCCAATGCTTTTTAATTGCATGATTTCCATAGTGTGTGTGGCTTCACACAATGTAGGGCAATTAGTAGAGTATATAGTGCAGCTACTAGCAAATTTATACATACAAATAGGTTGGTTACTGACCAGGGATGAATAAATACAGAATCGTGACACTATTTACTATAACAGTAAATAGAGTCACGATTTTGTTAATCATTCGCTGTCACCTATTTTGTGAGGGGTGAGGGTTTTAGCCTTGGTGTAAGTCAGGGCTTGATGTTGGATTTTAACAACATTTCGCATACTATTTGTGCCTTATGGGGTAATCTTGGTGCTTTGAACACATCGTATACTAGCACCACCTGTTACATTTTGGAAACCATTCTATTTTGAGAGGAGATTTTTGCTGTATTCATATGGTAAATAGCTTATATAAATGCTCAATGATCAGTTCCGTCGGCAATGGGTATTAAATTGCAAACCCATACAGGAAATGCCTTTCAATGATAGCATGACTAATACGTAATGCCTAAGGTAAAAAAAAATGTTATTATGATTATTCATAAACATTTACTGTAAATATCATATTTTACATGGATGTGGCAATATAGCATGTGTAATTTTCTAAATTGTGGGAAATAGGTCTAACAACTTAAGATTTCAGCTTAAACAGAAAGAAAAACATGCGTGCCCAGCAAATGATGATGTTTCAACCAATAGCAACTAAGTCAGCTGTTAGTGGAGGGAGCTTCTGAATACTAGTCACATGTGACTTGTATCCTATCTACCGTAAAATATTGGAAATTATTTGGAATTACATGGGGATTAGTTACCACTGACTCACAGCATACCGTAAAATTGGAAATAGTACATGCAATTACAAAATTATGTGCATGGCTAGCATACTAAACAAAGAACAGTGTTGTACTATTTCAAACAAAATAATATGGCAAAGAAAATTTGCCACAAAATTACAATTTTCCACCATGTTTGGAGAGTACTGTTACTGGTAATGCATATCAAATTTTAGCCACTTAACTGATAAGTCAACAAGCTCATATATTTCTATTACCATGTTAACGGACCGTACTTACTGGATATCTTGGAAAAATTGAGGCTTAGTTTGTGTATATTACTCACAATTATAAAATGTCCTATGTAATACCTTTCTAAACTAAGGGGAAAGATGTCTAATTAATATTCACTGCCTACAGTACTTACCAAATATAACATGATTTTAAGAACATTTTAAGGACATATTATTAACGATGACATCCCTAATTTGATGCTAGTGCAATCTTAAATATACCTGTACATGGTTTCTGCAAAAGAACTGTCTACCCTGTCATGACATTATTGATTTTCTGTCCAGTCAGATTTACAGCAACAAACAGGATGTGCCTATGTAGTAGACAATTACATGATTGTGTAAAACAGTACACAGACAAAACAAGAAGAAAAATACAATCATTGGCAAAAGTAATACAACAAACCGTTCCTACCTGATAAAGAAACTTACTATGAAAAGATAAAAGAAGAACCACTCCTGTACCGTTTAGCATAATGAATGATCGTTGCTAATAAACAATGCCAAAGCAAAGAGTAAAATTATAGTGGACTTATCTAATCTATTATTTATGACTGATTTTTGATTCTGTCAGTGAGTATATGAGTCATGCAACCTGGCCTCCTTCTCACTTCAAAAATAAAATTACACCTTTTTGATAGGAATTTTGAGGGAAAATGCTTTGTTTTTGCAACAAGTGGCTCACAAATTTTTCACTTAAACACTAAACACTATTAAATGAAAGATTTAATTCAAAGGATTTAATCAGCTTAAAGGTAAAATCAAACGTATTCCAGTAATTTGTTTAAAATTGGAGATAATTTTCTGCTAACTTTAGCAAAGACATATTTGCTTCATTGAATGCCACATTCCATAATGATATACTTTAATGCTTCTTTTCACTGTTAATAAAAATCACTGGAGTGCCACTTAACCAAATGTCTGATACTACAGTCACTGTGTTGAGATGTTAAATTTACTTGACAAAAAACAGAGAAAAACGAAGAAAGACCTTTCAAAGCTTCTTCTTCCACACGCAAAAATGAGTGCTACTCAAAATGATATAATTCATTGACATAACAAGACATGACAAACTTAATACTTGGAAGAGACAAGACAAAAATTATTGAGCAATTAACAAGTAACAAAATTGATTTTGATTAAAAGAAAATAACAACATTATACTACTGATTTTCTCTTCTTTTATAATCAAAATATCTTGCGATTCTAACTATTGTAATAAAATATATCACTCCTTGCACTTAGGTTGTAGGTGCTAAAGAAGTAAAGAACACCTAAGCATACATTTACGATTTAGGAATTTATGAATGGTGCACATAAAAAGAATTTCGTTGTGTCAACCAAGTTCAACTTTATATCTAAGAACAGTACAGCATTAGAAACAGTACCTGTCTACGTAAAAAAGAGCTCTGACATCTTAAGTTCATGCCATTAATGGTTTGTAAGGAGGACATTGTCATATAATACTTTTTGATACGAAAATAAAGAGTATCGTTTTCACATACCTTCATATTGGTCCGCCATGTTGTATAGCTCTGTTGCTGAGGAGTGCATCAAAATGTAAACAACTTAATAGAAAAATTCAAACTTACCAAAAGCAATTAAATTAGAAACTGCCATATGCTTATTACTTAGATAAAATATAATATGTCTGATATGTGAATTATTACTCTAATTTAATGATCAAGTAGTATATAATTTTCATATATGAATATTAGTATATTGCGTTTTGTTGCTATGGGGTTGCCCCCAAGCAGTGCATGACGTCATGATCTCGCCTTTTCTCGCGTTACACGAGATAGGCTTATACTAATAACAGTTCGGAAAGGGGGTATTTTGGAAAATAATAGAATATTTTTTGTTGATATATTGGAATATAAATACATATTAATACATTCTCTTTAATATAATTGATATATATTTATCAGCTTTTGTCAATACTATGAGTAAATACATTGTCAAAATACAATTTCTAAATCTCTTGTTCGGTCCCGGTTTTGTAATGGAATAGGCAAAAAGAAAATGGTGGTCGACTGACCTAAGAATCATGACAGAACGTTTCTAAATCAAGATATTTCGATACTGAAGAAATATCTGACTATATTAGAGCCCAGCAGATAATTTACCAGTTCTTGTGATTTGTTGAGGTAAGTTTTATCTCCTCAAAATGTTGCATTTAGGTTAAAAACCGTCTATATGATATGAGTATAAACGTTACGTCCTCAAAACTAAAATTTTCTGTCGACTCAAAGATAATTTCTCATGTATACTATACTACCTACTAGTAATTCATCAATAGCAAAGTAGCAACATAATACGACGCATCTTACTTATTGAAGAAAAATAGACTTTGACTTTATTTGGATTCACATTTAGAATGCAAGATGACATGTAACTATCATTCCTATGGTCCATTCTAACACACATACAGTACAGCACACATACAGGGACTATACAAAACATGCATACATTGACAACAATGGCAAAATACTAACACACAACTTAACATAAGGCTCCATACACCATTACCTCTTCATTTCAGTCCAGGCACACAAGACACCCTGTACAAAAATCTCCTATCTTCTTGTGTGAATAAGGTCACGTGTTTGTAAACCGTAACTCTTGCGAGATCACGTTGTGAAGTGATTGGTCATTAATTATCCTGATGAAGGCGACAGTACTAGTGGTCATCGAAAATTTGATCGCTCTGTAACCCTTGTGTTGGAATAAAGTTCAATGTTTTACTCCTATCTTCATGTTTCAGTTGTTGAATTTCACGAGATGGAGTTTGTTGAGCTGATCAAGACCCCCAAGGTGGACGGAGTGGTGTTGCATCGCCCGCTCTGCCCCCGGATCGAGGGAACTCTTTGTGTCACCGGACATCACCTCATCCTGTCATCACGGCAGAAAAATGCTGAGGAGCTCTGGGTAAGTTTAAGTCTAGATATCTTCCAGTTGTACAGTTCAGTAGTCTATGAATACATGTACAATGAACAAAATCCATACACACTTCTATACCCAATACAAAGCTTGTACTGTAGTACTGTGTTACACATGTAGGTACACTGGTACTCGTAGTCGTAGCATATTGCATTATAAGAGGGTAATGCTATATACCCAATTCAATTCCAGAGTTGAGGGCAACATGCCTGATTCAAGAGTCACCTTGGTGAGGTACATGTAAGGTACTAGACATTAGTAGTAGAAATTTGTGCACAACTGCAATAATCCTCCATTGATATCCATGTGCTTGCACTTATCTGCATATGCAGGTGGTATTTCAAGCTCTAATTGTGTTCAGTCTGTTACATTGTATTCAATAAGTCTTAATCCTATATAATATCCAGTTGCTGCACAGTGGAGTGGACAGTATAGAGAAGAAGTTTGTTGGCTCCATGGGTTACCTGACTGTGAAGTGTAAGGACTTCAGGATTATCAGACTGGACATCCCTGGGATGGAGGAATGTCTCAACATCGCAAGTTCTATTGAGGTCCTGTCTTCTCTGGGTAAGGAAACACACAACTGTGGGTGCTTTGAATTGTGAAATGGTCGCAATGGTTTAATTCAGGGTAGAGAAAAAAATGGAATTTTAAGTTCAGTAGTAATTGTCATACAGTAGCCATTCTTGGTTTCAGAGTGGAGAGGTCACAGCAAAAATTCAACTCTAGGGTCTCATTTTCATTTTGGTCACTAATAAAAAGCTGTTGTACTTTGTTTGCAGGATCTGTCAACATGTATTTCTATCTTTGCTATAAGATATTTGTTGCATGTCAAACAGTGGACACCATTTTTGAAAGAGACCAACAGCCAATGAAAACTCTACTTTCTCCAGAAACCATTTTTGAAAGAGAACAACAGCCAATCAAAACCCTCCTTCTCCCAAACACCATTTTTGAAAGAGACCAACAGCCAATTAAAACTCTCCTTTCTCCAGACACCATTTTTAACAGCCAATGAAAACTCTCCTCCCCCACAGACACCATCACGCTGACGTATCCGTTCTTCTTCCGCCCGATGTTTGATGTGATCGAGGACGGCTGGCAGGCTTTCCCGCCCGAGACGGAGTTTGGCAGACTGTCCGGGGAAGACTGGAGGATCAGCTACGTCAACAAGGAATACAAGGTTAGTGCTTGAAACAAGGGTTGCCCCAAGCCTCCTTGGCTCAGCCTAGCCTTTGCAAAAACATTAGTTAACCAAGTGATCGAGGATGGCTGGCAGGCAAGAATTCCCGCCTGAGACGGAGTTCGGCAGACTGTCCGGGGAAGACTGGAGGATCAGCTACGTCAACAAAGAGTACAAGGTCAGTACTTGAAAACAGGTTGACTTTAGTCTTCATGATACATTGTAGCCTGGTTACGAAACCTATTATAGCCTCTCTGCTAGAGGCTGTAGGACTCGGGAGCTATAATAGGTTTCGTAACCAGGCTAGACACATTGTACTACGGTGAAAGTTAGACATCCACTCCATGTAATAAGATACGCCAATAAAAAGTTACTGGAGGATCAGCTAAGTCAACAAAGAATACAAGGTCAGTGTTTTATATTAGTGTTGCCCTGGGTCTCCTTGGGGTAGCCCAGCCTTTGCAAAAACATTAGTTAACCAAGTGATCGAGGATGGCTGGCAGGCCTTCCCGACGGAGACGGAGTTCGGCAGACTGTCCGGGGAAGACTGGAGAATCAGCTATGTCAATAAAGAGTACAAGGTCAGTGTTCTAAATCAGGGTTGCCCAGCCTTCAGTTGCAACCACAGGTTAATCAATTGTTAACAATGCTGTGCAATGTATACAATGTAGTAATAGTTACTGGTAGTAGTACATGTATCCAGTATTTGATTATACTGCTACAGGTCCCTGACACATACAGAGGTGGACAGCAATCTTCATACCACATCTTCAAGTGGCTCTGTCCAGCAGGTTCACACTGGCAAGGCGACACTCTTAGGCTACAATATACATGTACCTACATGTAGTTGTTGATTGCAGCATAATTGTATGATCATTGTAGAGTTGCGGGTAGATACATGTACTTAGTACATACATTGGTGAAGATACAACTATCATTAAGATATGTGTTAGATTGAATAGGGTTTGGGGTAACCTAGTTCCAAAAAAGCTGGTGTGTTCAGGGGTTAAAATACCCGGTCTCGCAGTCTCGCCGCGCAAGTAATTTTTTCTGTGCGAGACTTATTCGGAAAGCCAGGTTGCCCGGAGCGCAAGTTATTTTTACAGCGGCTGGGTTTACGGCCAGCGGCTTCTGAAATAAACAGTGCCGCGGCTTTAGCCGGCCTCGGCCTGCACGTGAGCAGTCCCTCTAGGCCTCTACAGCGGCCGCTCCGCGGCTTCTCAAATAACAGTGGGTGTTGATTGACGTTTCGCCTCCCTGAGCACGTGCGCGGCGCCTCTTTCGATGTCATTCTATATGGGACCTTCAGCTCAAAGTATGCAAATGAATTACGGAGAGCCAATCGCTACAATGGGCGCAAGTTTACGAACTAAACTGGAGACGTCGATATCCACAGAAAACACTACGAGCCACACGATTGGTTGTGCGGAAGTGAAACGTAAATTCCATGCGTCGCTATCAGTTTTCTTGGAAAGTTTTCTCAATATGGCGGGTAAAAACACGTTGTTTAAGTACTTCGCCCGCCGGGCGTCAACAAGTCATGAACCTGACGAAGAAGACGGGAAAACTGCGGCGGAGACTCGAGGAGAGGGCCTGCCGAACGCAGCGGCGGAGACTCGAGGAGAGGGCCTGCCGAACGCAGCGGCGGAGACTCGAGGAGAGGGCCTGCCGAACGCAGCGGCGGAGACTCGAGGAGAGGGCCTGACCGACGATCTGCCGACCGCAGCGGGGAAAAGACAGAAACGTGCACGAAAATACGTGTTCATGGAAGCATGGAAAAGTGGCCGTCCATGGCTTCGCCATGTCACCGAAGGAGACGTTGAGACTATGGTGTGTGACTGGTGCCAAGAGTTTGACGAGTCCGGGCGCAGAAATCCATTCGTGACTGGCTGTACCACCATGAGGCTCACAACTTTAACGGCGCACGAAAATTCTGCAACGCACAAAGCAGTGACAGAAAAGATAAGACTGTCGTTGTAGCTCTTCCGGCTTAGTCAGAGTCACCGACCACAGTACCGAATTTAGTAAAAACTGTTATTATATAACGTATATTTTGTTGAATTTCAAGTTAGCCAGCACTTAGTATAAAGTTATAGTGTTGTTGTACCAGAAGTTAAACAGTAGTATTTTTGTGGTACCAGTAGTTTATTGTATAATCAACTTATACCAGTTGCCAACATGTACTTTGCTATATGGGCATGTGCTACCAGTAGTTGACTAGTTTTGTTACTTCAAAGAATGAAGACAGAAGCTTTCCAGTTGGATACAACATTTATAACAAAGATCAGTATCATACTTGTTCCTATTGGTCTGGAAGACCATTGGTCTGCCACGCCTTTTCTGGAATAAAGGTTCTGTTAGCGAAATCGCTGGCTCGAGTCCTTGCATGCGTGACGTTACCTGTAAAGCACGCTAAATAATAATTATAAGGCTGGTGACTTAGTAACTCTTTGTATTTTTTCAACTTGGCAAGATATAGAATTAATGCAATTTAGTGGAAGGTGTTAATGTTCAGAGTTACATGGAGGGATCTGTTGAACACGGGAGGCGAGGAAACATATTTGTGTTTACTTCTATTAGGCATCGTGGGAATTTAAATAGGCCAGCCCATATATGGAGCCGGCGTCCCAAAGAGAAAGCCGACACTAGGAAGGGGGCGGGACATCCCTTGTCCTCCAAACTCGCTCACGTGCGCGGCGCCTGTTGCTGCCATTCGATATGGGATCTTCAGCTCAAAGTATGCAAATGAACTACGGAGAGCCACACGATTGGTTGTACGGAAGTGAAACGTAACTTCCTTGCCTCGCTATCATTTTTGGAAAGTTTTTTCACTGAACATGGCGGGTAAAAACACGTTGTTTAAGTACTTCGCCCGTAGGGCGTCAACAAGTCATGAACCTGACGACGAGGACACGGAAACTGCGTCTACAGATCCGGAGGTCGGGGATCAAGATTCGGCCGCGGAGACTCGAGGAGAGGGTTTGACCGGCGGCGGGCCGAACGTAGCGGCGGAGACTCGAGGGGAGGGTTTGACCGGCGGCGGGCCGAACGCAGCGGCGGAGACTCGAGGAGAGGACTCGACCGGTGGGCCGACCGCAGCGGGGAAAACACAGAAACGTATTCGTAAATACGTGTTTGTAGAAGCATGGAAAAGCGACCGTCCATGGCTTCGCCACGTCACCGAAGGAGACGTTGAGACTATGGTGTGTGACTGGTGCAAGGAGTTTGACAAGTCCGGGGGCAGAAATTCATTCGTGACTGGCTGTACCACCATGAAGATCTCCAGTGTAACGGCACACGAGAATTCTGCGACGCACAAAGCAGTGCAAGAAAAGAGGAGGCTCTCGTTGATACCTCGCCAGGTTTGTTAGTTTTGATGTTCTCCGATAAATCTTACAAAAGCCGTCTTCACTACATGCTTAAGAAAAAAATAACCCCGTCCCTAACTTGACTAATTAGTGCCGCCACGAGGGTTGTAGAGTTAAAAGTACCAGTGGATTTTTTGCCACATTTAACATGGTGTTAGTTTTTAAATGATCATAGCTGAAATACTATGGAGCCAGAAATTATAATGCTGTGGGCAAGGGCTTTATTTTTTGTGCATTTGTTTAACGATGATATCGTGTAATTCTGCTTATTTTTTTTTGCCAAATATAGAAGCACATTAAAGCACATATTGACTACATATTGACTAGATATTTTTTGTTCCTTTTGCCACATGTTTGCATTAGCTAAAATACGATCAGGCCAGGAATTACAAGGCGAGGCTGTGGGCAATGATTTTATTTTTTTGTGTGCATTTTTTCAGTGATGAAATCATTTCAATGTTTTTGTATTTTTTTTGTGCCAAATATAAAAGTACATTGTAACATACTGCCTAGATATTTCTGTTCCCTTTGCCTTAGCTAGAATTATAAGGCGAGGCTGTAGGCAATGGTTTTATTTTATGTGCATTTTTTCAATGATAAAACTGTTTCAATGTTCTTATTGTTTGTTGGTCTTTTTTGCCCATTGTAGAAATAGCATATTGACTAGATGCTTTTGTTCCTTTTTTTTATCTACAGGAAAGACCCCTGCCACAAGCAGTGCGTAGGATGGAAAAACAAGATATGTCACAGTTGCAAACGTTGTTCCGCACTGCTTTCTATCTGGCCAAAAATGGTAGGCCTTTTACAGATTTTAAAGGCTTGATGGAGCTACAGAAGTGCAACGGTATTCACATAGGTGAAACATACCTAAACAACATGAATGCAAAAAACTTTGCTATGTATATTCATGACACCATGTTTGAAGAGCTGAAGACGGTTGTAGATAATGCAAGTTTCTTCGCTGTTCTATCTGATGGCAGCACAGATATTGCCAATGTGCAGGAGGAAATCATTTATGTAAATATTCTAGAAGACTTCAGACCAGTAACAAAATTTGTCGCTTTAAAGCCAATTCACAAAGCAGATGCCGAATCCATCACCAATGTTGTAGTGGAAGCCCTTGAACAGGATCTGGGCCAGGTTGATTGGCGGCACAAGTTGGTAGCGGCAGGGGTTGACGGTGCCAATGTCATGATGGGACATGTTTCTGGGGTTGTTACTCGGTTGAAGAATCTGTCCTCTGGGCATCAGGTGCTTGGAATTCATTGTTCTGGGCATAAACTTGAGCTGGCATACAAAAATACATTGAACGATGTTCCGTACTTTAAGCATGTGTCTGACACCCTACAGACCATCTATAAGTTCTACAAGAACAGTCCACTGAACTTGGCTAGTTTGAAGGCCACAGGGGATACCCTGAACTGTCCTGCACTGAAGCCTGTGAATACTGTGGGTACAAGGTGGATTGGTCATGTTGACAGAGCTCTAGGTGTAGTAGACAAAAGCTACCAAGCTCTGGTCACACATCTAGAACAAGTCGCTGAAGCTGGAACTGGGGACAGCAAAAGCAAGGCAAGAGGAATCCTGCAGACTGTGAAATCTGCAAAGTTTGTGATGTTCCTCAAGTTCTTGCTGTACATCATCAAGTTCTTGTCATCTCTCAGCAGCTGTTTTCAGCAGCGGGAAGTAAGTCTAGAAATGGTGAGGACGAAAGTTGAGACTGTAAAGGCAAAGATGGAGGAGTTGAGTGGAGACAAGAGGAAGCTGAGAAAGAAGATGATGGAAGGAATAGAGACTGATGATAATCAGCGACCTGCAAGATACAAAACTGTTGGTCTGACACACACAAGGGGAAGAGGACAAGAGGAGTCTGTGGTGGATGTGGCAGAGTCTGTTGTGTCGTCTCTTAGCTTTCATCTGGATGGTAGGTTCAAGGACACTCTGCTTAACAATGCTGTACTGTATGCAGGTCTGATATTTGATCCCACACTATGGCCCCCAGGTGATGGAGAGCTGGACAGCTATGGAGAGGAAGAGGTGTCCACCATTTTTGCCCATTACAAGGAAACCCTTGAGAGGACAGGGCACTCCCTGGAGGACTGCCTCCTGCAGTGGGCTGAGTTAAAGAGGCTGGTGAAGAGAAAGTTGACTGCTGGGCATATCAAGTACCTTGACCTGTGGCAGGAAGTTATGAGGCACCACCTGGAAAGGTTCAGGGACATCCTTGCACTAGTACAGATAGTCTTGCTCTTCCCACTGTCAACTGCAGAGTGTGAGAGAGGGTTTAGTTTAATGAAACGGATCAAGTCTGACTGGCGCAGCAGACTCACCTCAGACACTGTCACTGCCTTGATGGCAATTTCTCTATCACCGACAACGGTTGACACCTTCAACCCAGACAGTGCTATTGCTAAGTGGTGGTCAGCTGGGAAGGCCCCCAGGAGACCCAAGACCAGACCTTATGGAAAAAGGCCCAGGCAGGATGAGGCAGATGATGAAACCAGCAGTTCTTCCGGCTCAGAGTCGGAGATGTGAAGGTAGAATTTTTGAATAAACGATGATGTTTGACAGCTGTTGTGTTTGCTACTTGATAAACAAACCTATTAATTGATAAAAAGAAAGGATAATGGATATTGGGTAGCAGATTTGAAGAATCCAGGTCCTTTCAAATGGGGCAACCTGAAAACCTGATGGGGCAACCTGGCTTTTGACCCAGGTTGCCGCCCGGGCAACCTGGAAAAAAAAAGTATTTTAACCCCTGTGTGTTACGCCAAAGCGTGAGTGTACTAGCAATACAGATACAGACAACAGATACCAAAAATGTTTCAAAATTATATCCAGGTTGCTTTTATGAATACAGGTATTAGATTTTTTTTCTCTTTACCCCCAGGTGTGCCCATCCTACCCCTCTGCAGTGGTTGTACCCAAGTCCATAGATGACACCACACTGGCCAAGTCTGCTGCATTCAGACAGGGGGGCAGGTTTCCTGTGCTGAGCTACTTCCACGCTGCAAATGGGGTAAATATTCTATGTATATTTGATAATATCACTATCAGGTGTATGATAGTGTATATGGTCTTAGGATACCTTATTCTAAGTATAGTTAGTCTTCAATTAATGGAAAATAATTATGAGACACAGCCATTTCTATTTTCGCAGATTTTGATGTGTGTAAAAGTTATCTGTTTCCAATGTTCATATACATGTACGTACATGTACACTACTGTCCTTACAGAATTCTTTGAAACCCCTTCTTCCTCTTTTACTCACACACTCACTCACTATCCTGTTCAACATCTCTTGTTCGGGGTGTCAACAAGGATTGCACACTTACATGCTTGCACACTGATTGCTGAGGCTTGATGGCAGCCTGCCATTTATTTCTATCATTTTAGGTCATGTTATAAGTCATATATAGAGATATAAGTTGAGATGGTGAAAGTCCTGCCATCTGCTAAACGAGATCCCCACAAAAATGTAGTATGTTTTTTGCAGTACTCAATAATTATAATTTTTCCTCTGCTGCAGACATCAATATTACGGAGTAGCCAGCCCCTGACTGGTCCAAACGGTCGACGCTGCAAATCAGACGAGCAACTCCTGAACGCGACGCTACGACCCGGCAAGCGAGGTTACATCATCGATACTCGCGCTCCAAACGTGGCCGCCAACGCTAAAGCTCGAGGTTAGAGATTTTAACTGCTCATACATTCCTATGTCTATCATTGATTTATTTGAAAAGAACTTTATGTCTTAAAGCCTGAATAACATTGAAACTATAGTTCTAGAAATTATAATAAATCTCAGAGTTTGAAATGTCTTCTGAATTTTGGCTTGACCAGTATGATTAACAAATTTTTTTATCATTATATTTATTAACTATAACTACTATACTTTTCATTGGTTGCAATTTTTGCTTTTAAAAGAGGTTTTATAGCCTGGGTACCATTCGGATTTTGCTGCCTTACTCTAAAAAAAAAACACCATTCATGATTTGTGTAGCAGAGCAAAATCTGGATGGTACAGGCTAGAGTTTCTATACCTGCAATTCTGCTCATCTCTGCTAGGTGGCGGTTTGATTGTAATTTTGAGTTTTTGTGCCTGCAATTCTGCTTGTCTCTGCTAGGTGGGGGTGTTGAGCCAGAGGTGCACTATCCCCAGTGGAGACGGATCCACAAACCCATCGAGAGGTGGAACGCCCTGCAGGATAGTCTGGTCAGACTCGTGGAAGGTAAAAACATGTTTTTTCCAGCACATTTTATTCCCAAGAACAACTTGGGAATAAAAATAATTTTGTTTGCATGCATGTCATGCCACATGGACAAGGGGAAGAGGTTATTGATACTTGCGTAAACAAGAATTACAATCATATCATGAAAGTTCATCTGTGTCGGTAATTACATGTTTCAAGTGAAAACTTAACATAATAAAGTTCTCTCACCTAGAGCTTTCACTCTGGTCTTCCTCAGTAGACTGACCCAGTGAGACTTGTCATGTGGCTTCTTTGAAGTGTGACGTCCCCACTGGATCTAAGATACATGTAGACAATGTCAGCCCCCGTCGCTGTTGAGTGAATGGTGATGGGCTCTGATGTAAATAGCCTCTTTCACCCCTTTCAGGAAATAGTCTTGTACTGTGTCATATATAATTATAGTGTCCATTGAAACAGAATGTCCAGGTAAAGAATTACAATCATTATATACAACCATACAAAAGTCCATGTTCTTTTTGTTGAGTCAATAAAGAATCTTCATCTTTGTACTACCACAGCTTGCCAGGACCCCAACTCCAGCATGGACAAGTGGCTGTCCAAGCTTGAAGCCAGCAACTGGCTCACCCATGTTAAGGACATCCTGACCACAGCCTGCCTGGCCGCACAGTGTATTGACCGAGAGGGAGCTTCTGTGCTGGTCCATGGGTCAGAGGGCATTGACACCACGCTTCAAGTCACGTCTCTCACTCAGATCATCCTGAACCCAGACTGTCGCACTGTCAGAGGGTAAGATTTAACCTTTATGGGTTTAAATGTACATGTAAACTATGAATTCTATGGTGTAGCCATAGGCAAGATGGCTGTTAACATTGTGACTAACTGGTCTGTAGCATACACCCTGTGGTGGTTAAGTTACATTATGTAGCAAGTGGCAGGACAGAGTTGGAGGGGCTGGTCAGGTACATATGAATGTGTTTGAGTAAGAGTAAACAGGGCAGTAGTTTGTTAGGCTACACACTGTGTAAAGGTAAACATTATGCATTTGCTTTGCAAATACTAGTATTATCTTTTAGTAGATTCAAAGTTTATTCTTTGTTCTGTGCAGGTTTGAAGCTCTGGTTAAATGTGAGTGGTTACACACAGGCCACCCTGCAAGTGGCAGGACAGAGTTGGAGGGGCTGGTCACCATATGTATGAATGTATAAAAAGAATAGATATGGCAGTACTTTGTTAGACTACATGTAGACCATGTGAAGGTAAACATTATGCAAATGTTACTTCATGTAGTTGATCCTTACCTTCTCTGCAGGTTTGAAGCTCTGGTAGAACGTGAGTGGTTGCAGGCAGGCCACCCGTTTGCAGATAGGTGCGCGAAGTCTGCCCACTCCACAAGCAAGCAGAAGTTTGAGGCTCCCGTCTTCTTACTCTTCCTAGACTGTGTCTTACAGGTCAGGCACACATGTTCTGGCTCAAAATCCTTTTTTTTCTGCATACCTGCACTGGTGCAGATGTCATTGAAAATTATTATTTCCTGCACCAGACCAGTTTCACCTGTACATGTACCCGCACCTCTCAGAATTTTGGAAGCAAGGATTTTACTAAAACTGTTCAAAAACCATTGCCATTGTTCCTTTTCACATCATAGATGTAGGTGGTAACACTCAATGCAGCAAAGAAAAATCACTCACCCAGTACAAATCAAAGTCATGTAAACCAGCCAGATTTTAAGTTTTGGGGTAAAAACAATTCGTCTGGATAAAGAAAAGAAGTTCAGTAATGACATCCAAGATGATTCCCCTGATGACATGTACATGTATAATGTACCTTCCCTACCACTGGCCTCCTGCTGACATGTATAACGTACCTCCCCTACAAATGTCCCCCTGCTGACATGTATAATGTACCTTCCCTCCAGGTGTACCAGCAGTTCCCATGTTCCTTTGAGTTTAATGAACAGTTCCTGGTTCTGCTGTTTGAACACTCCTACGCCTCACAGTTTGGTAAGTCTTTCTTTCTCCTTAAAGAAAGGGTAAAGCAATTTTATCTTCGCATAAATGTTCTCAGGGTATAAGTCATTTGCTGCATGTCAATCACTCACTCACTGTCTGGTATATCGTCTGTTGTTCCCCGTCTTCCGAGGGTTAGACGTGGTTGCACAGCAATACTGAGGCTTGATGGCAGCCCGCCACTTGCCTCTGTTCTGTGGGTTGATGTTGTCTAAGTTTTAGTGGTGGAGGTCCTCCCTTATGTTGTCAAACCATTTCTTCTTTGGGCGACCACGAGGGTTTGGACCCTCCATGTATACATGTATATTGTATTACACAAAGTGAAAGAGTTTTGTTTTCACACAGGTACATTCTTGTGCAACAATGAATCCGACAGAAAGAAAGTCAAGCTCCAGACCAAAACAGTTTCCCTGTGGTAAGTACATGTACATGTCCAGAATAGCCTGGTTAAATGAACTTAAATAGTATAATCAGAACAGTCTGGGTAAACTACACTCTCAGCAGCAATTAGACTGATCAATTCCTTAGATGTCAAGGTCTCAAAATGCTGTTTTCTGAAAACTACCTGCAACAGATGACATGTAGCTGTGCCACAAGTTTTGCATGGCCTTCCCAATAGATATCTCATCCTATAAAGTCTTGAACACAGAGAATGATGTGAACTAATACTTAGTAGTGAAGTTGTTTTGTTTTTGACCCTCCAGGTCATATGTGAACAGCCCTGAGATGTTAAGAACCTACCTGAACCCCCTCTATGAGCCCAACAATGGTGTGGTCTGGCCATCTGTAGCACCACAGAGTCTCGTGAGTACAATCAGTGCTATCATAGTGGCCTTTGTAAATGGCCACCTCAACGTTAAAGTGTAGATCAGGGGTGACACAGTGTAGTTCTAAATGCTAGGTGTATGGCAAAGCTGTATCGCACTGGTAGCTACTTGAAGAAGCATCAAGCTTCACCTCAGTTTAGGATGACTGCTTTGCATCGAATCCTTGTTAAAGCATGTGGAATGTAGTGCCAGGTTTCCACAGGTCTCTTTCTTCCATTTCAATACTTACAGATCTGTTTGTTCCAAACCTTCTACTTTTTTTGTGGTATCTGCAGCAACTGTGGTCTGGCCTGTTCCTACGTTGGGAGACCAACAAGTCAGCTGAAGACGCAGCATGGCAGGAGGTTATCCATATCAGACATCACAACAAGGAACTCAAGTCTAAAGTCACCAAACTTAGGAGGTAAGAAAGGACTGTGTGTGTGTTTTCAATGTGTACACTTTGTGTGTGTGCGCGTGTGTGTGTGCATGTTTGTTTTAACATAAACATCACAACAAGGAGCTCAAGTCTAAAAGTCACCAAACTTAGGCGGTAAGAAATGGCACCTGTGTGCATGTGTGTGTGTGTGTGTGTTGTGTGTGTGTGTGTGTGTATGTGTTTGAGTGTGTTGTGTGTTTATGTGTGTGTGTGTGTGTGTGTGTGTGTGTGTGTGTGTGTGTGTGTGTGTGTGTGTGTGTGTGTATGTGTGTGTGTGTGTGAGTATTTGTGTCTGTGTGTGTGTGTGTGTGTGTGTGTGTATGTGTTTTTGTGTGTTTGTTTGCGTCCATCCATATTTGAATGGGCACGTCATTGCTAGCCATTTAAGGTCAGAGACAGGAAATGGGGTTCCAGAAGAGCCAGTGGGAATTTGGCCATAGGCAAGGGAAAATCCATAGATGTTAAACAAAGTCAAATGGAATAGAACAAGACATTGACATACAGTTTTTGTAACCTACTTTGTCACATGTAGTCATAGAACTTAACACAGAATCTGGCATAGTAACAATATAAAGTACCTTTTGCAGTTCTAACAAAAATGATTTTTTCTATGTTCCAGACAACTAGAGGAGTTGCAGAGAGAAGCAAGAGATGCGAATCTTCTTGAAGAATAAGATAAGATTTGCCCATGGTCAGTATAATATATATTGACCAACAGAGGCCCCATATACATATTCAAGCTACCATTAGATAATAATATTATATGATAGTTGTTAAGAGGAAAAATTTAAGTGGACTGTCTCATATACTAGTATTAGGGAAGACACACCATGCGTGTGAAAGAGCTCACTATGCTTCTCAAAAAGAGAACTAGAAAGGTAATATATGCAAAGCAAATGCATAATGTTTACCTTCACACATGGTCTGCTCTGCTAATTCTTACTCAAATACATTCATATATATGGTCAGAAGTATAAATCCCTCCTGCTATAAAATTGCAACATCATGTAACCCAACACCAGTTACCATGGTACCAGACGTCAACAAATCAGGTCATTGGCCAGGTCAGAATTTAGTGTTTGGAGAAGAAGAGGAAACTGAGCAAAAACAATATGTTTTCCTTCGGTAAACATAAATATGTGCAAAAGTTGGATATTGTATATATGTTCAATGTGATGTAATGCAAATATTAATTAATGCAAATATTTATGAATATGTGAGGAATGTAATGAGTAGTACTGTAACAGTTGCAGTAGTTGTAATGTTTAATGCTGTATGCTGTAGGTGAGACACCTAGTGGCCCAAACTTAAAGTGCAGCACATACAAAGCAGCAGCTATAGGTGCAGAACAGAGCCTTTCGATAGGCACAGGTATGTCCAACGTATCTCGGCCAGAATTGTTACGTTCACACTGGCCTTTGTTGGTTATCGTTGGTTCGTTGGTTGGTTTTGTTACTTGTTTGTACTTGTTAATCAGAAGCTAAATGTTACAAATAGATCTTTATCTATTAAGTAAAAGTTGATTGTACAATATACTCTGAAAATTGTTATCGGCTATATCTTGCTGACATGGCCATTGGCACAAACGGTAAATTGCAATGTTGCCGGTTGGTCATATGGGTCTTTTTTTTTGTGGACCCAAGAGTGCGAGCATATGGGTCTTTTTTTGTGGACCCAAGAGTGCGAGCATATGGGTCTTTTTTTTGTGGACCCAAGAGTGCGAGCATATGGGTCTTTTTTTTGTGGACCCAAGAGTGTGAGCATATGGGTCTTTTTTTTTTGTGGACCCAAGAGTGCGAGCATATGTGTCTTTTTTTTGTGGACCCAAGAGTGCGAGCATATGGGTCTTTTTTTTGTGGACCCAAGAGTGCGAGAATATGGGTCTTTTTTTTTAGACCCAAGAGTGCGAGCATATGGGTCTTTTTTGTAGACCCAAGAGTGCGAGTTCGATTCCAGGGCCAGCTCAGCTTGGATATGTTGTGAGGGATTGCATGCAGTCATTTTGGACAGTGATATAAAGCTGGTGGCCCCAGTATGAGAGAGCTCCAAGCGTTAACCACAAGAGCCAAGCCTGTATCTACACCCAAAAGAACCCAATACACTTATCAAGAAGAGAGCTGTCCTTGGTGCTGAACACATCAGCTGCACACATGTACAAAACATGCCTGTCCTTGGTACTGAATGATGTGTCAAAAAGAGAACAGTGCCTTCCCCTGTTGCTGCACACACAATCAGCATACAAACATACTTAGTTGTACATTGTGCTTAGCACCATATGCACACAGGACATGTGCTCAACACCATATATATACAGGACTTGTTCTGAACACCATATGCATACAGGACCTATGCTCAACACCATATGCATACAGAACCTGTGCTCAACACCATATGCATACGTACATGTATACATTTCGCTGAATGCCATCTGCACACAAACAAGTGTCACTAGTGCTGACTACCATCTGAAACATGTCCCTTTGTTCTTAAAACATTAGAAATTGTTACGAATAAATCTTGAACACAATAATTAGATGCAGTATATTTTATTTAGAACCACGTTAAACTTCACACACGACTTTTAAGCCCTGAGAGTCCAAATACAATGTGGAAAAACAACACAACTACGATACAAAACAACCCTGTACTCCTATTTCTTCCGACTATTCCTTAGTACTGCATATACTTAGTGTAGTTATTATCAACCTAAACAATCGTTGAAATATAATGGCAGCAAAGACATCGCAATTAAGTCTAAGCTTGTGTCTTAGAAATGATTAAAGAAATAACTAGAACAGACGTTGGCTATTTGATGAACTTATTCCTGTAGCACCATGTGAAACGATGTCAAACTGAAGGTAGTTACTGTATTGTTGTTATTCTTACTACACAAATTTGTAAAGCTGGCAAGTTTAACATATATTTGCTGTATGATATACCATTGAACATGTTGGTTTGTACTAGATTATACATCGATAAATGTTGCAGCACAGAGAAAAAAAGAAAACAATAAAAAAGCTAAAAGAGACACATACATACACCACATTCACTATGAGATACCGAATTGTAGTACATGTATATACTACAGGATATTACATACACTGTGATACAAGGCTATGATGTGTTTATTACAGGGTAGTACCAAAATGTGGTTGGAGAATGGATAGTTCTAGAAGTCTTGAATTGAAAACAAGCACCTTTTGATTAGGTAGCTGCTCAATGGATGTAAACCTAAAAAACGTGTGTGCTATTGCTAGGGTGGAGCATATTTCACGACTTAACCCATTGACAATTTGTATAATGCATTCAGGAAAAAACCGGCTACATGACGACTTTTTTAAGCAAGTTACTTTTATGGCGATGTTTTATGCCAAATATCAGTTTAACCTTACGAACTGATCATGTAAGGTTAAATACGTATTTTCGTTAGCAGTTAGTGGGAGGTTGTCAAACTTGCTAACGGAAATACCTGTAATAAACCAAACATAGATTTCACCAAAATTAGATTTCATATTCCAAACGACAGTTACTCAAACGACTAGATATGATTTTGTTAACGGTCAGACGTTTCAGGTAGCATCCACTAACTTTCGTCAGTGACACTAAGACTGCAGGAGTTCGTGCTTATAAACCTGCATTTCTCCCGTCTCTTATTGTCACTGACGAAAGATAGTAGATTTCAAAATATAGCGTTTCCAAAATGTTATCCATTTGCTTGTCATGACTAACTGTTTTTGGCGCACCTTTGCATTAGCACACAATACTTTTTAGCTTTACCCTCGACGCGTTCTTTTTTGGCGACGCCTCATGGTGGTACCCTTTTCACCCTTGTTGCCGTGCCCGCTCTATCTGTGCCCGTATGGATGGCGTCACCATCATGCACACACGGCACCGACCAATCATGCGCTCCATCTCAGTTGTTGGCGGCTGTTGCCCGGCAACCAGGTCATTGACCTCACCGTCTCTGGGCTCGTAGGCCTGGGCGTTCCTCACGGGATCGTAGTCACTAAAGTTTGGAATGAAAAGGTAAGTAAAAACACAGTCATATATATGGTGACAAGAGTCAAAATCTCCCCTGCTATAAAATTGTAGTCCATTTTTAATATGGACAATCCCGAGCACTTTGGACAAATGCTTTTAACTGTTTTCAGCTTATACTCACAAAGTTACTATTCCGTACGGATCATTATGACCCCGGCGCTGAGAATCGAAAATCTCAAGATTTTTGTTTTAAATTTCAAAATTTGTTTTTGGAAAATCTCAAGATTTTTTGGGGGGGAAATCTCAAGATTTTTTTTGAAAAATCTCAAGATTGTTTGAAAAAAATCTCAAGAATGTTAGATCAGTTAACACGATAACTCTAAAACCTAACTTAAGAGATGGATAGACCTCAATATCATTAGATTGTGGCCCCCTTGTCTGGGAAGGTTGTTGTTTTATGAATCCCCACTATTTATCTGTATCTGTATAGCCGGTATAACCGCCTTTCGGCGTAACACACCAGCTTCTGTATCTGTATAGCCGGTATAACCGCCTTTCGGCGTAACACACCAGCTTCTGTATCTGTATAGCCGGTATAACCGCCTTTCGGCGTAACACATCAGCTTCGCAGGCACGCGGCGCGGCGGCAGCTGGCTATAATACAACGATCGACTTGTTACACCTAATCCTTGAAGTTCTAGCTCTAGACATTGTTTAAAGCTATTTATTGACAATGCCCCTACTGTACTTGGTGACAGTGAGTTCCACTCTGCGATAGTTCTAGGAAAGAATGAATTCTTGAACACCTCAATCCTTGGTTGATAACTCTTTATTTAATGATGTTGTTAGTCATCACTGCTGTCCTTACCTTGGCAAAGTTGTCAGCCAAAAGCTTAATTCGTTGCTTACTTATAAGTCATTATTGGCTTCTTTACCTTGGCAAAGTTGTCAACCAGTAGCTGAAGTTGTTGACGAAGAAGCCACTTGGCCAAGAAGTTATGTTTTCAGTAGCGTTCGTCTGTGTGTCTAGATCTGTTGTTACTTATCTATAACTCATTATTGATTCCCTTACCTTGGCAAAGTTGTCAGCCAGAAGCTGAACTTATTGGCGAAGAAGCCGCATGTCCTCTGGGCTCCGTGACACTCAATAAAAGTGGCCGGGCGGAACTTCTCCAGACAGCTGCCTGGGCTGGAGAAAACCTGGCCACTTCCCTCACCTGCTGCCGTGTGCTGTAAACAAACAACAATTTTCTTTTATGCTTCTTTCTCTACATGATTAAAAACCTCTGCAAACGCCCAGGCTCCTTTGGCTAACTTCTAGATTCTACCCTAACCCGTACATGTATACAATCGGTCGCTTAGAACATCTCATGTGGACATTGCTTTGTCTTTTTAATAGGGCAGATGGATCGGATAAATGCTAAAATTTGTCGCTGCTGTTGTTTTATTGAAGCAAAGCTTTAAGTTTTACAATGTGTCTTTAAATACTGCAAATTTAAAGTAACGAACGTTAGGAATTTCTCAAGAATTGGTTCCTCACCATGAAGAAGCTGAAGCCTTCCCATATGCTGAACCACGAGTGTTCGGGGGTGGGGGCGGGGCAGTCGGGCACCTGGGCGGACTGACTGTGGAAGGCCATCACCGTGGAAGGCACCTAGTAGTAAAGTAGTAGTGGTAAAGGTTTATTTATTTACAACGTATAAATAACATTTACATGCATGTCACGACACTTGTAGCATGCATCCCATAGGCTGCTTTGGGATGCGAATATTACAAGTCTAAGTCTTGCTCAGAATTAGTAAAATACTGAGGCATCATTGAGTTTAAATTAGAACAGCAATACAGTTGTAACAATGTATTTGAGCCATTCTGTATTCACAAAACGCTTAATTCCGCCTGCAGGACTCTTTTTAGGTCATGAGAGGAAGAGGTAAGGGTCAACAAATAAGACTTTGCCAAAAAATGGCAGGGAAAGTTTATTTTGAAAGCTTAGGGATTATATTCAAGAACGAAGCATGTGTTTAGCAGGGAATTCCATAATTTTGCAGTTCGGGAAAGAAACTGTTGATGTAGAAGGACTTTGAACAAGAATTTGAAATAAAATTACACATTACACACCTCGCACACAATACACCTTGATATGAAGGGCAGTATTGCGGCACCGTTCACTGTGCTATCCGGTATGTCCTGTTCGTTGGTCACGGTAGAGAGCCAGTAGGTTTTGTCGTCGCGCGTCGCGTAGTGGCAGTGAAAGTTGATGTCACAGAACATGAAGGGCATGGGAGCGAAACGCTGGAGACAAGACCCGGCCGCTCCTGCAATTAAGATGTCCGCAAAACACTTATCAATGAATAAAAAATGAATAGAGAACGCCACCCCTCCATCTCAAGATTCTCTATTTATTAATTGATGTCTTAGAATATAAAGGGCATGGGAGCGAAACGCTATAGGCACGAATCGGTCGCTCCGAGTACGATTCACATAAAACACTCATCAGTATTTAGTTAAAGACAGTGAAAGCCCTTCCCACCACTATACATGGTGCACTAATCTCCGTTTCTGTAGCCCTTCGGTCACACAATCACCACAGCAGTACGTTTGTCAACTGCTAGAGTTGTGTGATTAACTATCAGCAGGATTTTTCAATATTCCAGGTGTAATATGCCTCAAACGTTAACTGTCAAAATAAGCCCAAGCGTTAAACCTCTGCTTGGAGTGTAGGACCCATAGTCATGTTTCCTGGATGTCTCTAACCATCGTCGGACAGAATGACCCATTGACTTTGAAACTTGATCTCAAGCACGTGACTCTGGAAAGGGTACCACTGCTGAAAAATTACCAAACCTGCCACTTTTGTGCTTAAAGGCAGTAGCTTCAGACCCTTGAGATCCCGTCAGCCTACCCAATGCCCTAAGCTAAGCTGAGGACCAGGGCTTAGACATTTTAAAAAATGTGAAATTTCTTACCCAAGTCCTGCCCATGCGCTCGTTCATTGCCCTCCCCATGCAGCAGACTGTACCCCTGCCACATCACAGTTGATCCCAGGGGGCATTGCGGTATGGCGGTGGTCTGGCTGTGGCGAGTCAGCATGTGGAACGTTCCGGAACCTCCAGCTTAAAACAGAACACGTCAAACATTCTTTGTTATTTCTTTGTTTTTAATTGAGTAAATAGAGATAAGATAAAGAAAAGGAGCATGCATGTGTTAACGTTTACATCATGTTACATGGTTTAGCCTAACAAACTACTGCTCTTATCACATCCAAATATACTAGTATATGGTGACCAACATCTCCAACTCTGTCTTGCCTCCTGAATTCCCACCATGTCTCCCCCAATTCCTGCTGGCTCCCGACCTAAAATTCTTATTCAACCCATTTCCTGCTTCTGTCCTTTTGACCTCCTGTCGTTCTGCCTATCGACCGTCCCAACCCAAGTGCTGTCAACCTACTCCACAACTAACAAACAGGTACACAAACCCACAACTCAGCCACCCAAAACAATACTTCCCTACCCGGAAGTGATGATGTGTTTTCTTACCTTGTAAACCTTGAGGGCCAGGTGGACCGGGAGGGCCAATAGATCCTTGAAATAAGAAAGTATTAAAAATCATAATTTTGTTCTACATAATACAAGGAGTTACATAGTTGTAAATGATTCTTACGGCTGTGGTTTCTACTTAAACACGTAAAAGTGCAAAATATCCGGATTTCCACAATGAATAAAACAATTTCAGTTACCTCTAACTCCAGGAGCTCCGGGAAAACCAACTCCAGCTTCTCCCTTTTGTCCTAGAATGAGGCAAAACATGGGTCAAATTTCACATATTTAAAGAAACATCTTGAAAATGCATTATGCTGGGGAAAGAAGCAAAACAGCTTTGCATGCATCTGTAACGATGTTCCAATTTTGACTATTAGGTTGGCAGTAAATGATAACCAGGGCATGAAATCATTCTTAAACTTTTTGCTGATTACATTACATTTTACTCTTAATTACTTGTATAAGATACCACAATTATATCCATGTTCTGTGTGTTTCTCACCTGGGAATCCAGGGGCACCCTGCGTTCCTCGCGGACCAGTGGGGCCTTGTGGACCCGGGCCTCCAGGTTGTCCTGCCGACGGTCGGCCAGGTAAACCTGGAACAATGAGAAAATGAGTATATTAGAATAAGCTTAGAATCTACTGAATCAAGACGGGGGACGCTACAGTCTTCCCAGCAAAATTTTAATCGTTTCAGATGTACACGGCCCGGGTTAGTAATAATGATAATAATAATGGTTTATTCGTCATGCATTTGTACAGAATGGCAGGTTCCATGTAACTGGGACCTGAATTGCTCTGACAATTACATAATTGATTGATTCATAAAAAGTTAGCACACATTAAAATCATTAGTGCTGCATAAAAGCTTTTGGGGTTCAGAGATCGTAAAATGCAATACTCAGGGGGTTGATGGTAATAACAATTCATTAAATCAAGACGGGGGTCGCTACAGACTTTCCAGCACAATTTTCATTGTTTCATATGTACATGGGTCCGCATCGTCTTTGGGGCTTCAGAGAACTTACTATGTAAACAAATGAAGCAATATATTATCATAACTTTTACTTACCAGGTGCTCCAGCCACACCGGGGTCTCCTTTTGGTCCAGGAAAACCTACAATCATAAAAAAAGTCGGTATCAGCATAGTTAAAGAAACATTTCGTTACAGCATTTGTAGGTAACTACGTGGTTAAGATATTGATGATTTAAGAAATGAATAGATACTGGATTTTATGCAGTACATGTGATCTCATGAAACTGCAAAAGCATCTATGCTATATAGTAAGATTAAGGTGCTTTCAAAGTCATCATGTAGTCCTACCGGCTAACCGCACGTTTTACTGGCCGCTTCTATTGTAGGTACCTACGTATTAACGAATGACTTAAGAAATGGATACCTGATGTCATGAAGTGCGTGTGACCTTACTTCATGCAACACTTTTCGACAGCATCTTTTAAAAGTGGCAAAAATTCCGGTTACCGTTCCTGTACATGTAAGACTATCATGTAGGTGAATGTTTTACCGGCTGCTCCGGGTGGCCCTTGTGGGCCCAAGGTGCCGGGTGGCCCGGGGATGCCTCTCGTGGTGCCCGGTTCTCCTGGAGACGAGATGTATTGTCAGATTTACAAAAAATAGTTTCAAACAGTAAAAAAAAGAGTCACAAACACACGCACAAACAAACACAGACACGAGCGCGCACACACACAAGCACACACACTCTAGCTATCAATATAATTATCTATAGCTTTCTCTCTGTTTACAAAGAGTGACTAAACGTGGAAACAAAACTTTGGTCTCCTTTTTGTACAAATAAAAGTATTTAGCTGAAAAGGTATGACTTACCCTTTTTGCCTGGGAATCCAATAACTCCTCTCTGGCCTTGTTGACCTAAACAGAAAAGATAATATCCGTCTTTGTGTCACTGTGGACCCATTTTGTGCATATTTCAATTGAAGAGTCTGATCAAGCAGAGTTAACGATCAAGGTTAAGAAATTGAAACAAAATTTATGTATCGTACCTGGTGACCCAGGAAGTCCGGGCCCGCCTTGTTCACCTGTATGGTAATTATAATGTTAGATGGGGGGTGTGTGTGTATTGTTTCTAGGAACAGCTGATATGAAAAGCTTAACCAATAATCTAATACGCATCATTATAAAGACATATAAAGAGTATCTACAATGCACTACTGAAAATATTAAAATACCTACAATGGAAATATGCAAGAAAACAGAATGTAGTAATTGTAAACATAGAAAACACTAACCCTTTGGTCCAGGTCCTCCAGGTATTCCATTCACACCTGGACTGCCCGGCGACCCAAGACGTCCGGGTTGGCCTGTAATGATATATTCAAAACATAAAGAATTTTAAAAATCATCTCAGAACATTTCAGCATTCAAAGATTAAATGTTAAAATTAACACAATTACTCAGAATATCTTTTCAGGTCGATAATGTCATTAATCATTGAGTTTACGCTTGCATTAACATAAGGAACAAGACAAGTAAAAAATACAAGTACTCTGCAGAGGTAAAAGTCGTGAGTTTATATGTAAAGTGTTATTTCAGTGCTGCATGATTTTGAGAGATCTAGCAATAAACGATTGTTTGTGTCTTCTTATCTTGAAGCTAGATACTCGGCGTATCTAGTTGTAGATGTTGATTTTTTTTCCATACCGTCTAAGCCTGGACATTTTATGCCAAATTTTGTCTACATCTGTATGGTTAATCTCTAGTATGTGTTGCACATGTTGATTTTCCTTACCGTCTAAGCCTGGGCTCCCAGGCAGGCCAGGCTCTCCCTTGACGCCGATGCTGGGCGGTGCTCCGGGCGGGCCGGGTAGACCAGGTGGCCCCGGCGGGCCCTGAGGACCGAGTCTACCGGGGGGACCGGGTGAAGCACTGGTAGCTGTAGACCATGGAAACGCAATTATGGTTTATCGTATTCATATCCAGAACCGTGCCTATCTAGTTTTATGCCTGAATGGGTTATGGTTAGGATCAGGCATGGCTCTGTATAGTTTGTAAGGTATCGGCCAGAACCGCGCCTGTATCTAATTTTATGTGTCAATGCACTATGGTTAGGATCAGTGATGGTTCTGGTTAGTCTCTAATGTATCCATAATCGTGCCTTTCTAGTTCTATGCCTGAATGGGTTAGAGTTAGGATCTGATAGTTTTAGAACATCTGAATACTTACGTCTCCCAGGTACTCCTGGTGCACCTGAACAGTTGATAATGAAATAAATGGTATGTCAGAAATCGTAGTCTCATAAATACAAAAAGACGTACATGTATATTGCAAGGTCAGGCAACATTTCAATACCAAGCGTCGAGGAAGAAATTGGCGTTTGACAAAATGTCTTATAACCAAAAAAAAAAATTACTTACCTGGTTCTCCTTTAGGACCCTAAAACAGAAGAAAGACAAGTTGTTACAAATTTTCTCTTCATCGTTAACTAAATAGCAAGTTCAAATGAAGTTAAAAATGTACGGCTTAAACCTCGATGCCTTTAAAAGGACGACCAAAATCAAAGGCCACTAGCGATTAAGAAATGACGTCATACTCACGCATAGTCCGGGCATTCCCATTGGTCCGTTATCACCTGGGTTACCCTACAACAACAAATATCAAAAAGAAATGTTTGAATCTTATGGAAAAAATGCAGCAGATAATTCAGCCTATATTGCAAAACAAAAAAGGGGAATTGTTTTTATAGAGCTAGTTGAGGTAGAAAAGAAGAAGGGGTTTTGCTTACCACATCGCCAGGCATGCCGGGAACACCTTGGGTGCCCTATGTACGGGGTAAACAACAACATTTAGTAAACAGATATTTAGTGCTTTAGTAGATATTTTGTTTCATTCACTTAGCTATGCTGACATATTTTACACTATTTGAGTATTTTAGATCAATTAAATGAGAAAAATTCACTATGTATACATGAAATAAAGACAAACATGAATTAATTTCCGTAGTGTCATACTGCCTCAGACCCCATGATATTGTAAATGTGAGTTTTTACTGATGGACAATGCGCGAAAGCCCATCATAGGAAGTCCTTGAAGATTGTCTTAAACATTAAGCTTATGGCTTACGATTTTCACATTGACTTTTTTAATACATATGCCTGGTATATATTGTCTTGTATCTATGTCTCCAGGGCCACTCTGTAAAGCAGTCCTAAGCCATTGAGTAGTGCTACTCCGGTTTAGGAACACAGAAAATAGATTAAGATAATACATAAATTAGGCATAATTAAAGTTAGAATAGTTACCCGCAAACCCTTTTCTCCCCTGAGGCCAGGAGAACCGTTGTTTCCCTTCATGCCTTTCGCGCCTTGGCTGCCACGTGGTCCTAACGGTCCGGCGGGTCCTAAAACACCCTGGGATCGACACAGGTCACGTGGTCAGAAACGTGAACCAACGAGATATGCAATGCAAAAGTAACCACACTTTTTCTATGTTATCATAAAGTATTCTCTCATCATCCTTATACAATGATATTATTAGGGAAGCTACACAGGACAGGAACAGTTCTCCAATAATATATCTTATAATATCTAATGTAGACAATTGTATAGTTGCAACGATTCCAGTTTGAAAGAGGTATTTTGCCCTTACCTGTGGGCCCATTGGTCCTACATCTCCCTGTAAAATAAGAATTATAAAGTTAGTAATTATACCAGGCTATATAAAATTATGTATACTCCTCTTCCAAGACGAAAAGGCATATACATCTAGAGTATATAGAGGCCGTCGAGATCCCTTTCGTCTACAGATTAAGTGATGGGCCTTAAGTTTCTTTAAACCTGATGCACAGACTAAGCTTTGTAATTCGAGATCGCTAGACGCTGTTATTTTCTACACATGGACATTGCATTTGTAGTGTTTGACAGTTTATTCCATACGTACCCTGTCACCCTTTGGCCCAGCATCACCGGGAAAGCCAGGCTGTCCCGCGGCTCCCGTTTCCCCCTGTATACCCTCCGGCCCGGGGAAGCCTGGAGGCCCTCGGGGCCCTGGGTAACCCTAGTACGGAAAAAAAAAGACGATAAAAAGGGTAAAATTTGCGAGGTAAATTTGCCGCCAGGCCACGTGCCTGCGAAGCTGGTGTGTTACGCCGAATGGTGGTCATACCGGCTATACCGATACAAAAATGCATGATTACCTTCAGAACTACTGCTCTGTTTATTTCAACACATTCATATATGTGGTGACCAGCCACTACAACTTACTACATAATCTGATCAAACACCAAAGGGTAGGGTGTCAGCTACAGCACCAGTTACCATGGTGGAAGCTGTCTGGTCCAGGTCATTGGAAGAGGGGTAGCCTCTATCATACCCAGGCTTCATTGGCAGTTGGAAAGAGAAGAAACTGGCCAGAGACAGATAACACTAGTAACTTGGTAGATTGTACTCCTATACTAACACCCTGGCATGTTTTTATCTGTCTATGCGACCATCACGCCTTTGAAGCCTCGTAGAGGATAAGAGGAGACGAAGAAACTAGAACCTGTCAGGGAACATCATGCATATGTTATGGCCTAGTGTTCCTTACCCTCGGCCCAGGTTGTCCAGCGCAGCCGCCTCCACAATTGTTTCCCTGGCAGTTCTTGCTATCGGGCTGCAGAAAATATGGGAACACAAAAGTCTAAATTATTAAGCATTTTTCTTCTCATACAAACAGTTCTTTTAATATGTAGATTCCACATTCATATACTGAAATTTGAATTCAAGTTCTATCATCTGTACTCTACCGTACTACTTTTATGTAAAGTTAAGTTAATTGAAAGTTAAGCTTATAATATCATCTTTACCAAACCATACTTTTATGAGTCTCTGAACCGATTTACTCACATTTCCAACCGCGGCACCATTTCCGAGATCACTCCGCTGTGACTCTGAAACAACAACAAATATATAGTATAGTATTTCTATAAACTGCAAAGTGATTTTCCCAGAAATATATTAGTACTGTATCATGTATAAATGGTCTTTGAATGGAAGTTGTAGACATAGACTTATTTGCTACAAAAAAGTCCGTTGTTATTGCCGTGATTGTCAGTAAGGTAGTCTACACTGCATTCTGCCAAGACAGCAAAAATCTTCCCGAAATCTGTAAATACCCTTATTGTACGGGTCCACTCCAGGCCATCTAGAGCGGAACACTAAGTAGCTCAATCCTACACCGATTAGTTCCGGTATGTGGCAGACGTGTACGAAGGGCGGGGTGTGGGGTCGTGTGGCGTAGCGGCAGAGTGCTCGACTCGGAACCCAAGGTTCAAGTCCTGACATGCCACCGATCTTGCGCCCTTAGCAAAGGTACTTTTCACGACATTCTTTCGCTCAGATGAAAATGAGTGGCGGTATTAATATAAGTTGTAAAAAAATGTGCCGTCACCACGTTTTGTGATTACATGTTGGAATGTATAAATAAAGAAGGGCGGGGCTGTCTAGCTACAGGTCATGCGTGGTGCAGGTAACGGATTAAGAGAAATTTTAAATAGAACCGGTAGAAAAAAAGGCCAGGAATATCACAACAGCGTTTTGGCTCATCATGGAAGTTCATCTGTGTTGCAGTGTATTTACATAGTATGTAACTAAAACAGCTGCAGCCAGTTTGATTTTTTTTATTCTAATGAATTTGCACTAACTACAGATCAGAGGATGTTATATCAGGAACTGTGCTTAATTCCTTAATCTGCATGTAGAGCCATACTTAGGCACGGTCTGGATAGTCCACGCGTATCCAGAACTGTGGTTTATCCAGAGCCACACTCAGACGCGTTTCTGGAAAGTCTACCCGTATCCAAAATCGTGCGAAGGCAAGTCTACGTACTTGGAATTCAGAACCGCACCTGATCCTTAGTTACCCTAGCCGGGTATAGTCTAAGTATAGAACTAGGTACTGCACCGTTCTGCATACAATAGCTCTGGTATTCTCAAATTACAAACCTCGCGCCGACGCGAGCAGTGAAAGAAAATTAAGATCATCAAACAAACAAACGAGTTAGCCGAAAATGCTGAGCAAACGTACTGGTTTGAACATTCCTACTCCCTAGCTTATCAGATCATGAGTTTTTATGTACTGTTAGGATTAACCGAATTAAAACATAAGGATAACTTACAGCTGCAAACACGATACTCATCCCTCTCTTGATTGTTAAGCCTTTATAGCCACTTTCACTCGTTTGTGTGGACCGACAAGTTTGGCAAAAATGGATAAAGAGATTTAAATTTTAGCCTCTTCCAGGCTTCAGAGGTGGCCAAATAGGCGGGTAACTTGCCAGGAGAGTTGGTACGCTATAGAAGTACGGTGATGTTTTAACCCGTCAGCGGACCGTCTCCCCTGGTATGCTATCCGTCTATAATTTTTTAAATATTTCAACATGTAATCACAAGACGTGGTGACGGCACACTCAAGTTTTTTTTCCAACTTATATTAATGCCACCACCAACCCAGAGGACAACACAATACTCATTTTCACCTGAGGAAAGTCATGTCATTTGACCAACTCTTTCCAGCCGCCTCTGAACCCTAGACGGCTCTATCAAATTTAGTGCAAAGTATAGCAGGGGGCCCCTTGTAAGCCCCAGGTAACCTGTAACTGTCTATATAGCTACTATTCGGCCAATTTCTACTCTTTCCATCCGCCTCTCAAGCCTGGAAGCATATTAAAGACTCTAAGTTTAGCTCAAGGTGCAGCCGGGAACCCCTTATAGGCCCCAAGTAACCTGTAACTGTCTATATAGCTACTTACAATGGGTTCGGCGTTATCTTTCTATTAGCCTGTTAGAACAAGAGGTACTGTCAAATAACCCCGCTTATCGGGCTATCTGCCGTGTGCACAGCTGTGAGGACATTCAGGCCTCTTGTCTGCCACAACAAACAAACGTAGCCTAGGTAGCAGGCTCCGGCAAGGCAGAAAAAGTCCAAATTTTCCTCTAGTTGCTGGTGACTTTATCAGCAGTTTTCAATGGTTGCAAACTGTAGAAAATCTCAGCAACTAGAAAATGGCAAGTAGCTAAGAGGAAAAACGGTGAAGCTGATACCCCTACCAGGAGTCATGACAAACAAAACGTAGCCTAGGTAGCAGGCTCCGGTAAGGGCCACTAAAGTTCGCCATTTTTCCTGTAGTTGCTGCTGTTTTTGAAGCAGTTTGCTGGATATTGTTTCCACGGTTGCAACTTGTTAGAAAATCTCAGCAACTAGAAAATGGCAGGTATCTATAATATATATAAAGAGACCGATTCCTCTACCAGGGGTCATGACAAACAAAACGTAGCCTAGGTAGCAGGCTCCGGCAAGGGCCGGCAAAAGTTTACCATTTTTCCTGTAGTTGCTGCTGTTTTAGCTGCAGTTTACTGGATATTGTTTCCACGGTGGCAGACCATTAGAAAATCTCAGCAACTAGAAAATGGCAGGTGTCTAAGAGGGAACAAAATGGTGAGGCTGATGCCCTGAACAAGGGCTGTATTCGAGTCTAATATCCCATTGTTTAAAACCTTAATACTGCCATTAAAATGTTGAGCACCCTGCTTTGCGTAAATGTTATTCTATAT
This sequence comes from Branchiostoma belcheri, assembly GCF_001625305.1. NCBI lineage: Eukaryota > Metazoa > Chordata > Leptocardii > Amphioxiformes > Branchiostomatidae > Branchiostoma > Branchiostoma belcheri. Next base: position 1,782,942 of record NW_017803898.1, on the reverse strand, counting down.
TAGGCTCTTGCAAATTCGTCTATTTGATGAACAATCTTTGGGTTTCCCTTCCCCCTGAAAAATTCTTCCTGTCTTAAAAACTCTTAAGATTTTCTCCCAAATGGCATCTAAAACACTGAACTAAACTGACGTTACCCATATACAGTTGTAATCGGTATCCTATCCAGCAGTAGTTTTCCACAGAATTTAAAACAAAGCGTTGCGGTTTGTTACAGCGCATTGTTTGTTTTTCCTTTCTAGTCCTCTATTTCAAGATCAATAGTTTCTGGCAGTGATTGAGTGTCTGTTGACATTAATCAAACTGACCTAGTGAACTTTGACGTAATACAGTCAAGCTGGAAAATAATGCCTTTTCTTTACATGTTTTTAAAAGTCGTCGTGGAGGGCCCATGCTTACGTTTGCATTGGCTTTACTTTCACCGCAGTATTGTTTAAAGACGTGGTGAAAGTTTCAGGAGACTGCCAATCTTCATACAACATTGCCACTGAAAGGGGGGTAGAATCTGATAGAACTACATGAGGTCCTGCATGCCCTTTATCGTAAGGCGTAATCAGGCCTTTTAGACGTCGTAATCCGTAGTCAGCCTCCCGAAAAATCAACGTAATCCGTAATTGGACATTAGCCGCAAATCGTAAAGTCGTAATCGGGTGTGAGAATTTAACGTAATTCGTAATTGGCGGTGAACATTTTGCGTAATTAGTAATCCCTACCCCCAACCCCCATGCAGGCCCTCATACATAGGCACTGTTCTCAACATGGATACGATAGAGACCATCCAGAACCGTTTCTGATCTTAACCCTACCCATTCAGGCTTCTTAACTAGATAGGCAAGTTTCAGAAGTGGTGAAAATTTCTAAAGACTGCCAATCTACTTACAACGTTGCAGGAAGATGGGGCTAAAATCTGCATACTAGTATATAGAACGAGGTAGGCACGGTTGTGGATACGATAGCGACCATCCAGAACCGTTTCTGATCCAAACCCTAACCCATTCAGGCATAGAACTAGATAGGCACGGTTCTGATAGGTGACGATAGATAGCTTTTATATAGGACTTGTTTGTACTGTTACGGTATTCCATCGCTCAAAGGAGTGAAAAGAAATACTTGAATTCTCTTCAACTGAACGCGGGAAAAACATCCAAGTGGGTCGTACCAAATTGTTGTTTGTTTAAGTTACTGGCAATTTTCTTAAATCAAACCCTAACTCGTTTTATTACCTAATCATTTAACAACGTATGCTTGTCCGTGTATAAAAATTACGTTATACGTTACACATTTGAACTTTTTGTAAATGTGCTTAGTCAGATTTTCTCACCTGTACCATACTGTGAGAGTGAATTCTCTTTCATCCTCTTCAAATACAATTCTAAGTTTGTTTGAAGTCACACAACAAGCTAAACACTCCTCTACAAAGATAAAAACGTAACATATTTGTGGACCTGCGTTTGCCATTCATGCTTTAAGTTCGTTGCCATTTTCATATAACCCTTAACAAGAGTTCATCGCATTTGTTTACTCTCTTGACCTTTTATGTACCGCATCATCGAGAAAACAAGGATTTCTACTGATGGTATCACGTCCCTTTATCTCCCATATCTGAACTGAACCACTTCCCATGTTCGTAGCCAGGATTTGGAATGGGGATGGGAGGTTCTCCCCACTGCTTGAGGGACCAGCGAGCGCCGTAGGCGCGAGGTTCCTAGGGGGTGCAGGGGTATATGCTCCCCCGGAAAAGTAAAAAAAAATAACCTTCTGGCATTTCTTGCGTTTTTGATGAGAGGATTTCAAAGAGAAATCAGAGATTTTTTATTCAATGACAAAGTGACAAGTTTTTCTACGATTCCAGCCCCGCTGGTGATATCGAATCAGTCCATCGTTTAAAGAAAAATCTTGGACCTCTAGATAAAAAGTGGTTTAAAAAGTGGACCATTGAGCCTTGTGGGGGGGGGGGCGAACCTACGGGCATGCCTCTTCACCTGAGAGCGATGACAAACGACCGTTTCAGATCAGTTGACCCTAAAAACTAAAATAACTTTTCTTCCTATCATCTCAGCACCAAAAAGTATCCCAAACTAATGATGAAATGTCCCAACCTGTATTTCGTTAAGTATTGTATGACGCGAAGTCAACTTTATTTTGCTTTACACTATTGCAGAGTAGACAGGACTGTTCCGGATCTAAAACCCGGGATGTGTACCTGATAAACAAAACAAGGGCTGACATTCTGTTGTTGATTTTTTTTATCGTCCCAATTCTCAAAAAATGTCCCAAAGTGTCTTCTTAGTTGTCCCGGCCTAACTTTTAGTGGTCAATGGTAACTGGACCACCTTTAATTAAATTTCGAGCCCTGAACTGAACTGAACCACCTCTTTATCTGAGAGCGACGACAAGCGATCGTTTCAGATCAGTTGACCCGTTTCTTGCGGCGCCCATCAGCTGTTAGCTTAGCGACGGTGAATTGTCTGTTTGCGGAACGACAGATACCGCTATAGGGGTCATTTCTCACGTTCCGTCTTTTTACGATGTTTTCATTTTTCCTGACCTAAAATTGCCCCAAAATTCATCCTCTACACTTGCACAGTTCATATACAGCATATACAACGTGTGCCTTAGAGTTAATGAAAGGGTATGCGTATTTAATGTTCTGTGGAGGTTTAAGTACTTGGTTAATTGCTCTATGAGGTTTGTTTGCTGATCCAGCCACTACCATTGTCCTGAATTAGGGCGCAGTGTGGAGGATAGATTGAGCATATAACCCGCTGGCCACCCACTGAGCGCCGCTAGCCTCCATAGCATGCCAAAAACTGGGGTTTGGGGGTCTTTGGGATCTTTTATGATATTTTCTGATTGCATATAGACAACATAGCTGGCCTGGTTGAATTACCCACGATTTTTTAGAACTGAGCTAATCAGAAAACAGCCGAAGACCACCAAAACCCCAGTTCTGTAAGCCTGCAACTAGAGTACCGGTCATATTCGTCCTAAGATATCTGTACTTGTATCCAGAATCGTGTTTTATCCAAAACCATATTCTGGATAGCACACACCACTCGCATCCAGAACCGAGCGTTATACCTTGCTCAGGCATGGTTCTGGATATTATACGCGAACACTGAACGTGTATGGGGCAAATCTACGTTCTTGGATACGCGGAGACTATCCAGAACCGTGTCTGATCCTAACCCTAACCCATCCAGGCATAGAACTAGGTAGGCATGGTTATAGATACGACAATACGTAAATGACGTTATGTTCGAAAATGGGACATATTCTTGGGATGTGTCGTTTGAAATTTTTCTTGTAACAGAGATTTTTCTAGTGGTTTCTTTGAAACGGTCGGTTCTTCCATTCAGATATCGTACCATGCACTCACTGAGTTTTATACTTGTAGCTTTGGGATCATATTTGCACACCATTGGTCAAAGGAGTAAACTAATCAAAGAACAGGTCATCGTTGAAAAACGGCCATAGCTTCAATCGAGTGTGTAGTTCCTCACATAGTTTCCGCAATCACCGTTTCCCATATCCTTGTTACGGAACATTCTCCATCCGTTTTTCAAACATGTTTTGGATTAGTGACAACAAAGTGGTTCCTTTACAGTAAACACGTTGTAATGCATATTAGCATTGTTCAAATTCTAGCATGGTCTATAGTTCTTGACTTATCAACCTGTTAAAACCATAAACGAAACGATTATATCAACAGAGATCCTAGCGCTATACTAAGTACTTCACAAGTTTACAAACATAAAGTAATAAAGCGGTCTCAAATCAAGCAAAACCGCCCTAGCGAACGCATGGTCTGCTCTAGGAATGTCCCTACCTGTAAAGACGCGTTGCGACACAAAGACAAGGTGTGAAAAGGTGATAGAATACTAAGAACGTGTTACACCTACCGGCATAGGCAACAGCTAGAACAACCAGGAGCAAATGCAGAAGTTTCTTCGGGCCCATAGCGGCGTTTCCCCGTAGGATTGCAGTCCGAAGTCCCGGTGTGTTGCCTGAACACCTGTGCGACCGTACGCCGGGTTAGGTGTACCCGGTATAACGGTGTCTTCCTGTTTGTGTTTGCTCAGTGCGACCTCAGGGCACACACAAGAGGGCCTGCATGGGGGGGTCCCGACAACGCTCTCAAGCTAAATTTTGAGAGCCGGCTACGTATTACGCTGAAACCTCTCGATTACGCTTTACGATGAATTCCAAGTGGCCGCAACGCATTACGTTGAGTTAAAATGGCAAATACACCTCAACGCAAAATGCGCCTCTACGTTGAATTAGAGCGGTCCGTCTACGCTCTACGTAGAATTAAAACGGCCGATTACGCTCCACGGAAAAGGCCATGCGGGCCCACACGCAAGGTGGGGCGTATCGGCTTTACAATTCGGGCCACTGGCGGCTTTCTCAACGCTCCGCCCCTCATTGTTGCTGACGGACAGGTGAAGATTAACGATCGAGTCAAAGTCTTAGATCTTCTCACAGCTTTCTTGCTCAAGTGAATCGAACATCTTGAAAAATTCCCAATCTCGGTTTGACCACTTGAATCTTTCTACAGTCCTAAAATATCATCATATAGAAACAAAGCAAGGAGGTAACTGCATACTTTACGCAAACTCGTTGTTCTTTATTGGGGTAGTTTTTGGATTGTACGACCGTTGACATATACATGTACTTCTTTGTTTCTATGCTACCCACCCCAAAATGCAAATCGCAAACCACTGTACTTATTTACCAACTAACAAATTAGTATGGTTTATGCGTGCTAATTTTTCAGCCTCGTACGAGTGAACGCATTGTTGTTTCAAAGATTAAACAACTTTTTTTTTTTCTAACTCTTTTATTTCACATACATTTTTTGTTCTTTGTGTAATGACACATATACCAAAATTTGACCTACTTGTAAGCGTGATTTTCCAAAAGAGTTTTTAATAGTGCCACTAAGAAGGGGCCCGGGAATACTTTCACTCAAAAATGTTGGCCCTTTCAGTGGTATTAGTTTGTTTGAGCTTGCCTTTCGCACCATTCCTCTAATAGTAGCTTAGCAGTTCAGGAGCGATAAGGTTTCGTAGGTTTAGTCACGGCCGGCGTACATTTAAGTCATGGCAAACACCGAATTAAGGTGTAAAAGAAGAAGACAATACCAGGTGTAAAATGTCAAATATCCTCTTCTTGTCGTAAAAACTTGAAAATCGGCTTGGGGTCAGAGTAGACAGGTTTAAATATAACTGGCCAGCTTCTTGGAAACCCTGACTTCGGGTACCGTTGTTTTACAACGGATGGAGCAGATTTGGTGAAATATGTCAAATACCCTCTTCTTGTCATGAAAACTTGCAAATCGGAGAGTCCAGTCGGTTCGGGGTCAGAGTAGACAGGTTCAAATCTTACTGGTCAGCTTCTTGGAAACCCAGACTTCAGGGACCGTTGTTTTATTCAACGGATAGAGCTGATTCAGTGAAGCTAGCTGGGCTGGCTTTTCTATTTACTCTTAAATCTTGCTGCTCAATGGTAGATTGAATTTTCTCTATTTATCAAGATTTGCCACATTTGTGGAAGGGTTGACATAACTGGTGACTATCACCTTTTCAAGAGATCAACCTCGAGAACAGACTGCGAGGTTTGAACCACTCATACGGGGAAGGACCCATGCTCTTTCCCGATAAATTTAATGGGATCGTTAACGTGCTTGAGGTGCATATGATTGTCAATTTAATCATACGTGTTATGAATAATAACACTTGGAAAATATACATAGGCCTTCAAGATGATAGTTGGTCACATTTCAAGTGTGCATAACATTTCCCCATGACATAAGCATCCCTTATCAGACCATTGTTGTTTTTCTTACTTCAGAATCTTCAAATATCGGTTTCCTGTTCCTGCGTTTGGTTTTTGTTGTTGAATTTACCCAAGTCTAGCCAATAGTGCTCTGTACAGGAAACAGGGAATTAAGAGGGTAACTTTGAGTTTACCTTTGTCTAGACTAATTTCTTCCTGTATGTACCTCTTGAGCAATAATACACAAACGTATTATTTCGTTGCTGGTTGATGTTAGGGTTAGGTATTTGGGTTAGGGTTAGGGTTAGGGTTCAGTATTGGGGTTCGCTGTTGGGGTTAGGGTTAGGGGGTGAGGTTGAATATTGGGGTTAGGGTTAGGGGGTGAGGTTGGGGATATGGTTAAGGTTAGGGTTTGGTGTTGGGGTTAGGGGTAGGTGTAGCATTAGGGGTTGGGGTTAAGGTTAGGTTAGTGAGTGGTAAGGGTTATGTTTGGGTTAGGGTTGCTGTCACTACACAGATGGCACTGATACAAGTCGTTTATGACCATCATGTGGAACAGTTTCCGTCTCCACGTATTCTATTCTATTCTAGTCTAGTCTATTTGATACTGGGCAAAACCCTGACTAGGGCATCCCGCCCAGGGTGCACAGCTATTGCGGCCGGTGGGGTGCGGTGAATAAAAATGTGCTGAAAACAAAACAAAACAGAACATAAATTTGTGCGTTTCGTGCATAGCCGCAACTAGCAATACCCAACTTACATCTGTGAGACGGGGTGGCCCAAGTGCAGGGCCAACCCCGTCTTGAATGTGTCAACAGATTGTTGTGTCACTAGATGTTCGGGTAGTGCGTTTCATTCTGTGATGGTTCTTGGAAAGAAGCTAGATCTGAATATGTTGGTTCTACAGCTGAGTGTTATATATCGGAGGGGGTGGCCCCTTGTAGTGTATCTGCTTGGAGATTGGTAATCCTGCACATACCGCATTCCTACCGCGCCTGGACCGTGAGGCTATGTTGGCTTGTGGCTTAAGGGTGCTGAGAGGTGGCCTAAGGCGTCCGGCCGCCCGGAACGGAGGAATACAGGCTAGGAACCGTGGCGGTGGTTCATATTTTGAAAGACGGGTGTGTTCCCAACGACCATTTTGCCTTAAAGGCATCCAAAACGAATTCAGGGCAGCAAAACTGGAAATATTCTGAATACTTGTACTTGTACTTGAGTAGGTCTCCTCATCTCTCTGAATAAGGCAATCTTTGTGATATTGACACATACTGCTTCACATTAGCACATTTGAGTCAGTATTTCATACTTTAGGCTTTTAATACTGTAGAAACAAGCCCCGAGATGAGTCCTTTAGTTTCTGGGTGGTACTCTAAAAATCAGCCCAGGGCTTTTCCTGTAACCATTTTCAGTCAGAATTTTTGGAATTTTTGCTCCACAAGGGGCAATATACATTGGGACAGTGTGGTTTCAACTCAGTATGTAAATCAATGAAGACTAGAATGTTGGCTTTTGAAAATTCTGGCTTCCAAGCCCTAAAAACTGCACTGGATGCCTTTAAGACCTTTACTGTTCTATCTAGAAAGGGGCTTTGTCGGGAATCATACACAGATGTGAGTATTGATAGTCCATATGTATCTAGAACCCTGTTTTATTCAGAACCATGCTCAGACCGGTTCTGGATAATCCTCGTGTATCCAGAACCGGGATTTATCCATTGCAGAACCATACTCTGACAACGACTATGATTTCTAAAATATGCAGAGTTTATGTCAAATGTTTTCATGTCAAGAAATAAATCATTAATTAAGCTGGGTTGAAAATAAATGTTAATTTTTCATGTCCATTCCAGTGTATAAGATTTACAATTGGTCACGCCCTCAGGGACTTAATTTTGTGCACTTCCAAGTATTGCCGCAAGGGGTGGCTGCTGAGTAGCTAACAAACTATGACTTTCAAAATACATGTAGCCACGAAGTTCCTTTTACAAGCTATAGATTGTAAATGTATAATATGTTCATCAACATGCCAAGAACATTAAAGCATTAAAATCACAGATAACTAGGAAAAATTGTCACTGAATGTTTATGTAAATCAGTCACTACCAGCTGCCCTTCCGGTCCCAAGGCCACGCCTTCTGGCTGACACCCAGTCTCAAAGCTCCGGACATACTCGCCGTGACGTGTGAACATCTGTACCCTCCTGTTCCGTGAGTCCGCCACGATGATGTGACCCGAGTTGTCTGTACAGATGCCGCGGGGATACCGTAGTTGACCTTCACCACTTCCCTCATCTCCAAACTTCAGCAGGAACTTCCCGGACTCGTCATACAGGTAGACAAAGCTAGCGCTCGAGTCCGCCACAAGGATGTTTCCTTCCCCGTCCACAGTGATGTACTGCGGGCATCTCATCTCACCCTGTGGATGTCCGAACCTCCGCACCAGAGAGCCGTCCGGACGGAACATCTCAACTTCACCACGGGCTGCATCAGTCACCAGGATGTGGTTATTGCGCATGTCCACAACAATCCGACGGTGCCAAACCTCCCTCTTCTGAAGGTGAAACTGTGTCATGGCGGTCCCGTCCTTGCTGTATTGTACAACATGATCGCCTGATTCACCACTCCCCACAACCCACAGTGTGCCGTTACCGTCCATAGAAACATCATATGGCACCATGTCCATGACCCCTGTACCCAGTACGACTGTTGGGAAGTGGCGGAGGTAAACCCCCTGTGTGCTGTGGACTTGGACTCGCCTGTTGTCCGTATCAGCCACAAATATTTCGTTGCTAGACGACACCACAACGCCGCGCGGGTACCTAAATTTCCCGGGTTCTGATCCCTCCCCGCCGTAAGTGATCTTACCCTGTTTGAAGTCTTCAGTAGTACGAGGTGCCGCTCCCTCTGCCCCTGCTGACGTGTGTCGCTCTTGCACTCCTAGTTTATCCTCCTTTTCATTCCGTTCCCTGCTCTTGTCTTCCGTGTCCTTTGCAGTCGATTCTTCTCTTGCGGTTTCACCCGAATCAACTTCCACCCCTGCAGTGCCCTCGTGAGCCGCTAGGTGTGTCTGTGTAGCTACATCTGCCTTCTCGCCCTGCAGTGACCAGCCGCCAGGTGGCTTCTCTCCCCTGTACTCCTGTGACCAGCCGCCAGGTGGCTTCTCTCCCCTGTACTCCTGTGACCAGCCGCCAGGTGGCTTCTCTCCCCTGTACTCCGTCACGGAGAGGTGACCTGCTTTGCGACTTTCTCGGCGTATTCACGGGCCTGCTGGAGCTCCTTTTCCAGAACTTCGTTCTCCTCAAGGGCTTCCTTCAACCTGTTCTCTGAAATGGTCAGCTTGGAGCGCAAGGTCATGATCGTGTTGGAATCCACTTCCGCCTTTTGGATGAGTTTCTTCATCTCTTGTTCTCTGAGCTGATCCTTCTTCTTCATGTCTTGTTCTCTGAGCTGATCCTTCTGCACCAGAGCCTGGACCAGGGTATAGGAGAAGCCCTGGTACTCCAGACTCGCGGCTACCTGCAGATGGAGGGGCAGGGCGTCCGAGAACAGGTTCAGAGCGGACAGGCGGGTCCAGTTCCTGGGCGCCCTTTGCTGCTTGGTGCGGGAAATGCAGCCCACCTTGATGTCATCGACGGTACACTTTCTCTTGAAATCTATAAGAAACGTTTTTGTATACTTTTAAACTCGTTTAAAGTTCATAATTAAACCAGGCATCATTATATAAACGCGTATAGTTAGAATCTTTGTCCATGAATTGTAAATTGTCTTGTAAAATGCCAAATTTTGTGCTCTTTTTTCAAATGCTTATCATAGTAAATCTTTTAACAAATTCTTGAGGTTTAGTTTAACTTACCGTTTAAAAGCGCCCCCTGTGCGACTTCGATTGGTGTTTCAGCGTCGATCTGCAGTGACGTGACGCCCATGAATACAAGTCGTTGGTCAGAGAGTTTCGCCATGAGCCTCATCACCGCTGTGCTCTCCCGCGGTATGGTGTAGTGCATCAGGATGCTTCTTGTTTTCTTGTAACCTCTGAACTTGACCTGTGACCTTCTCGTGCCACACATCGATGCCAGGTTGTGTCTATAACGATCGATGGTTTCTTGGATCATGCGTGTCAGGCCGTGAACGACCAAGTAGACGTTCGACGATGAATCTGGAAATATAACATGAGAAATTAAGACCTAATAAATATCTAAAAGATGTATACCTAAAAAGAAGTAATCTCATCAACTCTAGATCTACATGTCTTATAAATCATAATTCCCTTTTAGGCCGATTTCTACTATTCATTCAGCCTGAAAAAAGTTTGGTTGACACTTATGTTCGACAATGCCAAGGGAATTTGTATCAAAAGGACTCAAGCTTAAAACTCCCACATGAATACATTTAATTTAACTTCACCACTTAATGATAAATATATACGTGTTTACCCACCATCAGTACTTGCACCATCAGTCCTTGCATCATCAGCGCTTGTTCCCGGTTCTAGTTCGGGGTTTTCCGGAATCTCTCGGCCAGGCGGTTGGAACGGCCTCAGAACGTTCATAACCAGGTCTGGTCGCCCCATTCTTTCCAAAATCTCTTCAAGAAAGTCCAAGTTCTCCTGGTCTATCTTGTCCAGTTCTATCAGCTTGCGGAAAACCTCAAGCGCCTTTTTCAGTCCCTCTGCAATACCTTTTGGAATGAGATGGCTACAGTACAATTTCAAGAGCCTCGTGTCATCCTGTGTCAGCTCATCAGATATACGTTGTAACATTTGCACGAAATCAAAATGACGCCTGTCAGCCTCTGTCACTCTGCTACGGATTGGAGCGGCCATTCTGAAACAAAGTTAAGTCATTTGAATTCGCATGGGAGTAGCGGAGCTACCACAAAGTTAAAATGTTGTAAAGTATATTTTCGAGTCCTTTTTTAGCCATTTGATCTTTAGGGCACCACAGAAGATCAAAAAGAAACTGTTCTTTCATTTGGCGAGGGTATAAGGTTGCGGAACTCTAAAAGGTGCTGCGTGCAGTATTTAGGTAACTTAATACAACCTAGTATTTCTGTAAGATGCATTTGTTGTTGAGGAATTCTCTTTTCATGTTTACTACAACATGCATACGGAATTCCTGCATAACGTTTCCAGTTGACTCACCAGCCCTGGGCTCTCACTGTACTGAACGAGGTATGCTGGTAACCCGATATCCCCCTATTTACCGTCCCAACCAACTGCGGAGCTCCTTTGTGTCTCGTTCATGCTTTGTAACTATGTATACCTCTTCGTTGACAACGTGCGTGCGTATTTTTAAAATGTGTCTCTGGTAACCCAATACCTCCTACTTAGTTACTGATGCGTCACCTTTAGGTACCAAACGTCCGCCGTGCATAATTGAACTAGTTATTTGTTTTGTCACTGTTGCTTTCCACATACCAACTTTTATCATTTAACAATCCATACCCTCTTGAATGATGCAAATAAAACACCAAGAAAGCTACCACTATGAACCAAGTTTAAGCTGTAATTTCCAACACAAGAAATTGGACTCACCCAAATTTTCGGTGAGTCCAATTTCTTGTGTTGGAAATTACAGCTTAAACTTGCTTCATAATGATTTCTACCAACACAGATGAACTTTCAACATAAAGCTACCACTAGTAAACCATAATCAAGACAATTTTTTGCACGGTAACATCTTAAGCATAAGCCGCTACAAATTGCTTTTTATAGACTGTGGTTATCTTTCTATGTGCATTACTACATATGCATGTACTACATGATGTTTACAGTCAACAATAGGCTAGTCAGGTACTGTATGCGGCGTGCTGTTTACTTGATACCCTCCCCACGTACAGGAATGTTACCGAACCATTCAACTGTGGAGGTCTTTTGTGTCCCATTAAAGCTTTGTGACTACACCTCCTAACTGAAAACCTGTCAATTTTTAAATGTTATAAACTTCTTACAGTCTTACTGAGTACGTTTGGTTCCCTAACATGGTAAGTAGAAGGCCTGGAAGTCTCAAGTCTGAGACCAACTTTTGACGAATAGTTTGCCCTACACTCGCCACCCTTCTGTACCGCCAGGTTTACAACATGTCTCACCTGTAGTCGTACTGAAGCACGTTTGAAGACTTCTATCTGCTTTAAGCGATCTTCTATGAGGAAAGCAACCCTTACCTGGATCAAGTACTGACGCTGCTTTATCCACAACAGAATACATTAAACAAAGTCGCTGGTCTGGCTACTGACGTCACAGTAAATATGGCGGACCGAGAACAACAGGGCGTTACCTGGTGAACTTTGACACGGCTGACCTTGGGGATGACGTGTTTGTTTTTCTTCCACCTGTCGTGTATTTATGTGTTGTCACTGGCCCCCTAGCCTGCTCAGGTTGCTGGTTGTATTTACCCAGTAGAGTCGTTCCAACATCACTGAATATGCATGCCATTGTTAATTAACTTGAGGTGACTGGTTATCTCTGTAGGTTATAAGAATGATGGCTATCTGTATAGATTCGAATTTCATTGGCAACCAAAAAAAGACTGCTTTAACTATAAGGAAACGCCATAGTTAAATACCTCGATTGACATGGCAGGGAATTCGGTCATGTTTCAACAATGACAATTGTTCCTAAAATATGCAGAAATTGATCAGCCTATATATAGCTATGTCTCAAAATGACATCAAATTAAATAAGCTGGCTTGGATTAAGCAAGCAGGAAAAGAAATGCTGATTTTTTCAATGTCCAATTCAGTGAAATTCATTGACATTCATGTCACGCCCTCGGAAACAAAATGCTGTGCACTTCCAAGTATACCCGCAAGGCCGCGCTGCTGAGGAGCTAACAAACTATGACTTTCAGAATACAGGTAACCATGATGTTATCTTTACAAGTTATAGATTGTAAAAACAAGTGACTCAAAATGTGCTCACAAACATGCAAGGAATATCAAAGCATTAAAATCACAGATAACTAGGAAATATCGTCACTGAATGATTTTCATAATCAGCCATTACCAGCTGCCCTTTCGGTCCCACGGCCACGCCATGTGGCTCAAACCCGGTCTCAATAGTCCGGGCATACTCGCCGTGACGTGTGAACATCTTAACCCTCCTGTTCCGTGAGTCCGCCACGATGATGTGACCCGAGTTGTCTGTACAGATGCCGCGGGGATACCGTAGTTGACATTCACCACTTCCCTTACCTCCAAACTTCAGCAGGAACTCCCCGGACTCGTCATACATGTAGACAGAATAGGTGAGTGCGTCGGACACAAAGATGTTTCCTTCCCCGTCCACAGTGATGTACAGCGGGTGTCTCATCTCACCCTGTGGATGTCCGAACCTCCGCACCAGAGAGCCGTCCGGACGGAACACCTCAACTTTACCACGGGATGCATCAGTCACCAAGATATGGTTATTGCGCATGTCCACCGCAATCCCACGGGTATACCAGCTCTTCTGAAGGTGAAACTTTGTCATGGCGGTCCCGTCCGTGCTGTATTGTACAACATGATCGCCTGATTCACCACTCCCCACAACCCACAGTGTGCCGTTACCGTCCATAGAAACATCATATGGCGCCATGTCCATGACCCCTGTACCCAGTACAACTGTTGGGAAGTGGCGGAGGTAAACCCCCTCTGTGGTGTGGACTTGAACTCGCCTGTTGTCTGTATCAGCCACAAATATCTCGTTACTAGAAGACACCACAACTCCGCGCGGACCCCGAAATTTCCCGGGTTCTGATCCCTCCCCGCCGCAGGTGATCTCACCCTGTTTGAAGTCTTCAGTAGTCCGAGGTGCCGCTCCCTCTGCCCCTGCTGACGTGGGTCGCTCTTGCTCTGCTAGTTTATCCTCCTTTTCATCCCTTTCCCTGCTCTTGTCTTCCGTGTCCTTTGCAGTCGATTCTTCTCTTGCGGTTTCACCCGAATCTACTTCCCCTGCAGTGCCCTCGTGAGCCGCTAGGTGTGTCTGTGTGGCTACATCTGCCTTCTCAACATGTGCAGACCAGCCGCCAGGTGGCATCTCTCCCCTGTACTCCTGTGACCAGCCGCCAGGAGGCTTCTCTCCCCTGTACTCCGTCACGTGAGAGGTGACCTGCTTAGCGGCTTTCTCGGCGTATTCACGGGCCTGCTGGAGGTTCTTTTCAAGAACTGCGTTTGCCTCAAGAGCTTCCTTCAACCTGTTCTCTGAAATGGTCAGCTTGGAGCGCAAGGTCATGAACGTGTTGGAATCCACTTCTGCCTTTTGGATGAGCTGCTTCATCTCTTGTTCTCTGAGCTGATCCTTCTTCTTCATCTCTTGTTCTCTGAGCTGATCCTTCTGCACCAGAGCCTGGACCAGGCTATAGGAGAAGCCCTGGTACTCCAGACTCGCGGCTACCTGCAGATGGAAGGGCAGGGCGTCCGAGAACAGGTTCAGAGCGGACAGGCGGGTCCAGTTCCTGGACGCCCTCTGCTGCTTGGTGCGGGTACTGCAGCCCACCTTGATATCATCTGCAGTGCGCCGTGTCTTGATATCTGTCCAAAAAATGTGAATTGACACTTGAAATGCACATACTCAACGTATTGGTCTTTTCAAACATTGAATTTCGTCAAATTAATGTGTGAAGGACTACTTTAGGTTCAGTTCAGCATACCTTTGAAAAGCGCCCCCTGTGCGACTTCGATTGGTGCTTCAGCGTCGATCTGCAGTGACGTGACGCCCATGAATACAAGTCTTGGATCGGAGTAACTCGCCATGAGCCTCAGCACCGCTGTGATCTTCCGCGGTATGGTGTAGTGCACAAGGATGCTGTTGCCTGCTCTGTATCCCCTGAACATGACATCCGAGGCCGGAACGGGACCCAGCGATCGTAGATTGTATCTATGGTGGTTAACGGTCTCCTGGATCATGCGTCTCTGGCCTTGAATAACGAAGTAGGCTTCGGCTGTTTCTCCTGAAAATATTTAAAAATAGTAAACATTGTTTATACAGTATTACGTTATGATCAGACAAATTTCTAACATTGTTAATTCTTTTACACATATGAAATTCAGGACTACAGTTTTCACTAAAGTGATCCGCGCGTTGGCTCGATCACCTGGAGATTTTTAGTAAAACATTTTAAATGTTAGCTTTTTAGTAGAGCAAAATAAAACTAATTGTAAAATCCCTAAACTTAACAATTTTGATTTTTTTAATGGGGTGACAATATTTTCCTACAATTACATATGCATATACATATACTGTAAAACTGCATGTAAATATATATATTGATCAGAGAACCCTTAGCAATTTTAGTGGGAAGTATTTAACGTATAACGCAAGCAATGAAAATGTCAACTATATTACAGTACATTGTTAAAACTGACTGATAGGACGATGTCATGATAGCAAATATGTTCGCTTTTTTTAAGGCGTCGTAAAATATACTTTTACTTACCATCACTTGAAGCATCACTGCTTGTTCCCGGTTGCAGTTCGGGATTTTCCGGAATCTCTCGGTCAGGCGGTTGAAACGGTCTTAGGACGGTTACTATTATGTCAACTCGTCCCATTCTTTCCAATATTTCTTCAATAAAGTCCAAGTTTTCCTGATCGATTTTGTCCAGTTCTATCAGCTTGTCGAAAACGTCAACCGCTTCAGTAAGTCTCTCTGCAATACGTCTTGGAATCACATGTCTGCAGTACAATTTGACGAGATTTGTTTCTTCTATTGTCAGTTCATCAGATATACGCTGTAAAATCTGCACGAAATCAAAATGGCGCCTGTCAGCCTCTGTCACTCTAGATCGTCGCACTGGTGCTGCCATTCTGAAACGAAGTACCAAACTTTCAGTGCAGTGTACAAAAATGTTCAGTTACACCTTGAGGACACTATAGGATTGTTTTCCAAGTGTAATTTATACCTACAAATTTAACTTCATGCTGCTAGTTTTACTAATTAACTCGGAGGACAACACTACGTCGTTCTCACTTGGCATGAAACAAATTTCTACCGACAAAACGAGGAATCCAAAGTGAAAATTTGTGCACTACACCTTCCTCCGCGGTAAATCTTGTTAGAACACATTTTATAACCATCACCCCCTCTTGTCTAAATTTACAACATTTGCTCTTGTTTGTATCAAACAAACAGTGGGTTGAATAGCGCCTTGACGTCAGCGTGCCGGCGTTGCCCTAATTAACAAAGATTAACGAGTCATGCGGACGTGCTGACGGGGTGTGGCGCTAGATCAAAACGCTGATAGGCCCCTTCTACAAGTAATCTATTGATAACAGTTCGTGAAAAGATGGTGATTTTAAGCTTTATTATGTATCTTAAACAGAGAATTTAGGAAAAAACTCCTTTAGTCCATTCTATGCAATTCAAGCTTTTTGTGCACAAAATCCCTTTCCGCGAATCTGTGTGTTAAACAGAAGCCATAAAATCACATTGACTAGTTTTGCCAAGTTTACAAGCAGTACTGTGCCTGTAATTTTCCTCACCAACCATGAAAATTTACTTGTCGAATGTTATTAATATGCCTCTGTCATAAAATGAGCTATCTCTAGAGTTCAGCCGTAAAGCTATAGACATTCTTAAGAGTGGTTTACAAAAATGGCGGCCTGGCTGTGCCACGTTTACAACATTCCTCACCTGTAGTGTAAACTCTAACAGCAGCGAAGCGTGTTGGAAAACTCACATGAGTGAAGCAAACGGGAGACTCACACCTTAAGATGGTACAAGGAACAAAAAGCCAGAATATCCAAAGCGGATTCCCTCAGTTGTTACTGGTCTGCTGACGATTGTGGTACCAGACGTCAGGCAATATGGCGGCTGGGGAACAATGCCTGTCGGTCCGTCTGTTGGGTGTTGAACTTTGATCACCGTTTAATATAGGCTGGTGGCGTGACGCAGTTTGTTTTCGCTCACCCCTGCTTATAGATTGGTTATCTCGATCAACCCAAATAGTAATGTCTTGTCAAATGCGGTAGTTAGTATATATGAAGGTAAAACTATGAAGTATAAAAAAGATGTATTGTAGTTTGTTGGAGTTCCTGCACATTGGATCTATTCTATAGTGAGATGTGGCATTAAAATTACGTTTGATCATATATACTTATCGCGATCAACCCAAATAGTAATGTCTTGTCAAAAATCTTGCCTTTCTTCTTTGAAGGTACTAGGTATAAACGTAATGGCTAAATGCAAACGTAACAATACCACATCTTAAAATGCAAAAAAAGTGGTGCGTACGAACAATAATAAACTTCAGTATATTTTGTTTATACTTAGTACCTTCATACTACATACCCCTTTTTGTAACGGTGTTGCTCAATGCAGGGCCAATTATTTTTGACCACTTCTAGGCATAGACCTAGAGGTACTAGAGTGTTTGGGGTGGTCATTAACCAATCTATGAGCAGCGTTGAGTGTAAACAAACAGTATGTCTTCCCTCTTCGAATCTAAACATATGATCTGCATACAAACGTAATTTTAATGCCACATCTCACTATAGACTAGATCCAATGTGTAGGAACTCCAACAAACCTCAATACACCTTTCTTATACTTCATAGTTTTAACTTGAGTTCATATATACTACCTACCGCATTTGACAAGACATTATATTTGGGTTGATCGTGATAACAATATATGAACAAACGTAATTTTAATGCCACTTTTAATCTCACTATAGAATAGATCCCATGTGTAGGAACTCCAACAAACTTCAATACATTTTTTATACTTCATTATTTTACCTATATACTACCTACCGCATTTGACAAGACATTATTATTTGGGTTGATCGCGATAACCATATATGAGCAGCGTTGAGTGAAAACAAACTGCGTCACGCCACCAGTCTATCGGTCAGCAGTGATCAAAGTTCAACACCCAACAGACAGACCGACAGGCATTGTTCCCCAGCCGCCATATTGCCTGACGTCTGGTACCACAATCGTCATCAGACCAGTAACAGCTGAGGGAGTCCGGTTTGGATATGATGGCTTTTTGTTAGTTGTACCATCTTAAGGTGTGAGTCTTCCGGTTGCTTCACTCAGGTGAGTTTTCCAACACGTTTCACTGCTGTTAGAGTTTACACTACAGGTGAGGAATGTTGTAGACGTGGCACAGCCAGGCCGCCATGTTTTTTATTTGCTAAAACCGCTATTGAGAAACGTCATCTACTTTGTGTGCTGCAAAACTAGTAATACTTTGTAGTAAGCTACTAGTAAGTTACTAGTAAGTTACTAGTAAGTTACAAGTAAGTTAAGTTGAACGTTGATGCTAGTCAAACTTAACTTTTTTCCTATTTGGTTGGGGAGTTTTTAAAGAGTGTGCTGCTTGTAAATTTGACTAAAAGGCTGACCCCATGATTTTATCTATTAACACGACAAAGATTACATGTAGTTCAGCAAGCAGTAGGTGGTAAAAAGATGGTATGGCCTAAAGGCTAAAATACACTGAAGGATATCATTTTTCTAATTGTTGTTGTCGTAAGAAAATTGCTGGTTAGAATCATCATACCCTCTCCTGTTACTATGAGTAGAATATTTGTCCCAGGCACCTACTAGTGTCGTTATCTAAGGACACGCCCCCTTGTAGTAGGCACCAATCAGTGTCATAACCTATGGCCACATAACGTCATATAAGGCACCTATCAGTGTAATTATCCACGGTTAAACCCCCTCGTAGAAGGCACCTATCAGTGGCAACATCTAACGCCACACCCCCTCGGCACGTCCGCATGACTTGTTAATCATTGTTGGTTTGAACAAACGAACAGAAGTTGGCAACCTGACGTCAAGTTGCACTCTGACCCACTGTTTGATTGGTACAAACAAGAGCAAAGGTTGTGTTTTAAACAAGCACGGGAGCATGGCGGCTGAGATAAAGGGTTCTAGGTTCACCGTGGGTGTAGAAAGGTGCCGTGCACAGATTTCTTAGCCTCCATCAGGCCTTTCTACGGGAATACGGATCGTAGAATTTGGCAACAAAAGAGAGTAAAATTGGACAAGGGTTCTTTCCCACAGTCAAACATACAATATTCTCCTATATAGCCAGCGCAGTTAGTCTGGTAGAGACTGAAAATTTTTACTAGGGATTCCTCATTTTGGCGGTAGACATTTGTGTTTCATCTCATGTAACTAAGACGTATTGCACGCCATGTTAGTTGGTCAAACCCAATAGCATGCAGTTAAATTTGATTTGAGGTATTAATCATAGTAAGAAAGTTATCCTACATTGTCCACAATGAGGGACTGGAAATCTTTGTACACTGAAAGTTTGTCACTTCGTTTCAGAATGGCAGCTCCAATCCCAAGAAGATCTAGAGTGACAGAGGCTGACAGACGCCATTTTGATTTCGTGCAAATGTTACAGCGTATATCGGATGAGCTGACAAAGAACGAAACGAGGCTCTTGAAATTGTATTGTAGCCATCTCATTCCAAAAGGTATTGCAGAAAGACTTAAAAAGGCGCTTGACGTTTTCCGCAAGCTGATAGAACTGGATAAGATAGACCAGGAGAACCTGGACTTTCTTGAAGAGATCTTAGAAAGAATGGGGCGACCAGATCTGGTGAGGAACGTTCTGAGGCCGTTCCAACCGCCTGGCCGACGTATTCCGGAAAATCCCGACCTAGAACCGGGAACAAGTATTGATGGTGCAAGTACTGATGGTGCAAGTACTGATGGTGCAAGTGCTGATGGTGCAAGTGCTGATGGTAAGTAAAAGCAAAGTCTTTGGCAACAATGGCAACAAAACCTTGACGTGAAAAAGTATAATGTAGTTCTACTTTCTTGTTTCAAAACTGTAATCCAAAGAAACAAGCAATTTAAAATTTAAAGGCTTTAGATAACTGTGATAAAAACTTACGAGTATTCCTTCTTTTTTTTATAATTGAAGTGAAATAAGATTGTTAACTTTCCTTTTTCAAACTTCCAGTAACTGACACGTCCGACGCCTTCTTGGTGGTTCACGGCCAAAGACACATGATCCAGGAAACCATAGATCGTCACAGACACAATCTGGCGTCGATGTGTGGGGCTAGTAGGTCACAGATCAAGTTCAGAGGTTACAAGAAGGGAAGAAGCATCCTGGTGCACTACACCATACCGCGGGAGAGCACAGAGGTGCTGAGGCTCATGGCGAGTTACCCCGACCCAAGACTTGTATTCATGGGCGTCACGTCACTGCAGATCGACGCTGAAGCACCAATCAAAGTCGCACAGGGGGCGCTTTTCAACGGTATATTAAACTATACCTTTAGATGTTCTTGAAACCATAATTCAAAGATATTAAAATTTAAAAGGATCGAAGTTCTAAAAGTCTGCATTTAGAGGTCAGCATTTAAAATCATTTTCTGCAAACAATTATTCGGGCTTCAAGTTGCAACTATATTTGGTTTGCGTAGCATATACAAAATATTAATCTAATATTCTGCAAAAATCTTTTGCTTGGCAGGTATCAAGAGACAGCACACTGTCGATGACATCAAAGTGGGCTGCAGTACCCGCACCAAGCAGCAGAGGGCGCCCAGGAACTGGACCCGCCTGTCCGCTCTGAACCTGTTCTCGGACGCCCTGCCTCTCCATCTGCAGGTAGCTGCGAGTCTGGAGTACCAGGGCTTCTCCTATAGCCTGGTCCAGGCTCTGGTGCAGAAGGATCAGCTCAGAGAACAAGAGATGAAGAAGAAGGATCAGCTCAGAGAACAAGAGATGAAGAAGCTCATCCAAAAGGCAGAAGTGGATTCCAACACGTTCATGACCTTGCGCTCCAAGCTGACCATTTCAGAGAACAGGTTGAAGGAAGTCCTTGAGGCGAACGCAGTTCTAGAAAAGAAGCTCCAGCAGGCCAGAGAATACGCCGAAAAAGCCGCAAAGCAGGTCACTTCTCACGTGACGGAGAACAGGGGAGAGAAGCCTCCTGGCGGCTGGTCACAGGAGTACAGGGGAGAGAAGCCACCTGGCGGCTGGTCACAGGAGTACAGGGGAGAGAAGCCTCCTGGCGGCTGGTCAAAGGAGTACAGGGGAGAGAAGCCTCCTGGCGGCTGGTCAGAGGAGTACAGGGGAGAGAAGCCACCTGGCGGCTGGTCACAGGTCGAGAAGGCAGATGTAGCTACACAGACACACCTAGCGAGTGGCGCAGGCACTACAGGGGTTGCAGTAGATTCAGGTGACACTGCAAAGGAAGAATCGGCTGCAAAGGACACAAACAAGAACAAGGAAAGAGATGAAAATGTGGACAAACTAGCAGAGCAAAACCGACCCACGTCAGCAGAGGCAGAGGGAGCGACACCTCGTACTACTGAAGACTTCAGACAGGGTAAGATCACTTACGGCGGGTTCGGATCAGAACCTGGGAAATTTCAGTACCCGCGCGGCGTTGTGGTGTCGCCTAGTAACGAGATATTTGTGGCTGATAAAGGCCACAGGCGAGTCCAAGTCCACACCACAGAGGGGGTTTACCTCCGCCACTTCCCAACAGTCGTACCATGTACAGAGGACAAGGACATGGGGCCAGATGATGTTTCTATGGACGTTAACGGCACACTGTGGGTAGTGGGGCGTGGTGAATCAGCTGATCATGTTGTACAGTACAGCACGGACGGGACCGCCATGACACAGTTTCACCTTAAAAAAATCCGACCATACCGCGGGATTGCAGTGAACATGCGCAATAACCACATCCTGGTGACTGATGCAGTCCGTGGTGAAGTTGAGGTGTTCCGTCCGGACGGCTCTCTGGTGCGGAGGTTCGGACATCAACGGGGTGAGATGAGTTACCCGCTGTACGTCACTATGGACGGGGAAGGGAACATCCTTGTGTCGGACTTGGGCACTAATTTTGTCTACATGTATGACGAGTCCGGGAAGTTCCTGCTGAAGTTTGGAGGTCCGGGAAGAGGTGAAGGTCAGCTACAGGATCCCCACGGCATCTGTACAGACAGCTCTGGTCACATCATCGTGGCGAACTTTTGGAACAAGACGGTACTGATGTTCACACGTCACGGCGAGTATGTCCGGACCATTGAGACTGGGTTTGAGCCACAAGGCGTGGCCGTGGGACCGGAAGGACAGCTGGTAGTGACTAATTGGCATAACGATTCAGTGATAATTTTCCCCAGTTATCTGTGATTTTAATGCTTTGTTTTCGTAGCATGCTACTGAGAATATTTCAACAGAAATGTTCACAGTCAATATCTTGTACAAACAATAAGCTAAAAGCGTGTTTGATTTGCATAAACTATGTTACATTTAGTCGACACAATCAATATTACACACTATTGGATACCTTTGACCCAGTGTTGACGTCACACTTCAAAGAAGCTACGTGACAAGCTTCACTGGGTCAGTCTATTGACAGAGGAAGACCAGAGTGGCTGGTCGAAAGTTCCATGTGAATTTTGTTGTGTTGGATCAAAAGTTTTAAGTTTAACACATGTTACATTGTTGTTTTTCCCCAGCTATTTCCCTTCCTGCACTGCACTTAAAAGTAAGTACCAACTCGACGTTAGCCTCATGATGTATAGATCTCATTATTACTTATTGCTGTTTCATTGGATCAACGACATTTTAGTATCTGCAGTACAACTACTAATTGTTTGGTGAGTGTTTCATACAGATATATATCGGCTACGGAATATGGTATAATTTAGTACTTGTATAATTTAGTGATGTATTTTTTACGTACTTGTACCATTCTAATGATATATTCACGTTGAAATGCCGAAATTAATAGCTGTATGTAACTAGGAAGGTAAGCAAAGCATAAGGTATAAAGTTTATCTTCACACGGTCTAGCCTAACAAACTATTGTACAAACTACCGCACACATGATGTGTATGATGACCACATGTAGCACCTCTAACTTGCCACATAATGACAATGTAATTCATAACCACACGGTGTCTGCTACAGCACCAGTTACCATGGTGACAGACGCCTGGTTCAGGTCACTGAGCTTATTTGCTTGAAGAAGAATAAGAAAATCCATAGCAATGTGTTTTTCTTATAAAAAGGTATTGCATAATGACTGTAACTGCATTTTACTAAGCTGCAAAACCATATTGTACAGTAAAATACAACTGTTGGAGATCCTAATAAAACAAACTGATTTCATTGTGCCCATGTTTAACTATTAGCTGCATGGATAATATGATTTCTTGTAAGTTATTGATTCAGTTGATTTTATTTGGTTTTATTCACTATGTTGAATGATAAATGTGAATAAAACTGTTTATCGTCACGGTGGTACTTAAATCTGAACACTTTTTACAGCTAAAAATGTTTGTCTTTGAAAAATGGACTTTGAATCTATACAGATGGTCATATACAGTTAACAATACAATAGCATGCGTAGTCAGTGATGTTGGAATCGCGCTACAAGGTAAAAAAACAACTTTAGCAAAGCTGTTTGTCTTTGATAAATTGCCAACGGAGTTTTGTTCTATACAGGTTGTCATATACAGTTAACATTGGCATGCATATTCAGTGATGTTGGAATCACACTACAAGGTAAAAAAAAAACAGCAACTTAAGCAAAGCTTTTTTTTGTCTTTGATTAATTGCCAATGGAGCCTTTTGCTATAGAAGTGGTCATATACAGTTAACAATGGCATGCATAGTCAGCGATATTGGAATCACACCACAAGGTAAAAAAAACAGCAACTTTAGCAAAGCTGTTTGTCTTTGATTAATTGCCAATGGAGTTTTGTTCTATACAAGTGGTCATATACAGTTAACAACGGCATCCATATTCAGTGATGTTGGAACGACTCTACTGGTTACCTAC
Source organism: Branchiostoma belcheri (assembly GCF_001625305.1). Lineage (NCBI taxonomy): Eukaryota > Metazoa > Chordata > Leptocardii > Amphioxiformes > Branchiostomatidae > Branchiostoma > Branchiostoma belcheri. The sequence goes on along the minus strand of NW_017803898.1, from coordinate 1,759,418 downwards.
AACCAGCAACCTGAGCAGGGTGCCGGTGACGTCACATAAAAACACGACAGGTGGAAGAAAACAAACACGTCATCCCCAAGGTCAGCCGTGTCAAAGTTCAACAGGTAACGCACTGTTGTTCTCGGTCCTCCATATTTACTGTGACGTCAGCAGTCAGACCAGCGACTTTGTTTGACGTATTCTGTTGTGGATAACGCGGCGTCTGTACTTGATCCAGGTAAGGGTTACTTTCCTCATAGAAGATCGCGTCAAGCAGATAGAAGTCTCCAAACGAGCTTCAGTACGACTACGGGTGAGCTATATTTTAGACTTGGCGGTACAGAAGAGTGGCAACTGTAGGGCAACGACTTGAAGTTACAATGTATCATTGTCTCCAACTTAAGACGGCCTTTCTTCTTACAATGCTGGGAAACCAAGAACAGTTTGTGTAATTGGTTGTAAGTTGGCACAAAACTTAAGAAATGTGTCCCTAATTTTTAATGGGGAGGGGTACAAGGCAGTTAACTTGGCACAAAAAAATCTGAATGGTGGGCTACTCCTTTCACGTTGCCATTGTTAAGGAGGGTATTTGGTTACCACCACCCACGGCCAACACTAGGCCTGCCTAGGGCTTACTGTAAAAACTCACTAAGCAGATTAATTCAATAGAGATATTGTCATATCTAGAGAAAAACCCACTCTAAAAAATTTTTAAAAAGTTCAATTGTATAGTATGCATACTTCACATATACATGTTGACGTCTTGCTCTCCATAGCTATGTTTTCATTATGTTTTCGGTAGCGTTTGTCTGTTCGTGGTTAAAAGCATAACTTAAGAAGCTATTAATGGATTGTTATGAGATGTACTTTGTGGGTAGGTGTTGACAAAACCATAACTAGTTTGAGTATACACGGCAGGCGGTTGCTACCTTATGTTAAGTATCCATACCTAGGGAGGTATTGGGTTACCGGCGCCACGTGCTCGGTTCAGGGAGCCTGGCGGTAACAATAACCTGCAGAAATCCGAGATAGTATCAGGTTACCCTAGCTCTTTGTACTGGCCCGGGACAGCTTAAGGCTGACTGTAAAGTTAACCTGTTGGAAAAATTCAAGGCTAAGTACATGCACACGTCTAACTCTCCATACCTATGTCTTCATTATGTTTTCGGTAGCGTTTGATTCTGGCTAAAAGCATAACTTAAGAAGCTATCAATCGTTATGAAATGTGGTTTGTGGATAGGTGTTGACAAAACAAAGGACAAGTTCGATGTTACATGGAAACCGGTTGCTATTAAGTGCCTATAACTAGGGAGGTATTGGGTTACCGACGCCACACGCTCGCGCCAGGGGACCCTGGCGGTAACAATAATCTGCAGAAATCCGAGATAGTATCAGGTTACCTTACCCCTTTGTACTGGCCGGGGACAGCTTAAGGCTGACTGTAAAGTTAACCTGTTGGAAAAAATCAAGGCTAAGTACATGTAGAAAAAGAGTCCTTCTTCAAATTACAATTCGACAAAAATATAGTTGAAAGAGTTTTTTTTTTAATTTTTTGTTTCCTTGCGACTTTCTTTCTTATTTAGGATACGGATAGACTCCATATATTGTATGTGTGAAAGTCCTATCCTTTGATAGATTTCCACCATAATACTTAATCACTACTAATCTTCAAGTGATCTTTAGATGTATATCACAATTCATATTTGTGTTAAGTATATTTATCAACTTACACAAGATGTGCACATAGTAACAAAACATGAGCGTGATACACAGGACCTCCACTGTTGGTTGGTAAAAATGGAGCCTAGAGCTGGTGAATCGACTGTAAACATTATGCAGGAACCCTTTTAGATCTCGGTTTGTAGATCTTCTGTCGTAAAGACCAACTAACTTACAAAATTATTAAAAAAAACATACTTAACAACATTTCACATTGGGTTAGTGCGTATGAAAATGACTTAACCGTTTAAATTTATTTCAGAATGGCCGCTCCAATCCGTAGCAGAGTGACAGAGGCTGACAGGCGCCATTTTGAATTCGTGCAAATGTTACAGCGTATATCTGAGGCCCTGACAAAGACAGAAACGAGGCTCTTGAAGTTGTATTGTAGTCATGTGATTCCAAAAGGCATTGCAGAAAGACTCCCTCAAGCGTTTGACGTATTTCACAAGCTGATAGAACTGGATAAGATAGACCAGGAGAACTTGGACTTTCTTGAAGAGATCTTGGAAAGAATGGGGAGACCAGACCTGGTGAGGGACATTCTGAGGCCGTTCCAACCACCTGACCGAGAAGTTCCGGAAAACCCCGAACTAGAACCGGGAACAAGCACTGATGGTGCAAGTCCTGATGGTGCAAGTACTGATGGTAAGTAGAGTTGGTACAATTGGGTGAATGTTTTATCGCTGTTTTATAGAGAAGAGTTGTGCAGAAATTCTTTCCGTCATATTTAAGTGACTGCTTTTTCAGATCAAATAACGAATTCTTTGCAAAAAAATTTTGTTTCCCGAGAAATTGAGAAAATAATAAGTTTATTCAACGTGAGTTTTACAGACTGTTAAATGATGTAAATATAATGGATACTTGCCTCAAATTCAATGGTCTTATCCTCACTACAGCTTCCACGTCTGATGCATACTTAGTCATTCACGGTCAAAGAAACATGATCCAGGAAACCGTAGATCGTCACAGGCACAACCTGGCATCACTTTGTGGCACAAGGAGGTCACAGGTCAAGTTCAGAGGTTACAAGAAACACAAGAGCATCCTGATGCACTACACTATACCGCGGGAGAGCACAGCGGTGCTGAGGCTCATGGCGAGTTACCCCGACCCGAGACTTGTATTCATGGGCGTCACGTCACTGCAGATCGGCGCTGAACCACCAATCAAAGTCGGACAGGGGGCGCTTTTGAACGGTAAGTGAAACTAAACCTCCAGAATTTGTTTAAAGATTTACTATGATAAGCATTTGAAAAAAGAGCACAAAATTTGGCATTTTACAAATCAATTTACAATTCATGGACACAGTTTCTAACTATAGGCGTCTTTGAAATGATGCCTGGTTTAATTATGAAATAACAAGTTTAAAAGTGTAAAAAAACGTTTCTTATAGATATCAAGAGAACGTGTACCGTCGATGACATCAAGGTGGGCTGTAGTACCCGAACCAAGCAGCAGAGGGCGCCCAAGAACTGGACCCGCCTGTCCGCTCTGAACCTGTTCTCGGACGCCCTGCCCCTCCATCTGCAGGTAGCCGCGAGTCTGGAGTACCAGGGCTTATCCTATGGCCTGGTCCAGGCTCTAGTGCAGAAGGATCAGGTCAGAGAACAAGAGATGAAGAAGAAGGATCAGGTCAGAGAACAAGAGATGAAGAAGATGGATCAGCTCAGAGAACAAGAGATGAAGCAGCTTAGCCAAAAGGCAGAAGTGGATTCCAACACGTTCATGACCTTGCGCTCCAAGCTGACCATTTCAGAGAACAGGTTGAAGGAAGCTCTTGAGGCGAACGCAGTTCTTGAAAAGAAACTCCAGCAGGCCCGTGAATACGCCGAGAAAGCCGCCAAGCAGGTCACCTCTCACGTGACGGAGTACAGGGGAGAGAAGCCACCTGGCGGCTGGTCACAAGAGTACAGGGGAGAGAAGCCTCCTGGCGGCTGGTCACAGGAGTACAGGGGAGAGAAGCCACCTGGCGGCTGGTCTGCACATGTTGAGGAGGCAAATGTACCTACACAGACACACCTAGCGGCTCGGGAGGGAACTGCAGGAGTAGGAGTAGATCCGGGTTACACCACAAAGGAAGAATCGACTGCAAAAGACGCAGAGAAGAGCACGGAAAGTGACGAAAATGTGGACAAACTAGCAGAGCAAGAGCGACCCACGTTAGTAGGGGCAGAGGGAGCGGCACCTCGTACTACTGGAGACTCTAGACAGGGTAAGATCACTTACGGCGGGGAGGGATCAGAACCTGGGAAATTTGAGTACCCACGCGGCGTTGTGTTGTCGTCTAGTAACGAGATATTTGTGGCTGATACAGACAACAGGCGAGTTCAAGTCCACACCCAAGAGGGGGTTTACCTCCGCCACTTCCCAACAGTCGTACCGGGTACAGAGGACAGCGACATGGGGCCACATGATGTTTCTATGGACGGTAACGGCACACTGTGGGTAGTGGGGCATGGTGAATCAGGCGAGCATGTTGTACAGTACAGCACGGACGGGACCGCCATGACACAGTTTCACCTTCAGAAGATCGGACCATACCGCGGTATTGCGGTAGACATGCGCAATAACAACATCCTGGTGACTGATGCAGACCGTGGTGAAGTTGAGGTGTTCCGTCCGGACGGCTCTCTGGTGCGGAGGTTCGGACATCCACAGGGTGAGATGAGAACCCCACTGTACATCACTGTGGACGGGGAAGGGAACATCCTTGTGTCGCACTGGAACACTGATTCTGTCTACATGTATGACGAGTCCGGGAAGTTCATGCTGAAGTTTGGAGGTGAGGGAAGTGGTAAAGGTCAACTGCAGTCTCCCCGCGGCATCTGTACAGACAGCTCGGGTCACATCATCGTGGCGGACCGTGGGAACGAGAGGGTACAGATGTTCACACGTCACGGCGAGTATGTCCGGAGCTTTGAGACTGGGTTTATGCCAGAAGGCGTGGCCGTGGGACCGGGAGGGCAGCTGGTGGTGACTAATATTGATAATCATTCAGTGACTATTTATCCTAGTTATCTGTAATTTTAATATCTTTTTGTAGCATGCTGCTGAGAATATTTCAACAAATCTTTTACAGTCTATAGCTTTTGCAAACAATAATCTATAAGGGTGTTTGATTTACATAAACCATGTTAGATTTAGTCGATACAGACAATATTACATTGTTGTTTCCCCAGCTATTTTCTTCCTTCACTTTTTTAAAAGTTAGTACCAGCTCAACGTTAGCTTGCTGATGTATAGATCCCATTAGTACTTATTGCTGTTTAATTGGATCAACGATTAATTAGTATCTGCAGTACAACTACTAATTGTTTGGTGGATGTTTTATACAGATATCGGCTATGGAATATGGTATAATTTAGTACTTGTATAAATTAGTGGTGTATTTTTTACGTACTTGTACCATTATAATGATATATTCACATTGAAATGCCGAAATTAATAGCTGCATGTAACTAGACAGGTAAGGAAAGCATAAGGACTTAGGTATAAAGTTTATCTTCACACGGTCTAGCCTAACAAACTATTGTACAAACTACCGCACACATGTGTATGATGACCAAATGTAACCAATCTAACTTGCCACATAATGACAATGTAATCCATCACCACACGGTGTCTGCAACAGCACCAGTTACCATGGTGACAGACGCCTGGTTCTGGTCATTGAGCTTATTTGCTTGAAGAAGAATAAGAAAATCCAGAGCAATGTGTTTTCCTTATAAAAAGGTATTGCATAATGACTGTAACTGCATTGAACTAAGCTGCAAAACCATATTGTACAGTAATATCCAACTTCTGGAGGTCCTAATAAAATAAACTGATTTCATTGTGCCCATGTTTAACTATTAGCTGCATGGATAATATGATTACTTCAGAGGCATTGAATCAGTTGATTTTATTTGGTTTTCTAAACTATGTTGAATGATATATGTGAAGAAAACTGTTTATCGTGGTACTTAAATCTGAACACTTCTGACAGTTAAAAATGTTTGTCTTTAAAATATGGAATTTGAATCTATACAGATGGTCATATTCAGTTAACAACAGCATGCATAGTCATAATGATTTGTACCAACACAGATGAACTTTCATGCTAAGCATGCATATTCAGTGATATTGGAATCACACTACAAGGTAAAAAAAAAGCAACTTTAACAAAGTTGTTTGTCTTTGATTAATCGCCAATGGAGTTTTGTTCTATACAAGTGGTCATATTCAATTAACAATGGCATGCAATAGTCCATGATATTGGAATCACACTACAAGGTAAAAAAAAAGCAACTTGAGCAAAGCTGTTTGTCTTTAATTGCCAATGTAGATTTGTTCTATACAAGTGGTCATATACAGTTAACAATGGCATGCATAGTCAGTGATATTGGAATCACACTACAATGTAAAAAAACAGCACCTTTAGCAAAGCTGTTTGTCTTTGCCAATGGAGTTTTGTTCCATACAGGTTGTCATATACAGTTAACAATGGCATGCATAGTCAGTGATATTGGAATCACACTACAAGGAAAAAAAGAGATTTAAGCAAAGCTGTTTGCCTTTGCCAATGTAGATTTGTTCTATACAAGTGGCCATATACAGTTAACAATAGCATGCATATTCAGTAGTATTGGAATCACACTGCAAGGTAAAAATACAAGCAACTTGAGCAAAGCTGTTTGTCTTTGATTAATTGCCAATGTAGATTTGTTCTATACAAGTGGTCATATGCAGTTAACAATGGCATGCATAGTCAGTGATATTGGAATCATTGTACAAGGTAAAATAACAGCAACTTTAGCAAAGCTGTTTGGCTTCGATTAATTTCCAATGGAGTTAACAATGTAGCTAACAATGTAATTAACAATGGCATGCATATTCAGTGATATTGGAATCACACTACAAGGTATTAAAAAAAAACAGCAACTTGAACGAAGATCTTTGTCTTTGATTCATTGCCAATGTAGATTTGTTCTATACAAGTGGTCATATACAGTTAACAACGGCATGCATATTCGTGACAATTGAATCACACTACAAGGAAAAAAAGAGACTTAAGCACAGCTGTTTGCCTTTGCCAATGGAGTTTTGTTGTATATAAGTGGTTTTATACAGTTAACAACGACATGCATATTCAGTGATGTTGGAACGACTCTACTGGGTACCTACAACCAGCAACCTGAGCAGGGTGCCGGTGACGTCATATAAAAACACGACAGGTGGAAGAAAAACAAACACGCCGTCCCCAAGGTCAGCCGTGTCAAAGTTCAGCAGGTAACGCACTGTTGTTCTCGGTCCGCCATATTTACTGTGACGTCAGTAGTCAGACCAGCGACTTTGTTTAACGTATTCTGTTGTGGATAACGCAGCGACTGTTCATGATCCAGGTAAGGGTTACTTTACCCACAGAAGATCGCTTAAAGCAGATAGAAGTCTTCAAACGAGCTTCAGTACGACTACAGGTGAGGTATGTTGTAAAACCTGGCGTCACAAAAGAGCCGCCATTGTAGTGCAAACAATTCGTCAAAAGTTATAATCATGGTCTCAGACCTAAGACTTCCAGGCCTTCTACTTACCATGCTAGGAAACCAAACGTACTCAGTAGGACTGTAAGAAGTTTATAACATTTCAAAAATCGACCAAAATCAAGGAGGTGAAGTCACAAAGCGTGAACGGGGCACTTAAGACCTCTACAGTTGAATAGTAATGCAACATTCCTGTACGTAGGGAGGGTATCGAGTAACCATGGCACTGCATAAAGTACATTCATCAACTACCAGCGGATCTTGGGGAGCGGACCAAAGCTGACAAGGTTAGACACCAGGCTAACAGTACATGGCTGGTCTATTGTTGACTGTAACAACGTAAGTTATTTCATCAGGTTGTTAAACAACTGAATAGCTATTCAATCATGCAGTACATGTAGTAATACACATAGAAAGACAACCATTCAAAAAACCAAAGGGAGCTAGCTTATACTCGTTACTGTGCAAAACCTTGTCTTGATTTTGTTTTACTAGTAGCTTTTTTGTCGTTTAGTTGCATGATTTTAGGGACTTAAGCTTTTTAATGATTAAAGATGGTATGTGGAAAAGTGACCGTAACAAAACAAATGACTAGTTCAATTATATACTAGTACTGCGGACGTTTGGTAACGCATCAGCAACTAAGGATGAGGTATTGGGTTACCGGAGACACATTTTAAAAACGTTTGCAACGAAGAGGTGTACATACTGTAGTTGCAAAGCATGAACGTGACACAAAGAGCCTCCACAGTTGGTTGGGACGGTACATAGGGGGATTACCAGCAAATCGGATTACCAGCATACCGCGTTCAGTACAGGGAGGGCCAAGGGCTGTCATGTCAAATGAAAGCATTGTGCAGCAATATATATATCATTGTATCGTCTCAATAATATTTTGGAAGTGTTTGCGATTTTGTGGTGTATTATTATAACTCAAGAAGCTATTTTTGGTTTATGTCGAATCATGAAATTTGCATTTCTATAGAGGTATCAAATAACCAGGTGGCACTAATAATAACAACAACTGCAGTTAAACGCACAAAGATTGGGTGTAACAGGTCGTTCAGCGTAACATAGCAACAGCCGCCGCGCTACGTGCCTGCCGGAAGCTAGTGTGTTGCGCCGAAGGGCGGTTTTAACGGTTATACCGATACAATGGCAAATTTCCATCATAAAAAATTATAGAAGTGACCTTCACATTTACATAAAAAAATGCATATTGGTGTTTAGTTTTTATTGCCTTACACATATACAAGATACAAGATCTCTTTATTGGAAATCGCAGTGTTGCCACTGAATTAAAACCAATTTACATTTCAAAATAAGGAATTCACTAAAAGGTGGAATTCATTAAAAGCTGGACTTCATTAAAGTTCACAAATATGGACAAATTATACACACACATTACAAAAAGAGGCAAGTTTGATATGAGAATGTCCATCTTTTACCACTAAGGAATCACATGGTATTTATGCAAAAATGCATCTACATCAGCTTGAATGTGAGTGTACAAAGTTAGGTAATATAAAACTGTTAAGTTTAAACCAAGTGTTATAAAGAATAAAATTGTACAAGTAATACTGACCTAAAATTGCTTTCTTTTCGTTTCAGCATGGCGGGTCCAACCGGGGACGTCGACCGAATCACAGAGGAAGACAGAAGCCATTTTGATTTTATAGACGTTTTACTAAAGATCTCTAAAGCCCTTACTGACCAGGAAACAAAAGAGGTGAGGTTGTATTGCATGCACCTTGTTCCAAATAGAGACCTCCAAGGATCGCAAGCAGTTGATGTGTTTCTTACGCTCCAAAAGCGTCGGAAAATAGACCGAGAGAATCTGGTCTTTGTTGAAGAGATTCTGGAAAGAATCGGACGACAGGATCTGGTCATGGATATTTTGCGACCGTTTCAACGGCCCGACCGAGAGATTCCGGAAAATCCCGAACTTGAACCGGGAACAAGCAGCGAAGGTACCGACGAGGAAGGCAAGTAACAAGGAAATCATTACTAACACTCGAAACATTATGGTATTTTACATAAAAGTTAGAACATAAGAACGTGTTTCGTGCCCTTCTAATGTTTGTGAGTATTTTACAGCAATGCATTATGGTTGAACAATGATTTTAATACTTGCAGGAAGTTCAACTGCAAACGTCTACGTGGCCCTGGACGGCGAAGTTCGCATGATACAGGAAAATCTAGATCGTGTAAGAAACAAACTTGCGAAGTTATCTCGCATCAAGAGGTCAAGGGTAAAGTTCAAAGATTGGAAGAAACATAAGAGCATTCTGATGCACTTCACCATTCCGCGAGAGAGCACTGCGGTGCTGAGGCTCATGGCGAGTAACTCCGACCCAAGACTTGCATTTATGGGCGTCACGTCACTGCAGATCGACGCTGAAGCACCAATCAAAGTCGCACAGGGGGCGCTTTTCAACGGTAATCTGTTACTCAATTATGACTTTGAATGATGTATGTGACTGTGATTGTAATACTGAATTTATATTGTTCAGAGTTTTTATTACCTTAGCCCTAACTAATTCAATATGTTGATTGCGGTTTTAGGCAATAATATTGTGCACGTTTACCTCTCCATGTAACTGTACGAACACACAGTTACATGCCAGCTGCCAGCTGCTAACTTGAAATAAACCAATTATAATTATATATATTAAACTGAACCCTTGCTATTCCCTTACAAACTTGTTTGAAGATTTTTAAAAAAGCATGACGTTGTGCATTTTAGAAATCAATTTACATTTCCTTGACATTCAGTTTCTAACTATCTAGTCTTCTTTCCCATAATGTCTTGTTTAATTATGATATAACGAGTTTGATAATGTCCAAAAAAACGTTTGTTATAGATATCAAAAGACGGCGAACCGTCGATGACATCGAGGTGGGCTGCAGTACCCGCACCAAGCAGCAGAGGGCGCCCAGGAACTGGACCCGCCTGTCCGCTCTGAACCTGTTCTCGGACGCCCTGCCCCTCCATCTGCAGGTAGCGGCGAGTCTGGAGTACCAGGGCTTCTCCTATAGCCTGGTCCAGGCTCTGGTGCAGAAGGATCAGCTCAGAGAACAAGAGATGAAGAAGAAGGATCAGCTCAGAGAACAAGAAATAAAGAAGAAGGATCAGCTCAGAGAACAAGAGATGAAGAAGCTCATCCAAAAGGCAGAAGTGGATTCCAACACGATCATGACCTTGCGCTCCAAGCTGATCATTTCAGAGAACAGGTTGAAGGAAGCCCTTGAGGCGAATGCAGTTCTTGAAAAGAAGCTCCAGCAGGCCCGTGAATACGCCGAGAAAGCCGCTAAGCAGGTCACCTCTCACGTGACGGAGTACAGGGGAGAGAAACCACCTGGCGGCTGGTCACAGGAGTACAGGGGAGAGAAGCCACCTGGCGGCTGGTCTGCACATGTTGAGAAGGCAGATGTAGCCACACAGACACACCTAGCGGCTCACGAGGCCACTGCAGGGGAGGAAGAAGATTTGGGTGAAACCGTACGAGAAGAATTGACTGCAACGGACACAGACAAGAGCGCGGAAAGAGATGAAAATGTGGACAAACCAGCAGAGCAAAAGCGACCCACGTCAGCAGGGGCAGAAGGAGCGGCACCTCGTACTGCTGGAAACTTCAGACAGGGTAAGATCACTTACGGCGGGCAGGGATCAGAACCCGGAAAATTTAAGTACCCACGCGGCGTTGTGGTGTCGTCTAGTAACGAGATATTTGTGGCTGATATGCACAACAGGCGAGACCAAGTCCACACCACAAGGGGGGTTTACCTCCGCCACTTCCCAACAGTCGTACCGGGTACAGAGGACAAGGACATGGCGCCAGAAGATGTTTCAATGGACGGTAACGGCACACTGTGGGTAGTGGGGGAGGGTGAATCAGCTGGTCATGTTGTACAATACAGCACGGACGGGACCGCCATGACACAGTTTCACCTTCAGAAAAGCGTGTATATCCGCGGGATTGCGGTTGACATGCGCAATAACCACATCCTGGTGACTGATGGAGACCGTGGTGAAGTTGAGGTGTTCCGTGCGGACGGATCTCTGGTGCGGAGGTTCGGACATCCAAGGGATGAGATGAGATACCCGCGGTGCATCACTGTGGACGGGGAAGGGAATATCCTTGTGTCGGACTGGGACTCTGACTTTGTCTACATGTATGACGAGTCCGGGAAGTTCCTGCTGAAGTTTGGAGGTGAGGGAAGTGGTGAAGGTCAACTGCGGTATCCCCACGGCATCTGTACGGACAGCTCGGGTCACATCATCGTGGCGGACTATGGGCACAAGAGGGTACAGATGTTCACACGTCACGGCGAGTATGTCCGGAGCTTTGAGACTGGGTTTCAGCCAGAAGGCGTGGCCGTGGGACCGGAAAGACAGCTGGTAGTGACTAATTGGCATAACGATTCAGTGATAATTTTCCCCAGTTATCTGTGATTTTAATGCTTTGTTTTCGTAGCATGCTGATGAGAATATTTCAACAGAAATGTTCACAGTCTATAGCTTTTACAAACAATAAGCTATAAGCGTGTTTGATTTGCATAAACCATGTTACATTTAGTCGATACAATCAATATTACACTCTACCAGATACCTTTGACCCAGCGTTGACGTCACACTTCAAAGAAGCTACGTCACAAGCTTAGCTGGGTCAGTCTATTGAAGAAGACCAGTGACTGGTCGAAAGTTCTATGAATGAATGAATGAACTTTATTGCTCGACAATCGTACATGGGTGAGAGAACTTTGTTGTGTTGGATCAAAAGTTTTAACTTTAAACAAATATTACATTGTTGTTTCTTCCCCAGCTATTTCTCTGCCTTTTTTTTAAAGTTAGTACCAGCTCGACGTTAGCTTGCTGATGTCTAGATCATATTATTACTTATTGCTGTTTAATTGGATCAACGATTAATTAGTATCTGCAGTACAACTACTAATTGTTTGGTAAGGGTTTCGTACAGATATCGGCTATGGAATATGGTATAATGTAGTACTTGTATAAATTAGTGGTGTATTTTTTACGTACTTGTAGCATTATAATGATATATTCACATTGAAATACCGAAAATAATAGCTGCATGTAAGTAGAAAGGTAAGCAAATCATAAGGTATTAAGTTTATCTTCACACGGTCCAGCCTAACAAACTATTGTACAAACTACCGCACACATGTATATGATGACCACATGTAGCACCTCTAACTTGCCACATAATGACAATGTAATTCATAACCACACGGTGTCTGCTACAGCACCAGTTACCATGGTGACAGACGCCTGGTTCAGGTCACTGAGCTTATTTGCTTGAAGAAGAATAAGAAAATCCAGAGCAATGTGTTTTTCTTATAAAAAGGTATTGCATAATGACTGTAACTGCATTTTACTAAGCTGCAAAACCATATTGTACAGTAAAATACAACTGTTGGAGATCCTAATAAAACAAACTGATTTCATTGTGCCCATGTTTAACTATTAGCTGCATGGATAATATGATTTCTTGTAAGTTATTGATTCAGTTGATTTTATTTGGTTTTATTCACTATGTTGAATCATAAATGTGAAGAAAACTGTTTATCGTCACGGTGGTACTTAAATCTGAACACTTTTTACAGCTAAAAATGTTTGTCTTTGAAAAATGGACTTTGAATCTATACAGATGGTCATATACAGTTAACAATACAATAGCATGCGTAGTCAGTGATGTTGGAATCGCGCTACAAGGTAAAAAAACAACTTTAGCAAAGCTGTTTGTCTTTGATAAATTGCCAACGGAGTTTTGTTCTATACAGGTTGTCATATACAGTTAACATTGGCATGCATATTCAGTGATGTTGGAATCACACTACAAGGTAAAAAAAAACAGCAACTTAAGCAAAGCTTTTTTTTGTCTTTGATTAATTGCCAATGAGCCTTTTGCTATAGAAGTGGTCATATACAGTTAACAATGGCATGCATAGTCAGCGATATTGGAATCACACCACAAGGTAAAAAAAACAGCAACTTTAGCAAAGCTGTTTGTCTTTGATTAATTGCCAATGGAGTTTTGTTCTATACAAGTGGTCATATACAGTTAACAACGGCATCCATATTCAGTGATGTTGGAACGACTCTACTGGTTACCTACAACCAGCAACCTGAGCAGGGTGCCGGTGACGTCACATAAAAACACGACAGGTGGAAGAAAAACAAACACGTCATCCCCAAGGTCAGCCGTGTCAAAGTTCAACAGGTAACGCACTGTTGTTCTCGGTCCTCCATATTTACTGTGACGTCAGCAGTCAGACCAGCGACTTTGTTTGACGTATTCTGTTGTGGATAACGCAGCGTCTGTACTTGATCCAGGTAAGGGTTACTTTCCTCATAGAAGATCGCGTCAAGCAGATAGAAGTCTTCAAACGAGCTTCAGTACGACTACAGGTGAGCTATATTTTAGACGTGGCGGTACAGAAGAGTGGCAACTGTAGGGCAACGACTTGAAGTTACAATGTATCATTGTCTCCAACTTAAGACGGCCTTTCTTCTTACAATGCTGGGAAACCAAGAACAGTTTGTGTAATTGGTTGTAAGTTGGCACAAAACTTAAGAAATGTGTCCCTAATTCTTAATGGGGAGGGGTACAAGGCAGTTAACTTGGCACAAAAAAATCTGAATGGTGGGCTACTCCTTTCACGTTGCCATTGTTAAGGAGGGTATTTGGTTACCACCACCCACGGCCAACACTAGGCCTGCCTAGGGCTTACTGTAAAAACTCACTAAGCAGATTAATTCAATAGAGATATTGTCATATCTAGAGAAAAACCCACTCTAAAAATTTTTAAAAGTTCAATTGTATAGTATGCATACTTCACATATACATGTTGACGTCTTGCTCTCCATAGCTATGTTTTCATTATGTTTTCGGTAGCGTTTGTCTGTTCGTGGTTAAAAGCATAACTTAAGAAGCTATTAATGGATTGTTATGAGATGTACTTTGTGGGTTGGTGTTGACAAAACCATAACTAGTTTGAGTATACACGGCAGGCGGTTGCTACCTTATGTTAAGTATCCATACCTAGGGAGGTATTGGGTTACCGGCGCCACGTGCTCGGTTCAGGGAGCCTGGCGGTAACAATAACCTGCAGAAATCCGAGATAGTATCAGGTTACCCTAGCTCTTTGTACTGGCCCGGGACAGCTTAAGGCTGACTGTAAAGTTAACCTGTTGGAAAAATTCAAGGCTAAGTACATGCACACGTCTAACTCTCCATACCTATGTCTTCATTATGTTTTCGGTAGCGTTTGATTCTGGCTAAAAGCATAACTTAAGAAGCTATCAATCGTTATGAAATGTGGTTTGTGGATAGGTGTTGACAAAACAAAGGACAAGTTCGATGTTACATGGAAACCGGTTGCTATTAAGTGCCTATAACTAGGGAGGTATTGGGTTACCGACGCCACGCGCTCGCGCCAGGGGAGCCTGGAGCTAACAATGACATGCAGAAATCCGAGATAGTATCAGGTTACCTTACCCCTTTGTACTGGCCGGGGACAGCTTAAGGCTGACTGTAAAGTTAACCTGTTGGAAAAAATCAAGGCTAAGTACATGTAGAAAAAAAGTCCTTCTTCAAATTACAATTCGACAAAAATATAGTTGAAAGAGTTTTTTTTTAATTTTTTGTTTCCTTGCGACTTTCTTTCTTATTTAGGATACGGATAGACTCCATATATTGTATGTGTGAAAGTCCTATCCTTTGATAGATTTCCACCATAATACTTAATCACTACTAATCTTCAAATGATCTTTAGATGTACATCACAATTCATATTTGTGTTAAGTATATTTATCAACTTACACAAGATGTGCACATAGTAACAAAACATGAGCGTGATACACAGGACCTCCACAGTTGGTTGGTAAAGATGGTGCCTAGAGCTGGTGAAACATTATGCAGAAACCCTTTTAGATCTAGTATTGTAGATCTTCTGTGGTGACCTAAAGACCAACTAACTTACAAAATAATTATAAAAACATACTAACAGTAAAAAACGTACTTACTGTTAACACATTGTGTTAGTGCGTATGCAAATTACTTAACCGTTTAAATTTATTTCAGAATGGCAGCTCCGATCCGTAGCAGAGTGACAGAGGCTGACAGGCGCCATTTTGATTTCGTGCAAATGCTACAACGTATATCCGATGAGCTAATAATGGATGAAACGAATCTCCTGAAGTTGTACTGTAGTCATTTGATTCCAAAGGGCATTGCAGAAAGACTTAATCAAGCACTTGAGGTTTTCCACAAGTTGATAGAACTGGACAAGATAGACCAGGAGAACTTGGACTTTCTTGAAGAGATCTTGGAAAGAATGGGGAGACCAGACCTGGTGAGGGACGTTCTGAGGCCGTTCCAACCACCTGACCGAGAAGTTCCGGAAAACCCCGAACTAGAACCGGGAACAAGCACTGATGGTGCAAGCACTGATGGTGCAAGCACTGATGGTGCAAGCACTGATGGTGCAAGCACTGATGGTGCAAGCACTGATGGTGCAAGCACTGATGGTGCAAGCACTGATGGTGCAAGCACTGATGGTGCAAGCACTGATGGTGCAAGCACTGATGGTGCAAGCGCAGATGGTAAGAAAAAACAAAACGTTCTCTTTAAACAGCTCCCACTGAAATTGATGTAAGGCATCGATTTAGAAAGATGTTTGCTTTTAATGATAAGATGGACAAAGTTGTTGTATTATAGTTATTATCATTTTAAATGACTTTTTGATGTTTGTCTTCATCTAGAAAATGTTATTGCCCCAGTAATAGTCATCATTATCTATTCTGAAAAATTTACCATTTTTGTCCTGCTCAAAAATTGATATTAACTCAAATGTACATTTTCCAGGAGAAACAGCAAATGCTTACTTAGTCGTTCACGGCCAAAGACACATGATCCAGGAAACCGTAGATCGTTATAGATACAATCTACGATCGCTTTGTGGCACAGGGAGGTCACGGGTCAAGTTCAGAGGCTACAAGAAAGGCAGAAGTATCCTGATGCACTACACCATACCGCGGGAGAGCACAGCGGTGCTGAGGCTCATGGCGAATATCTCTGACCCAAGACTTGTATTCATGGGCGTCAAGACACTGCAGATCGACGCTGAAGCACCGTTGGAAGTCGCACAGGGGGCGCTTTTTAAGGGTATGTAGAACGAATCCTTCGGTAGTCCTGTACAAATCTAAAGATATCAAAATGAAAAGCTGTAAGGTACGTCGATAAAGGTTAGACATCCAGGTAATAAGGTAGGCCAAAAAGCAGTTACTCAAGCAACTGGATCCAAAATCGAATCCAGTTGCTTGAGTAACTGCTTTTTGGGATTAGCAGTTAGACCTTTCAAATTTCACATACGCTCAATATATTACTATAAATACTCAGTTATAAATTGAGCGGTCCTGAAATGTCGTCCTCGATCTAAAAGTTTATTTGGTTTCATTTAGTATAATAATTACTTTACTGTGTGAAATAACGTTCAATGCGATTTTACATCACAGATGTAAAGAGACAGCAGACCGTCGATGATATCGAGATGGGCTGCAGAACCCGAACCAAGCAGCAGAGGGCGCCCAGGAACTGGACCCGCCTGTCCGCTCTGAACCTGTTCTCGGACGCCCTGCCCCTCCATCTGCAGGTAGCCGCGAGTCTGGAGTACCAGGGCTTCTCCTATAGCCTGGTCCAGGCTCTGGTGCAGAAGGATCAGCTCAGAGAACAAGAGATAAAGAAGAAGGATCATCTCAGAGAACAAGAGATGAAGCGGCTCATCCAAAAGGCAGAAGTGGATTCCAACACGATCATGACCTTGCGCTCCAAGCTGACCATTTCAGAGAACAGGTTGAAGGAAGCTCTTGAGGCAAAAGAAGTTCTTGAAAAGAAGCTCCAGCAGGCTCGAGAATTCGCCGAGAAAGCCGCTAAGACGGTCACCTCTCACGTGATGGAGTACAGGGGAGAGAAGCCACCTGGCGGCTGGTTACAGGAGTACAGGGGAGAGAAGCCTCCTGGTGGCTGGCCACAGGTCGAGAAGGCAGATGAAGCTACACAGACACACCTAGCGGCTCGGGAGGGCACTGCAGGGGAGGAAGTAGATTCGGGTGAAACCGCAAGAGAGGAATCAACTGCAAAGGACGCAGAGAAGAGCACGGAAAGTGACGAAAATGTGGACAAACTAGCAGAGCAAGAGCGACCCACGTTAGTAGGGGCAGAGGGAGCGGCACCTCGTACTACTGAAGACTTCAGACAGGGTAAGATCACTTATGGCGGGTTCGGATCAGAACCAGGGAAATTTAAGTACCCACGCGGCGTTGTGGTATCTAGTAACGAGATATTTGTGGCTGATGAAGACAACAGGCGAGTCCAAGTCCACACCACAAAGGGGGTTTACCTCCGCCACTTCCCAACAGTCGTACCGGGTACAGAGGACAAGGACATGAAGCCATCTGATGTTTCTATGGACGGTAACGGCACACTGTGGGTAGTGGGGCGTGGTAAATCAGCTGATCATGTTGTACAGTACAGCGCGGACGGGACCGCCATGGCACAGTTTCACCTTCAGAAGACCGGGTATTACCGCGGGATTGTAGTGGACATGCGCAATAACCACATCCTGGTGACTGATGCAGACCGTGAGGAAGTTGAGGTGTTCCGTCCGGACGGCTCTCTGGTGCGGAGGTTCGGACATCCACAGGGTGAGATGAGAAACCCGCAGTACATCACTGTGGACGGGGAAGGAAACATTCTTGTGTCGGACTGGGCCAGTCATTCTGTCTACTTGTATGACGAGTCCGGGAAGTTCCTGCTGAAGTTTGGAGGTCAGCGAAAAGGTGAAGGTCAACTATGGTATCCCCACGGCATCTGTACAGACAACTCGGGTCACATCATCGTGGCGGACACTGGGAACCACAGGGTACAGATGTTCACACGTCACGGCGAGTATGTCCGGACCTTTGAGACTAGGTTTCAGCCACATGGCGTGGCCTTGGGACCGGAAGGACAGCTGGTAGTGACTGAGCTTGACAGCCATTCAGTGACTATTTTTCCTAGTTATCTGTGGTTAAAGTGAGTATTTTTCCTAGTTATCTGTGATGTTAATGTTCTGTTTTTCGTAGCATATTGCTGAAAATATTTCAAAAGCAATATTTTACAGTCTATAGCTTTTACAAACAATTAGCTATAAGCGTTATAAAACATAGGATACAAGGCGTGGCCGTGAGACTGGAAGGGCAGCTTATAGTGACTGATTATGATAATCATTCTGTGGCTATTTTTCCTAGTTATCTGTGATGTGAATCTTTTATTTTCCTAGCATGCTACTGAGAATATTTCAACAAATGTTTTAGTCTATAGCTTTTACAAACAATAAGGTATAAACGTTATGAAATAAAGACTGAGCAATGAATTGGGACTTACCCCAATTTTTTTGGTTGATTCCATCAACCTTGTTCACGGAATGGACTTGTCTACTCCTGGAACGTCCCAAGAGTCTTTATTTCATAATGACTTGTACCAACACAGATGAACTTACATAAGTGTACGTTTAAATTGCATAAATGTTATATTTTTCTGTTAAATTTAGTCGATACAAACAACACTTAACTGTTGTTTCTCCCCCCAGCTATTTTCCTCTATTCACTTTTTAATAGTTCCAACGTGACGTTAGTTTGATGATGTATAGATCCCATGATTACTTATTGATTATTCCTATTTCATTGGATCAACAACATTTAAGTTTTTGTAGTACAATTACTAATTGGTGAGTGTTTTATAGAGATATCTTCTATGGAATATACGGTATAATTTAGTATACAGATATTGTCTTTGGGTAATATGGTATAATTTAGTATACAGATAATTTAGTGAAGATATGGTATAATTTAGTATACAGATATCTCCTATGGAATATATGGTATAATTTAGTGAAGATATGGTATGATTTAGTATTCAGATATCTCCTATGGAATATATGGTGTAATTTAGTATTCAGATATCTCCTATGGAATATATGGTATTATTAATATACAGATATTGTCTATGGGATATATGGTATAATTCAGTATACAGATATCTCCTATGGAATATATGGTATAATTTAGTGAATATGTGGTATAATTTAGTATACAGATATCTCCTATGGAATATATGACATAATTTAGTGAACATATGGTATAATTTAGTACTCACATAATTTAGTACTTACATAATACGTAATGTATTTTATATGCTTATGCTATAATGATATAGTTCACGGTGAAATGCAAAAATAGCCTGAATAACTAGGTACCCCCCTCAGAACTCGCGAAGGGTATATCGCATGACCACCAAATTTTCTTCGGATGGACTAGTAGTAAAAAATAATCACAAGAATTTCAATGTCGTTATGACATAATATGACGTCATTATGGCGTCATTAATGTTGTTTTATGGGCCAAAACCGTGTAGATAGGTTATTCCCTAAAACTCAATGATATATAACGTAAATTTAACAAAAAGTCTGTATAATAGAAGCATGGTCTACTAAGACTTCTGTTGCCCATAGCAATACTAGTGACGTCGTAAAATGACGTCATGCATATTTAAGCGATCTGCCATCTTGGATCATCAATCTTGAATTTTTAATATTTTTTTAAGATAAGGACTAAACACACGTACATTTAAGATGGACTAAAGACGTTCATATGGACCTTTTACGTAAAAAGAAATGGAAGTAATGATGAAATTTTAAGGAAAATAACCTGATTATATCATAGAGGTAAACCCGATCTAATGATGTGGTTCGCCATCTTGGATTTTGGCCAATGACGTTATCAAATTAGCATAAATTATGCATTATTAATAATGAAATTTACATTAAATTACATGAGATATTATTGATAATATTAGTCATGTGTAACTTGACAAAAAATTAAAATTCTATTCTTGAAACGAAAATTACTAAATTTAGTCAAAAATGCCCATCAGAAACCATGGCAACACAAAAAAACATTATCTTATTCCACTGATACATAATTGTTGCCAACAATGGTTTAGGAAAAGTAACCAAGTTTGGTGGCCCTAGCGCAAGTCGTTGGCGCGGGCACTTTTAGCCCCCCCCCCCCCGTCTAGATAGGGTAAATCCACGTGTGACCTACGTTTGATCAGAAGATATATATAAGGTTTATATATAATATCTATAAAGGTTTATATATAATATTTATAAGGTGAGCCCCCCCCCCTGGACTATTAAAAACCTTCATATGAATTTTGACGTCATCAAATTAGAATAATTCATGATTTTCCAAAGTTACTTTGAATTGATATAGGAAAGCAATGGCAATACAAAAATTGTAAAAAAAAAACATTTACAATAATACTGGTTTATTTCTTTCAGACTGTACGGTACAGTCTGCTGCATTACACAGGTTATTAAAAACGGTTGGAACAGATATTAAAAGCAATTATTAAAACAGTTAAAAACAGCAATTATTAAAAGTATTTAGTTACTTTGAATTAGAATAAATCACGATTTATGAAAAATTTTGAAAAATATCATTTTTAGACACCCCAAAACGTAATTGTGACATACATACATGTAGATATGGTTACAACAAGTGAAATAAGCGGTTCCAAAATTTCGAACCGTTCCTGCGGCGCTGCCAAAAAATAGTTCGCAGAAAAATAAAGTGTCGTCTGTTTCCTATTAAACACCCACAATGCATTGTACCGGAAGTTCACGTTCACCTTCACGTTTACCTTATAGACACCCCAAAACCTAATTGTGACATACCTACATGTAGATATAGTTAGTGAAGAAAGCGGTTCCAAAATTTCGAAACTTTCCTGTGGCGTTGCCAAAAAATAGTTCGCGGAAAAAAGGAAGAAGGTGTTTCCTATAAAGCACCCACAATGCACCGTTCCGGAAGTTCACTTCTACTTTCACTCGTGATCGCGAGCAGAAGACATTCCTGTATTCCGAACCTGTCTTCTTCAACTCACCTTTCAAATTTTCGGCTCTTTTTTGCTCTAAAAAACGAGAACAACCATGCCGATACTACTGTGGTGGTTTCCGGCCGTCGTCGAGGACAGGTAATGGTTATTGTGTGTTTTTATTTCGCTGGTTTGTCAATATTTTGTGGAAGGATAATTTTCTCTGTCGCCGGTTTTTGGTGGAGGGGTGGGGGGCGTTGACGATATGGTGTTATCATTTTCAATATCTCTGCAGGGATGTTTTAAGGGCCATATTGTTAGCTTCCGTAGAACTGGGGGTTTGGTGGCCTTCGGCTGTTTTCTGATTAGCCCAGTTCTAAAAACGGTGGTAATTCAACCAGCCCGGCTATGTTGTCTATATGCAATTTCAGAAAATAGCACATAAAAGACCCTGAAGACCCCCAAAACCCCCAGTTTTTGGCCTGTTATGGAGGCTACCATATTGCTAAGGGCTTGCCCGTTTTTTTGGTTATATTATTCTTTTAATTTTCCACATTTTAAGGTTAAAAGATGGTGAAAATATCATATATATCACGCCCAGAAAAAAAAATTTGTGAAGTTTGATACGAGACTTAGGCAATTAATTTCATTTTTGTTAAAAATTGAAATTTGTACTGATCATATTGGAGAGAAATTACGTGAAATCGTTTTTGCAATTTGTGCTAGAAGTGAAATATATTCTGTTTCATATTCTTGATATTACCATAATTATATTTGTCAGGTGCAGGTCACACCTATATATAATTATAATGTGCTGTATGACATTGATGAATTATAAGGGTTAATTGAGCTTACCAAGTTACAGCTATTTATGCATGTTTTATTTGTCATACTGACCTTTCCAGAAAACACAGTTGTAAGTGCTACCAACTGACCCGGCCGATGGGTCTAGACCTTTTAGCCGAGTGGTTAGAGCGTTGGAGTTTGAAGCTGGTGCTCGGGAGGTCATGGGTTCGAACCCCGGCCCGTGTTTTTATCTGTTTCTACTCGCTCCTCCTGTTTCTTACACAGTCACTGAATGGGAAACAGTATGAAATAACTTAAACTCATTTATTTTAACCTTTTTTTTCTAGAATTTCAATACAACTATCACAGATCTAGATTTCAAGTATTATCTGCCATATTGAACAATTTCAACAAAAGCTACCATCTTATTTCAAAAAGACCTCAAACTAATACCAGCTATGGTCTTTATGTTGTTTATCTAAGGACCATGTAGTGATTTACCAAGTAAACGTATCTTTGTTTACTGAGTAAACATGGTGTGTCAACATTGGGGACAATATTGACATAACTGGAGGTCCATTAGTCTATAAATTTATCACTAGTGCCCCAGTCAGGGTAAAAAAAAGGCCAAGACCTTGTTTAGTTCAGGACTGAAAACATTTCTTTTATCTGGAGTTTTTGAGCATATGTATGAATTTACAGTATTGTATAACTGTAGATTGCATGAATTTTTGCTTTGTATTAATTAATTTTGCAGTAGAAATTAGTAGTCAAAGGAATTTTTGCAGTTGAGACAGATTGTTAGTGCAGCAAGACTTATTCAAGTAGTACATTTTATTTATTTAGGAACACATTTTTCTGGTGTCACGAATTTGCTATGAAAATAAAATCAATGCGATGATTTCAGGTTTTACTGTAAGTACTGTACTAGCATGTTGAACTAGCCCTGATTTCCTGTGTCACACCCTAGACTGGATTCCAGTGGATTTCTGGTGAATTACTCATAGTTTCGGTGCCTGCTCATAGTCATAGTGAAACTCAACAGTAAAATCCATAATTCAGCAAACTCACAGAATTTAGAATCATATCTTTGACCGGCTACAGAATTTGTAGTCATATTAATTATTATGTCCCTGTGGCAGTATATCACTCACTCTCTCCCATAGCAGTATATGCAAGACTGTAATTGTGTAAAAGACGTGTTGCTCTGTATTTCTATCTATATTGCTACCGTGTAGTCTTGAGGATATTTTTAAAAGCTTTACACACAAAGTCTAGATTTAAAGAAGTAAAAAAATAATGCTCCAGTTTTTAAAACATTTCTGAAATACTGAATTATTATAATAATAATTATTACTATATACAGGACTGTAAATTGTGTAAAAGACATGTTGCTCTTTGTAACAGTGTAACTGTAAGCATTTCTATTTATATTGCTACAGTGTATTCCTGAGGATATTTTTAAAAGATTTACACACAAGGTCTAGATTTAAATAAATACAGAAATAGTGCACCAGTTTAAACTGTTTCTCTGAAATACTAAATCATTATAATAATAATTATTACTATATACAAGACTGTAATTGTGTAAAAGACATGTTGCTCTTAAATGTAACTGTGTAAGCATTTCTATTTATACTGCTACTGTGTTACTCCTGTGGGTATTTTTAAAGGATTTACAGTAGCGTGCACACACAATTGTTGAGATGTGGCCGGGTTTGTTAAGCTTGTCCCGGGGGATCTTCCCTGCAATACAGCAGCTTGTTGGAGTGACCTTGGGTTTTGTAACGAGGTCGTTGTGTAGGCGAGCGCTAGCGGCAGGTACAACGTGTGTTTGAGAGCTGATAAAGGAACAATCGACGCGGCGCGGTATTGTCACTGTCGTCTGTCAGCTCGCAGGCGTATGACAGATAGGTTACAGTTTTATGTTTCAAGACTGCTCAGTGCAGTCTATATATTTGACACTACTTGAGCAACCAGTTATTTTTAGGCATCCATTTTGAATTTGAGGACAAGCAGGTTGCTACATTTTTGTACAATTGTATCCTACACTGTCGTTCTGTCAATGTACAATCATGGAGCAAATTGAAATAAGGTAACTAGGAAAAAAATGTTGTATCCTGTTTCAGTCCTGAAAAAAATTAGGGTCGATTGATAAGGATTATGATCATTATCTTCCTTTTTCTTCTTTTTTTAAAAGTCATTCACGATCTCATGATGCCTTCAATAGGTACAGTTGTACTTGTAGCATTGTCGGTGTGGTGCGGTATTGTCACTGTCAGTCTGTCAGTGTGTAGGTGTATGATTGATGGCTAGTTTACCATGGCAGTTATACAATCAGTGTTAGGAATACCCACCTGCAGTCTGCATTTTGTGGAGACATTTTTAATATATTAGAAGAAAAATTAAGCAACATGCATATGCAATTTTGCAGATTGAAAAAATAAGGCTATAGTATAGGGGTTCAATGGTGTTTTGCCCAGATGTGCCGCACAAAATTGAAATAACATATCGTGCTTCTAAGTTCTAATATTATTTGTAAGAAATATTTTCCTCTTCATTTAGCTGCTGCTGTTCACTCAAATACTGTAAATCTTGGAATATCTGCAGTGGTTTTATTTATTTTACCAGTCTTATAATATAGGGGTTCATTTCTTAGTTGAGTTGACCTTACATACATTTGTCTTGAATTTTCTGGCTAGGGTACTGTTGTCAAAAAATTCTGGTAGTCTTCTGAAAACGGCAACCCTCTTAACTCGTTAAAATATTCTGTTACGTTACAAGTCACAGTCTTTGAATGTATTCTAACCCAGTGCTAAAACTGTGCTAAATGATTGCATAATTGTGTACTCAATTACACAGTCAGGACAGGCAGTGCGAAGATGTACACCTCAATCGTTTTAGGACTCACGCTAAATCGAAATTGATCGACATCCTACATACGTAGTGTTGAAAAAGCTTTTCACTCCACTAAGGCTTAAAGAACGTGTTTTTCGTCAGACCAGTGAGCAAGAATTGACGTAATACAGATTGTGCCTGCTTTGGAAATTAGGTCGTTAATTGACTGGACGATAACGAATTTGGCTCTCGTTCATACTCGCATGTACTGAACTATCTGGTTCAACGTGTGGTTGAAAATTTTTCATGTGTGGAAATTTCTGAATATAGCAAAATATCGAGGTCAGCTGCCTTTTTTGGGGTGTACAAAAGTGCTTAAATTATTAATAAGTAACCCAGTATTTCAAGCACTGAGATATAGATTATTGTTACTTTTCTATTGTAATCCTCATTATCATTGGCCTGGATAAATTTTATTAGTTCAGTTCATTTCACAGTTGTGACAGTAGTTATAAATGTGTATGTGTTCATATGCTTATATTATGTCTAGTATGGCAGCTGACACTAGTGACAGTTCATGGTTGTTCAGACCAATTTTGAATCATCGTCCAACACTTTCTGTAGTCAACTTGAACTGAAGTGTCAAGCTTTATCATCCCCATCTTCTAAATACTTAACTACGGTTACATCAGGTTGAGAGGAAGACTTTGTTAGCCATCTCCTTATGCTGCATATTGCACAGATCTTCATTTTTTCTGCCACTACTAGTAACCATCCACTAAATATAACAACCATCCACTTCTTCTTGAGTTCAACCTTGAGTACTAGTCCAGCTGCCTTGTTAGATCCACTACCCAGCCAACAATTTCAGGGAGTGGACCAAAGCTAACAAAGCTGGACTCCACTCACTGCTATCTCGTTGTGTTGTATACAAGAAAACACAAAAGAACATAACCCCCTACAGCAACAGCCATCGAGACACAGTCTACAGTTTTGAATATTGCTACAAATTTTCTTCTCATGCCATTTTTTTGTTGTCATTTTCAAGGAGACATCTACTACAACTACTACTAGCAGGATTGCATTACCTGAATTACACCATGGGGATATGACATATTTCTAAATCCTAGAATTTAAAATTTTGTTGTTTTTTTTGGCCATTTTGTCATTTTTAGGGAGACGTCTACTACCACTACCACCTTCCCAGATGGAAGTCAGAGCACAACACAGACTGTGCGCAGTCGCATGGGGCTCACTGTGGACAAGGAGTTTGTCAAGTCTGTACCTGGAGTCCTTAAACTGGTGCAGATGGTGAGTTCATCCTGGAGGCAAAAAAAAAAAAAACCCAGTTACTCACATGCATTGGTAACAGGAGACAACCTTGGTCATTGATGAAATGGACTCACCCCATCCATTCATCCATCCATTCACCCACACACCCATGTTCTTCCTGTAATTCATTAGTTCATTCATTCATATTCAAACTTCTTTAACAGATTATTTCATTCCCCAGTTCCTGTTTCATGGCGTCCCTCCTGTCATTTGTTCCTTTCTTCATTCATCATGACATCCATCTATCCACCCATCCATCCATGCATTCATTTATTCAAACTTGTAAATAACAGATTCTGATACTATCATGAAAGTTCATCTGTGTTGGTAGTTACATGTTTAAAGTTAAAACTTTAGATCCAACTAAAAGAAGTTCTCTCACCTAGAGCTTTTGACCAGTCACTCTGGTCTTCCTCAGTAGACTGACCCAGTGAGGCTTGTCACATGGCTCCCTTAACAGATTCTGATGTTTAAATTTCTCCCCAGTTCCTGTGTTTCATGGCGTTCCTGCTATCAGAGATCGGTGTGTGTTTCTGGACCTGTGGAGCGTACAACTTCTTCAGCTTTGTGACGATCACGTCCCTCCTGTACGAGCTGTGGACCTTCCTCTGGTACCTCACACATGGATACATGAAAATCAGCAGAGTCTGCTGGGAGAAAGTGGTAAGGTTCTGTCGCAAGATGTTTTAGAGCTGTGTACATAATTTTTAGTTGCAGGTACAGGTACCCAGGTTTACAAAAATGTAGGTACAGGTCTGGACCTGTACTAACCAGCAGCACCTCACACATGGATACATGAAGATAGTAGAGTCTTAGAGTCTACTCAAGTGGTAAGGTTCTCTACTAGCAAAATGTATGTAGCAAGGTGTACATGTATGTACATGTAGTAGAGCTGTATAGTACAACTTCTTCAGCTTCGTCACCATCACGTCGCTCCTGTATGAGCTGTGGACGTTCCTCTGGTACCTCACACATGGCTACATGAAGATCAGCAGAGTCTGCTGGGAGAAAGTGGTAAGGTCTTGATCTTGAAAAGTTACTGACAGTGTGTAACAGTGTACTATACAGCTCTACTACATACATTGTACATCTTGCTATGGACATACATGTACATCTTGCTAGAGCCTCAACAGAGGGAATTTTACCCAGGTTTAGGTAGCTTCAGCTTAGTAATGATCACATCTCTGCTCTACTTGTTTTCCCCCCAGGACTTCATTGGTACGTGCGTGGTGATTGGTCTGAACCTGCTGGCCTCCATCATCCTGGCAGCCCAGGCCTACGATGGCACCGGGAGTGCCGCCGCGGTGAGTAACACTGACCTAGTTGGGAAATTGCATTTTGTATTTTAGTCCCTTCTTACTGTACGAATGTATGTGCAACACCTAGCAATCCACAGAAGCACTGTAGACAGGCTCACAAGAAATGATCGGATAATTTGTCATTTTTCCCTTGAAATAGCAGTGTGGCAGGTTTTTCTCTCTCTCTCACACACACACACACAATTCAGCCTTAATGGCTGATCATGAGAAGTGATGGCATTGTGTATTGTATTGGTGTGCTGTTATACATGTAGTATTGTGTGTTTCAATAAACCAATGATAATAATTATGGTATTTATTTCAATACCCTTTACTGGCCTTTAGCCTAATCAATTATCTTACAGGGTTCAAATACAAGTAGTTTAGTACTAAGTACACAAAATAACTTTAACATACATTTAAACAGACTACATCGTAAAGGTTTAAAGTTTTGTACTTGATGTTTTTCCATTTTCCAGGCTTTTGGATTCCTTGCCACCATCTCCTTCATCGCTGGAGCTTACGTGACATGGAAGCTTTGGAAGGAGGGCCAGGAAAAAGTCCGGATAGCGAAACTCGAAGCTCAAGCTGCGGCCGGTTCCCCCGACTTCGAACAGGGCTCCCCTCCCCCCTATGATTCTGCTATCAACCCCAACGCTATATAAACCGGTTGCAGTCAAGCTTCAGAATATCCTTTTAAAGGCGGTCGATGAAGGTTAGACATCCAGGTATTGAGAGATGCAAGAAGACTGTTACTCAAGCAACTGGGTAGATTTTGGGAACTGTTAAGGCATTTCAGGTAGCATGTACTACCTTTCGTCAGTGGAGAAAGTGCATTATGGTGGATGCTACTGTACTTCTGTATCTGTATCAGTATTGCTGGTATAACAGCCTTTTGGTGTAACACACCAGCTTCTGTACCTGTTTAGCCGGTATAACCGCCCTTCGGCGTAACACACCAGCTTCTGTATCTGTATAGCTGGTATTATAACAGCCTTTTGGTGTAACACACCAGCTTCTGTATCAGTATAGCCGGTATAACAGCCTTTCGGCGTAACACACCAGCTTGAAATGTCTGACAGTTTTCAAAGTCAGTTGTTTGAGTAACAGTTTTCTAGCATACTTTGTAAGAAAGATGCACGAATTGTTCAATCACTAGATGGCAATAGCAGATGTGTGTGATTGCAAGTTTTAGTGGGTGTTCAGATCTGGAAGTAAAGGTAGTGGCACATTCGTACTACACATTACAAGCTACCAGTCTGTGAAATGTGTACAGTATGTTGGGATGCCCCAAGTGTTGAAACGTCAAAAAAAAAGTACAATTTTGTGTCCTGAAAAAAAGTTGTTAAAATGTTGTTAAGAGCATCACGTGGTCTAAACTACTGAAAGAATGCTATAGACCATAATATGCTGCTGTGAAAGGATAGTTGATTATCATATTAAACAAATATGAAGAAAATGTCATCTTTTAGCTTAAAGCACAAAATCATGATTATGTATTTTTCTCCTAAAAATTTTGATCTACTAGTAGACAAAAAAATCATAACGATTTATTTACTAATAGAATTAAGTGTTGTCCTTTGTTTTAAATCTAACTCTAAGAAAAGCAGTATTAACTTACATATAGTTGTACTGTATACCAGTAGATGCTTATATATATCCATGAATGTTAATTGTTATCAATGGCTTAATTGATAGATCATTAAATTTTGCTTACTAATTTTTTCAGACAAGTGTAGGTCTTAATGTGCATATATTTACATGTATGATGCTATTAATAGGAAATTAACTGTTAACAGTTGAGTGAAATCGAAACTTAGAAATCCTGTGATTGTACAGTGGTTACTTCTCAGAGAAAATTACTGTCATTGTCCATTGAAAGTTTAGTATTACACATAGTTACATACATGTAGGTTTGTTGGTCTTCATGTACCTACATGTACATTGTATTTGAGAATACATCTCTAATGATTGAAGGTATTTTAAGGGCATACTGTGAGATTTGCAGTTGTCAAAAATCAAAGAAAACATGTCTGGAAATTTAAAGTAGGGTTTAAATTTTAGGTACATGTACAGCCATTCATGTACCTACATGTATGGCTTATAAGTGAGAATATTGAGGGTATTTCTATGGAGTATTGTAACTATAGACAGCTTAAATTTGTGTGACTTGCTGTGTTGCTGTGTGTCTCATAAGTTGTTTTTCAAGTTCACATCCATGTAAGAATTGACAAGTCTAGACTTTGGATTGACAAATCTCTTTTCGGTCAATATTTATACACAATTTTGTCACAAGCTACTTTCTGTTTCGGTGAACATTTGAATACATTGTGTCACTGCATAGCAAACAGTTTTTAGGGCTGAAGTTTCATTGTAGCATCTGAACTGTCATCATAGTTCTGACAGGTACCCAAAGACATTACATCAAAGATAAATTGAATTTAAAGAGATCAACTAATGTTTATTAGATTTTTTTGGTAACATCGATTTGGGAATGCATACTTAAGATATCCAGGCTTTGAACAAATTCTTTTGAAGAATTCATAACACTTTTTTTCTTAATGTCATTGTCAAAGTCTTAGGGTACCTTGCATAAGTATTAAATTCAAAAGTTGATGTTAAACTTTCTCTAACACGTTTTGACTCAAGATTATAGCGACAAGTTGTAAGTCTGTCCCAATGCTGTTAGCTGTTTACAAACGTCAATTGTGTGGCTCACTGCTACCTTAAAGTCAATGTGGTGTTAAAATGGACCAAAGTTGTTGAAAAAGGTTCCTAAGGCCACACCAATTTAATTTGTTGGTTCTCGGATTTTTTAAGGAAAAATATGAAGCGACAGGGCGAAAAAAAAAACAGGTCCAGGCATCCTATTATAGCCCCAAATGCGACAGTACAATCCATGATGTCAACACAAAACCCTGGGTTAAAATTTAAAGTATAAACTTTTAATCAAATCACTGCATTGATAGATGGAAAAACTGTAACAACTAGGAAGAAAATGACTTTCCTCAACTGTTGGGGGAAATATGAGCATTTTTGAGTTGATTAAGAACCAGAATCTTTTTTTTTTTTTTGCAAATCAGAAAAAAGTGAAGAGGCGAATCCGAGAACCAACAAATAAAATTGGTGTGGCCTAGCCGTGTACACATGTAATATGTAATGTAACATGTATTTTGTGCGCTTTCGTAAACATGTATAGTGAACTGTCCCCGTTTTCTAGGGTCCAGCTTTTTTAATGGAGAATTTCTGTGATGTATTTTATGGTATGCAAACTTTGTGCAGGACTTTATATAGAGCACATTTATATATACAGTGTATAGTGTATGCAGTCAGTTTCGGTGCAGTTTTGATGTCAAT
This sequence comes from Branchiostoma belcheri, assembly GCF_001625305.1. Lineage (NCBI taxonomy): Eukaryota > Metazoa > Chordata > Leptocardii > Amphioxiformes > Branchiostomatidae > Branchiostoma > Branchiostoma belcheri. The sequence goes on along the minus strand of NW_017803898.1, from coordinate 1,728,644 downwards.
GGTGAAAATACGAAGTTATTAAATGAATGTTAAGCTGAAAGGGGTACTAGATGGAAACATGATAGAAATTTGACCCCTCCCCTTCTTTAGCGAATGCAAAAACCATTTTAAAAGGATATATGATTACACAATGTATAATTATGTTCTCACCCATTTTTAAATCTGACACCCCCCTTCCCCATTGATTTGTATTGAGAATTGCACTGTCAAGATTGGTTAGAGCATTACAGATTGTGACAAACTCGAAATTTGTGTCAGCAAAATTTTCTTCAAAGTAACTTGATGCTAAGTGGAATTTTTTTTTCTTGCAGAAATTTCCGCTTTTTTTTTCCAAAAACTTAATGCTAAAAGAACTTGTTGTAGTTCATCCAATCAGGGCTACTGATACATTTAGGGCTAGCATCCTGTTGACTTACGATCATAGTGTTGTCTGTTTTGATTGGTCAATGTTAGAGAGGGATAAAATTTAAACTGTTGAATGTTTGTATGTGCACTTGATGATAGAAATGGTAATGGGTGTGTGTCCTACTGAATGGATATATAAAACTTGATGGGGTGAATTTGATGTAAAGTGCCACAAAGCTTAGCCTAATAAAGTAGGGCTATTCATGCTGTATTGTGAAGAGTTACTAGTGCACAAAACTGGGTAGAACTTCTGTGCAAAATGTTGGTTTAAAATACTACAAATGGGAGAGAATTTAAGCTATTATAAAATAGCAATAATGTGAATTGTGATATGCAATAGTCTTGGTAGACTGAGCTCAACTTAACCTGATTCTAGTGAAACTTAGAAGAAAATTTGTTGCTCTCTTCTATTATTTTTGCTGGCATTCTGAATGTTATTTGTGCTAGAAAATGTTGCTTAACGTTTCTTTTATCGTAATACTTTGCCATGTAAAACAAGTTTTGTGTTTGGGAAATTATTACGATATATACCAATACTACATGAATACTTAGTATTGTCAGTATTAGTAAGTCTTACATGATTGTGTAGTTGCATCATATTCTCACTAACTTTTATTTTGTCATACCTTTATTGTGCCAATGCTTGCCATATTTTGTATTATCTGTTGCACTATATACAGGCTACAAGTCTTTGCTTAGTATTTAATCTAGAGAAAAAACATAGTTTTTTGTTTACTATTTTTGTATTTTGATTTTGTTGCATGACCATTCAAGAGATTTTTCATAACCATTTTTTTAACCAATAGAGAGAGATATTCATCATATGAGTCTTAAGAAATCTTTTTCTGCTTGACATACTATTAAAATAGTTGCATATTTATGCAAAGTTTTGGAAAGGAATATATTGCCCTCACAAATACAAGAGAACTGGAGGTTTAGAAGATCTTCTCAAAGTCGTGGTGTTACAATATATCTCAACCATACACATGTACATGTATACCAAATAGTGGTGCTTGTTTGTATGTGTATTTGTGTCTTCAGTGTCTTATTGTATGTATACAGCTACAATGTGGTGTCTTGTTAATTAAGAAATAAATACTTAAACTCCAGAATGTAAGAAGATTCTGATAGCCACAAATATCAGAATGAGTTAAAGACAAGAAAATAAAGATATAGAATTTGCTGAAATTTTTCTCCACTTTGTCATTATTTTCTCTGAGTATTGGTAAAGCAACAATGATCATTGCTGCCTGGGTATCCCATTGCATTGTAACATTTGCAATTCTAATATACTTATGCTTTTCAATATGTTTCATAGGAAGCCAAGTTTTTAAGAAATCAGCCTCTGCCATAATACATTTCACAGGTTTTATTTTGTATACAAAAATGTATCAAAACTGGTGTAAGTGAAGTTAGTATTTACAAATATGTACAGTTACTGTAACTTAAGTTGACAGTCAATCTGTTGATTTCAGACTGTTTTTAGCTCCAGTCCAGACTTTAACTTTCCCCATGTTAAGTAAAGTTTTGGGCACAAAAGTTGAGTACTAGGTACTGGGTTAGGTAGCAGGTAAATGGTTAAACAATACAATGATGTCCCTAAGAGACTGATTCAGAATAGATTGTTTCCACGTGGCAGTCATAGGAAGCCCAGTTTGGGAGAAATCTTTCTCCTCTGCCATAAGAACCTTACACATCTACGTCGATGCATCCTGCAATTATAAGAAATGTCACTAGGTGTCTCTCCTGACACAATGAGGAACCTGCAGTTATCGGCAATGTCACTAGATGTCTCCCTTGACACATGAGGAAATACTAGTAGCAGTTCAGATATACATGTATGTATGTTGTATGTACAGTATAGACGTCATACTATGTGTCATAGGTGTTTGTGTTTTAAAACTTGCCCCACCCCTCCCCTCAGTATTTTTCACTGATAGGTGCACGGCCCTGCACCAATCAGACAGAGTCCCCCTTGGCGGTGCCTGCAGCTATCAGTAAATCCGAGGGGGCGAATTTCAGCATGTGGAGGGAGGAGGTCTTGGTAGGGTAACTGTGGAGTAGCTCTGGTGGTTGTCCATCTGACCTGGGTGACAATGGTAGAGAAAAAATTGTTGAAGGTGGATGAGTGGTTGGTGGTTCGATTCCAGTGTTGGCACTATAACTTGTACATGTTCTGAGGGAGTGAAATTGTCATTTTGGATGGTGACATGAAGCCTAGGAAAGGATGATGTTTTTTTTCTTTCTCTTTTTTAGACTTGGCAATCTCAAGTGATCCAACTTACACAATACAGTTCAACAAATTAATACCTGCATGAGAGCACTTAAAAAGTCATGTTTTCAATGTCAATGTTGGGAAACCGATTGTACAACGAACATCATTTTATCACTAAGGATCATGGAACTAGAAAAAGTTGATAAGCTCTAAAAATTTATGTTCCTTGCAGGCGTCAGTTTTTTCTAGGGTTGATCGGGAAACAGGAAACAACAATTTTCTTTCCTAGACCCTATATTATATAATGCAGGTTGTTGCATAACTTACTCTTTGTCTGGTATGTTGGGTCTCATGTCCCACACCCGGATGATGCTGTCCCCCCCCGCCGAGGCCAACATAGTACCGTCCCGGCTGTAGCTTATACTGTAGATGCTTTCTGTGTGGGCTCGTAGTTCTTTCAACATGTCTCCTGATGTCAGATCCCACACACGCACACACTTGTCTTCTCCTGAACAATGGAGGATTCATCAGTAAAGGTTAGACATCCAGGTAATACGATACACCAAAAAGCAGTTACTCAAGCAACTGGATATGATTTTGGAAACGGTCAGACGTTTCAGCTAGTATCCACTACCTTTCGTCGGTGACAAACACTAAGAGACTGCAGGAGAAATGCAGGTTTATAAGCACGAACTATTGATTGATATGCAAATAACTGAAGATAAATTTGAAAGTCCAAAAGGAAACAAATTTAGACAAGTCAGGACAAGGATGTACAGTAGTTCTGCATGTGGCTGGTACCTTTGCAAATAAATAATCATCATCAAAACGTGTTGAAATTGAGAGGCTGCCTTTTGACATCAGAGCACAATCAGAAGCCTTATGATGCAAATATTAGGAATTGTAACTTGTCCTAACTCACCTGCAGAGGCCAAGTGTTTCCCATCTGGTGAGAAGGCAAGGGAGAATATGGTGCCCTGTAAGAGATAAAATATAGTACATGAAGGCACAATATACAAGTACAAAATACATGTTAGATATAATCTAATAATATACTACAATAGGTACAATAAGTGCAATCTGAAAATGGCCCTGCATCACAATTTTTTTAGTCACTGTACAGCCCTGAAGCATGTTCCTTCTCCCAAATTTTATAGTACATGTATTACATGAATCTGTAACAATTACACATGGAACTATCACAGTTATATCATAACCACTCTATTGAAGGACTGCATGCAAAGATAACAAAATTTTCCTTTGTGACCTTAGTACTTACCTTGTGTCCATCCTTTCCGTGAAAGATGCGTACAAATTTCCCGTCCTGAACACTCCAGAGTCGAACCGTGCGGTCAGAAGAGCCAGTGGCGATGTAGTTACAGTTGGGGTGGAATTTCACACACTGAAAAACCAACATGTTAAATTAAAATGTTTATTCTCTCTAGCCTGGTTACCAGACCTATTTTGGCTCATACTTGCAGAGAGGATGAAAGGGAGATAAAATAGGTTTCGTACCAGGCTATGTTTTCTCCTGGATGATTGTGTTATTATTAAACTTTTAATTTAGTACCATATAGTAAGTCCTACTTTATGTTTACAAATACAACATCTGGGGTTTACAAAGTAACAGAAAAAAGCAAGAAAAATACTACCAGAATAAAATTGCAGGAAATTCCTCTAAATTATTCAAACATACATGAGAAATACAAGCATCACAGATCTAACAATTGCAACACCACATTTGTAAAAAAATAAATCTAAAAGGAAAAAAAAATTTAACTCACATCAACATCTTGAGAATGTCCAGCGAATATCCTGAGTGGAAAGGTTCTGTCCAGCGCCCAGAGTCTGGCCGTTCTGTCCTGGGAACAGCTCACAAAATACGCACCCAATGGACTACAGAGGATATAGGGGAAGAACAAATTTTCAACATAAATACATCATTGTGGGTGTATATGTCAGGGTAAGATTGTGGTCAGAACATAGGAGAAGAACATCATCATGTCACCTTTCTTTACATCATTATAAGAACTTATCATAATCATGCCTCCAGATTACACTTGGTAAAGTTACTCCAATACACCCTGTCCCTCATGACGGACACTAGAGCAGTCCCTGCGAGACCAGTGTCTTTCTATAACAGAAAAAAGTGTAGTACTTATGTAGTTGTCCCACCCTACGTCTCCCACTGGATTATAGAACTCATAGCGATTGGCAGACTTAGTTAATGATCTAAATAATCGCTGATTTACAGTGTACAGCAGATTTCTCAAAGAATTAAAGACTTTAAAAGAATTATGCAATTACATGTGACATCAATTATAATATATGAGATTTTTAAGTACTGTAAACATGTACTACTGACCTAGTGTCGATGTCCCATACTGGATAACTGTGGCCTTTGTAATTTACATCATTTGTGAAGGTGGACAGGTTCCATAGTCGTACTGGAAAGTAACACAACACAATCAGAAAATACAATCAAGTCAGACTAATTATATCTGAAAATCTTGGTTTAATGGATATACAGACTTTTTTTACCACTATCCACCGACAGCCATTTCAGAAACTGGTATATAACACTCTTTTGAGAGCAAACAACACATTGACGTGACTTCATACAATTGCAAGTTATTACCATTTGAAGACGGTTTGGGTTTGAGACTTTGTATTTATGCGGTATAACTCAAAAGGATAAGGCCTGGATCAATGTTCATGATTTTTGGTAGACAGGTTACCGTTGGCGAGACCAAGGTTAAGTTCAACAACGGGCTTCATGGGAGGTCCCTGCATCACTGCAGTGGACCTTTTGTTTTTGTCATTTTTCTTGTGACTCTGTAAATGAATGTTCATGATTTTTGGTTGGCAAGTTATTGTTGATAGAAGGAAGGAATTTCATTGGTTTCAAGTCATATTCTTAAGGGCAGACTTAGACTCTTACCTGTGGTGTCCTCTGAGCAGGTGAGTAAGAAGGTGTTGTTAGGGAGGAAGGAAGTTCCGTAGACTGGACCACTGTGACCTCGCATGTGTTTCACCTCTTGGCCAACACTGGCAAATATACAAGAAATGAAGATTGGTTACTTAAGGCACCACCAATTTGATTCATTGGTTCTCAGATTATTGAAATGAGCCAGCAAAAATTGTTATGATTTATGTAATAATTTTCAAACAGATTCTATATAGGATCTATATCCTATATGTATGCAAATTTTAGGAGCACTATGATATATCTTTAAGTTAGCACTCCTAGCATTTGCAGTGTTGTTATGCTAATACATGTAGGTGCTAAATGAATACAGCGTAGTTAGGGTTCCATATTTTGTTTAGCACATATGTTACATGTTTGATATCTGTTTATTTAACAGTCTGTATTACACTTTAAGGAAACAATGGATTCTCTGTTTGTTGCCATGCTTTGTATAAAAAGACCACTTGTCTAAGAAGACCACTTTTTATCAGTCCCCTGGGTGGTTGTCTTAGACATTTTAAACCGTACATACTTGTCTTCTCTGGCTTTGTCGTCTAACACGTCTCCAGCCAGGTTGATCCGTGAGACGTTGACTGTGTGATGCGCTGCCTTCAGTCTCCGGGACAAGCCGCTCCAGACTTTCACTGTGGAGTCATCAAAACCTCCACATACAAACCTGGAGTCATCTGACACTGATGCCGTGTTTAATCTTTAAGGTGGGAGGTAAAAATACAATGTAAGTAGTTGCAATTATGGCACAAGCCCGTGGAAGGGCTGGGACTGAGAGTGATGCAGAATACACTGTGTTGTATATTATCTATATCATATCTACCCGAGAAAACACACATTTCAATGCGAAATGTGCCAAAATTTGGAATCCCTAAACCAAAAATTGTAACTGTTACAACATCCTTTTTGACCTTCTGTCATACAAATATGGCTACAAGACCTCTATCCTTGGAATGTGTTATAATATGGAAGGTGTGCAAACTGACAACAAAGAATTCTATTTCTTGTAACTTTAGCAAGTGGTTTTGATCTTAAAACTACTTGAATGATAAAAGTGAAAATAATTTCATTCTTTATTTATCTAATGAAGATAATGAAGACCCACCCCTGGAAAGTATTATGGAAGCTGTAGAGACACACAGACGACAGGTATGGCGTTCCCTCCCGAACTCGCCGGATACAGTCCTGTAGAGACACCTGGGTCACGTCGCCGGGCGTCGCCTTGTTGTCGGGCGTGTGCGGCGGGGTTGCCATGGTAACATCGTGTCCCCCTCCCCGCTTGTCGCTATACAGGTCAAGGTCTCCATTCTGTGTCGGTTTCACTGAAAAAAAAGTACAGTAACAGTTATTATAAGTTGTGATTAGAAAATAACACTGACAATACTTTTAGAACATTTATAAATATTTGAAGAAAAATATAATGTACAAGTTGCTTTAATAATGAATTTAAATAGAAGTGACTTCAACAGATTTTAGAAAAATGAAATACTGTATGACATTTCTGTAACTGACAGATACTTGCAACCAATTGCAAGTACTGGTACCTGCATAGTACAAAAGAGCCCCCTTTCAGCTTTTGATGAAACTGCACTTTCATTACTAGCCATACAAGATTATAAGGGGACTTAACAGCTCTTGAATTCTACCAAATGAAATCTTTGAAACTTACCATTTACATGTAAGTAGGTGTTGAACAGTCTGAGTAAAATGAGGTTGTCATCACTCTGTAGGTACCTCAGTAGGTACTGGAAGGCTTTATCTGACAGACTGATGGCATACTTTGTCTCTCTGGAAAAAAGAAATTGAACAGCATATGATGTAAATTAAAACTTTCATTGAGTATAGTATAAACACTATAGATCCCTGCAAATGTTAAAAGAATACTTCTGTCTGCTTAGCACTTCAGCATGTCAGAAAGAGTTTGAAAGTTGCGGAAGACTGAACTTTGTCAGATGACCAGGAATCTATGGGACTGTCTTGGCTATCAGTAAAGGTGGCCAAGGATGGACCCAGATGAAGGGAAACGTCTTGGCCTTATGTCTCACAAGGGATGAAGAGGATATTAAGTAAGAAGCTGGTGTGTTACCCCAAAGGGCTGTTATACCGGCTATACCGATACAGACAGATACAGATATAGAAGTATGGGAATTTCAGGAAGAATTTGATCTTGACCTGACCTGAAAGCCTTGACCTTAGGTTTAGTGAAGAGGTCCTGTTTACACATGACCCCTGCCAGCTCCTCGATCAGCTCGTACCACTCCATGTTGTCCACCAGGAAGTTGCCATGGTGACGGGTGAAGAACGCCTCCGCTGGACAAAAACAAACAACAAAATAAAAATGCATAATGTTTACCTTCACATATGGTCTGCTCTGTTTTCTTACTCAAACACATTCATACATATGGTCAGACAGGAGTCTAAATCCCTCCTGCTATAAAACTGCAACATGGTGTAACCCAACTCTAGTTACCATGGTGACAGATGTCTGGTTCAGGTCACTGACCTTATTTGTTTGGAGAAGAAGAAGAAACTGAGCAAAAACAATGCTTTCCTTATTGTATCCAGAACCGTGCCTATCTATACCATAACCTCTGTACATGTACATTTACATTACAAGATATGAAGTTTTAAACAATCAATTTCAAGGACCTGTACTCTATTTTGGTATTCATTAGTTTGAGACAGACTATGGTTAAACAAAACCTACCTGCATCCCTGTGTCCATTGCAGACCAAGTCCAAGTGCAAGTGCACAAACATGGGATACAGGAGCACTGTCAACTCTGACTGTGAAAAAAATACATTTAAAGATGAATAGACAGAAGTTGTATGTTCTCTGTTATATTCATATATTGTTATCATACATCTACAGGAACTATGAAGCTCCAGATGTCTTCTGAGGGACAACTGTGGTGTGCTAGATGTTGGTTAGCTTTAGCATGAATTTACTTTAAGTAGTTATCAAAGTATTACAATTGTCATAACTGATGAGAGTTGAATCATAAGAAAATAGTTACCTGGTGTGCTTGTGGAGCGTCATCTATCAGTACTTTGAGTCTGAAACATTGGAGTCTCAGCATGAATATGGACGCATCTAATGCTTGAATAACCAAAACAGAGACTAGGTAGATAGAAAAGGAAGGTATAGCACTACTAGACTACATTTAGGTAAAATTAGATACAATACAATAGTTCAAGTTCTTACCCACTGTACTGGTCTTCATATAGGGTGGGGTCTGGATCACTGAAAAAAATGCAAGGAGTTGTTTAGCCCCATACTATTTTCCAAATACTGAGTGCTATTATTAAGCAGAACAAGCATAACATAATTGTATTGTATATTTCTGCAATTTGTTTTTGTATTTTATAATAAAGAATCATTATACCCACCAGCTACTGAAGGTGAAAGATGTACTGACTCCAGACTCTGACATGACAGCTCCCTGTACCGCCATCTCTGACACAGACTGACTCAGCTTCTGGTCCTTCTTAAACGTCGTGTCACTGTCCTGGAAATGGCAGAGGTGTCGGATATGGTTATCTTAAGTAGAAAATGTTGGACTAGTTTGACCATCTCTGAAACACACTGACTCAGCTAGCACTTGAAGTCTTCTGGTTCTTCTTAAACGTCATGTCACTGTCCTGGAAATGGCAGAGGTGTCGGATATGGTTATCTTAAGTAGAAAATGTTGGACTAGTTTGACCATTGTCAACTTGGGCACTTCAACAATAATACATGTATGTCTTGTATGCCAAATTAAACGGTCTGGGCAACTAACTAGCTTCTATACACATCTTACACACGTAATAAAGTGATATGATGAAACATATTTATTTTCACCCATGTATTTTGGGACATATTATTTCTATCGCTGTTGGATATTCAGAATTTGCATTTCTTTAAGATAATAAAATATTTGATAGCAGACTTACATACCATAGTTGTTTGCTAGATGTTATTATATGATTCTTTATTCTCACGCTATCACGCAAACGAAACAGAGCGCCCCCCTCCCCCATTTTCGTCTACAAATTATGCTCCATTTAGGGTTAGTTTCCGCCACATTTTCACACTGTTTACCTCTCTAAGACTAAGAAAATATCCCAGACTTACCGAATATTGTCTTTTCTTTAAATACTGCAGCACAGCGGACTGAATATCCTCACTTTTTACGCGTTTCATGTTTTTGTGTGTGCGCGTTTTTTTCTACCTGCGAGGGGTCGTGTCAAAGGTTATAGGTCATTTTAAAATAATTTGTTTTCAAAAAAACATAAAATTCAGTGCATATCTTTACATCTATCAGCTAATATAAATTCTAAAACGTATTTGGAAACTTGAAATTTTTAGAAAGAAAAATTTTAAGCTAAAAGTGAAGTGTACTAGTATTTCACATGGGTCAAGAATTGCAAAACTAGAAGCCACCGAAAATACACATGAGGAAAGAATTAACCAACTAGAAGAACTGCAGAGTAACTACCAGGCATCATCAGAGACTCAACATGCGGTACCAGAACAATTACTAGATGAGGTGTTGACTAGAGCAACCAAGGCAGCTTCCGATGAGGTGAACTTGAAGCTTAGTGAAATAGAGGATCAAGAAGCCAGAAAGCTAAACTTGATAGTTCACAACCTACCAGAAACAGGGTCGACAGAGGGCGATGCTGAAAGTTTCCAAACACTTGTAAAAGACCAATTCAAACTCATGGTTAAAGCGACAAGTTCTACAAGAATGGGGAAACCAACTAGTGGGAATACCAGACTACTGAAAGTATCACTGACAAACATAGGCGAGAAGAAACAGATACTAGCAATGGCTAAGGACTTAAGAGATAGCACACACGAGGTTTATAAGCTAGTATATATACGCCCAGATTTGACAAAAAAGCAGCTAGAAGAGTCAAAAAACTTGAGAGCAAAGCTGAAGGACCAACGAGAGCAAGACCCAGAGCGAAAGTGGATGATAAGGAGAGGAAAGATAGTAGAGGTGAAGTAAAGAATCTACTACACAACAAGCTGAAGATAATGTACACAAACACGGACAACTCACTTATGAGCAAGTATGATGAGCTATGTATACGGGTCAACCAAGAAAACTACGACGTAATGCTGCTTACAGAAATAAAACCAAAACACGGAGAAATACCCGACTCTTCAGTCATGCAAATTAGTGGATATGACTTGTTCACAAGTGACTTAACGGCAGAAAACACAAGAGGGACATGCATATATGTCAAGACATCACTGAAAGCCAAACAAATCATACCACAGGCAGAGACATTTCACGATAGCACATGGGTGGAGATGCAGAGCCAAGGGAATGATATTCTAAGGATTGGGGTGATATACAGATCAGGGACGCCAACTCTAGCATGCACACGTGATGAAGCCCTACATGAGAACTTAAAATGGGCAACTAACGGCCAAGCAACACATGTGCTCTTTGCAGGAGACTTCAATCACCCAATAATAAGATGGATCCCCTCACCACATGTGCTAGGATCAGAAGGCTCAACTAACGCAGCAAACAAGTTTATAGAGTGCTTGAGAGATACATACGTATACCAACATGTGAAAGAACCAACAAGATACAGGAGTGATCAAACTCCAACAGTGGATGATTTGGTTTTCAGCAACGAAGCAGAAATGGTGGAAGGTCTTGAGCACCACGATCCACTGGGAGCGAGCGACCATGTTAGAATACAATTCAGTTTTAACTTCAATTCACATGATGAGAGGGAAAGGAGTCCATCACTGAACTATGAGAAAGCAAGTTTTGAAGAAATCAGAAATGACCTCAACCTCAATTGGGAGGAAGTACTTGAAAACAAGAGCACACAAGAAGCGTTCGATGAACTACAATCCAGAATACTCGAGTCAGTGAATAATCACGTTCCCAAGAGAAAAACAAACAGCAAGAAACAGAGGGTGAAACCACCATGGATGAATAATGCGACGTACAGAAAGACAAGGAAGAAATTTCACACGTGGATAAGATATCTCAACACAAAAAGCAAAGAGGATTGGAAGAAGTATAAGACAGCAAGAAATGCAGCTACACATGCGGCCAGACAAGCGAGAAGGACATTTGAAAGAAGGATTGCCAGAGAGGTGAAGTCAAACAACAAATCCTTTTGGAGATATGTCAACAGCCGCAGAAAGACTAGAGTAAACGTGGGAGACCTTAAAGATGAGGAAGGAAAGTTGACTACTGAGGACGGGAAGAAAGCCGAAGTGTTAAACACACAGTACGTCAGAACTTTCACACACGAGGATTGCAGTAATGTGCCAAGGTTTATACTGAAACCCCTACAGAGTGATCTACTGAAGACAATAGTAGTTACAGAGGAAATGGTACTAAAGCAACTGGAGCTACTTCGAATAGATAAGTCACCTGGGAATGATGGGATACATCCACGAGTCTTGAAGGAAGCAGCACACGAGCTAGCCAAACCTCTAACTATTATATTCAACTCAAGTATTAAAAGTGGAAAGCTTCCAGACCAGTGGAGAGAGGCATGCGTGACTCCAATTTACAAGAAAGGATGCAGAACAGATCCGGCTAACTACAGACCGGTGTCATTGACATCCATAATCTGCAAGATGCTAGAAAGATTCATATCAGATGCTATACTAGAACACATGAGATTCAACAACCTCACATGCGAACAACAACATGGATTCTCCAAGGGTAAATCCACAGTCACAAACCTACTAGAGGCACTGGATGTGTGGATGGAGGCTTTGAGCCACGGTGAACCGGTGGATATTATCTTCTTGGATTACGCTAAAGCGTTCGACACGGTTCCACATGAGAGGTTGATCAACAAAGTAGAATCCTTCGGCATAGCAGAGAACTTGCTACTGTGGATTAGAAACTTCTTGACTCACAGGAGACAGAGAGTCGTAGTAAATGGCCAAGCATCCAGCTGGAAAGCGGTGACGAGTGGCGTACCGCAAGGGTCAGTGTTGGGACCGCTTCTTTTCTCGATGTTTGTCAGTGACATACCCGATGAGCTACATAACTTTGTTTCCTTGTTTGCGGACGACACAAAGATCTATGCCATTGCACACGGGTGTGAAAGCCAGGCCAGAACACATGCGACTCAAGAAGAAGAACTCCACACGAGTCAGACCATAACACATGCGACCCAAGAAATCCACACGAGCAATCTACACTCTACATGCCTACAGGCTGACTTGAATACTTTGCAGCGATGGTCATCTAGGATGCAGATGAAGTTTCACCCTGACAAGTGCAAAGTAATGCACCTGGGAAGAAGAAACCCCACACACGAGTATACTATGACAAAGGAAGATGGAACACTCCACACGCTGAAGGTGACACATGAGGAGAAAGACTTGGGGGTGACGATTGACAGTGACCTCAAGTTCAGCACACATGTCCAGATTCAAGTAAATAAGGCCAACAGAGTTCTGGGTGCAATCAGGCACACCTTCAAGTACCTGGACAAGGAGGCTTTTCTACCTCTTTACAAGAGCCTAGTCCGGCCACATTTGGAGTATGCAACGGTGATCTGGTGTCCTAGAACCAAGAGAGACAGGGACAGTGTCGAAAGAGTACAGAGAAGAGCTACGAAGCTTGTGGAGTCAGTGTCCCACTTGTCTTATCCCCAGAGGCTCCAGGCCCTCCAGTTACCGACACTCCACTTCAGAAGACAAAGGACAGACGTGATCCAGCTTTACAAAATCACACACGGGTATGACAAGTTAAGAGTTGGAAACAGCTGCAGTATCTGTAGAGGGACCATGTTTGAACCCAGTCTTTCAACTACCACACGGGGCCACTCCTTCAAGTATCAAGTACAAAAATCACACGGGACGAGGAAGTGTTTCTTCTCTTCAAGAGTCACAAGAGTGTGGAACTCTCTTTCCCAGGAAGCAGTGTCCAGCAAATCAGTAAATGAGTTCAAGAACCATATTGCACACGAGTGGAAGAATCACCAGGATATGTACAACTACACCTTTACGTACTGAACACATGAGATGAACTGCTACCGCCGAAACTACCCGAAGTGCGGTCTCATTACCCACACAGGGTACCTATTGACCGGCTACAGGTGAGAAATACAGGTGAGAAAAAAATCGTTAACTAAGCTAGTTAGTGGGGTCAACCGAGGTCAACTAGCAGCATCACATGACTTCCGGGTTGGACATCACATGATTCTTTCTTCCTTGCTTCAACGTGTTGGAATCAGGTGCGTTTTTCTGTAGCTCTACAAGTTTATGGCTTTAATGTCGGTTTTATAAGGATTTGTAAATTATTTTAGACCGGGGATGTGTATTTTAGGTCGCTAGCTAACAAGAAATGGGTAAAAATGGGACTGACATGGAAGAAAATGACAAAATTTGGTGCATTTTTGCTCTAGTCTTTGGTCGCTGCTCTTGTGTGTTTTGCAATCAAGGTGGTTGCTTCAAAATTATGTTCAAAAGTTTTTAGGAAGTGACTGTGATTTTGTGTTCACTTAGGATCGTGTTTTAGCTTTGTGTTAGCTAAACGCAGAGGCAAGAGTTTGTATTCTGATTGAACAGAGAGCTGAGCATGGGAATTGGGATCAAATTTCTCTACCGTTGTGGTGCCTGGCACTGATGACTCAAAGTCACGGGTTCGAATCCCACTGCTAAGTTCTAAAGTATAAGATCCTAATTTCCCAATTCTACTTAGAATGCTACCTCTATTACCTAAAGAAGTCTTATATAAACAGTAGCACTAGCTGAGAAAATGATTGTCAGCTTTTTCACAGTTAATTTTTTGCAAGAAAATTAGAATAATATCTAGTAGTCTTTCAAGCTTTTGTTGTTTGTGAGTCACAACCTGCAACATATTCTAAGAGAACAATGGGAAAGACCTTTTCTGTGTCTACCCTTAGGCGATGCACCTTTATAAATTTGGTTTACCCAGGTAGAGCACTAAAATATATAACGTTATATATATACTTCCACAACCTATTTTTTTGCAAGAAACTTATATTAGATTTAGATAGTATAGTATAGTCTTTGCAATGTGGTCTTCCAAGTTTTTGTTCTTTGGTCGTCACAGCCTATAAAATAGTATAATATTCTAAGACTAGTAGTAAGAGAACAATAGGAAAGGCCTTTTCTACATGTCCTTAGGCAACGCACCTTTGGGTAAACATCTAGATCAGGTGTGCCCAGGTAAAGCACAAGGTTCTCACGAGGTGCAGCTTTCATGTTTAATCAGGGACAGGCTTTACAATACAGGGGCCAAAGTTCCATCAGGGGAGGGTGTGAGCTTAGCAGGGCTAGAAATAAGTCAGTTACTAGTTAGAAGTCTTGTTTGCTAGAACATGTAGTAAAATCTGCAAACACATAGATTTATAGAATGTCAATTAACCTGTTGATGTAATTAATATGCAGGCTAAAGTGCACATAAGAATTAACATGTAGTCTCTTTAGCAGACTCATAACACTGTTTTTACAGCTTAGTCTTTTTGAATGGGAGAAAGAAAAAAATACCACTCTTCATGTTGTAAGAATAAATTCATCATAATCAATTGTTCTAGGCTGCTATACTTGTTTTGCCTGGCCAGGGTAACACTATTAGTTACTATCTTGGAGTAATTTCAGTGGGTGCAAATATTAGATTATGTACAGTAGAGTCACATGATAATTACGTTCCAAAGGGCAGAAACCTTATCTAACACTGGAGCTTCTATAACAGCAATACATAGATTTATCAAGTAAAGGATAATGATCACTAAAACAATAGTCTAAGAGTTTTCTTGAAGTACTAATTTTTCATATCTGTGAACCACAGTTAGCTTTAGCAAGTATACACGGTTGATTTTTTGATGAGGTGTTGCAACAACTACATTGTGATTACATCAGTTATTTACGGCTATTGTGAAGATCAGGTGACAGTCACAAGGTTTACAGGTAGCCCAAGGCAGGTGACATTACACTTCAGTTCTTTGTTCTCTGAGCGTTCCCACATACATGTATGTAGGTCTGCTTTTTGGATTTGCCATTTTCAGTTGTTTGCATATTTTTTGGTCTTGCCTCTTGGGCTGCTCTTTTTACGTTTTTCAGATCATTAGATGGTAAGAAGGTTGGAGGGTATTGTAGGAATAATGTATCCTTTAAGTTAAAATTGGACAACGAAGGCCTGGGTTTGAATCCTGGCTTTGTCTCTGACCCAACATGCACGCTACTTTTCATTGTGCTTGTCAAAAAGAGCTAGCTATATAGGGGAATTTCCCCTAGTACAATGGACTAGTACATATCTTCTCTGTCACACCAGTGGAAGAGTCTCTGCTATGTATAAGCTTAACTGGCTTGAGATCATTTTCTACACTTTCTGTCTTGACTATTTTTCTCCTCTCCTGTTTGTTGTCAGATCCACAATGTTTGCCTGGGTTGTCTTGTCCGTGTTCGCGGCGGTCTCCGCTAAGGAGTTCCCGATCCACCAGCCGCTGACTCAGGAGATCATCGATTATGTCAACTCCATCGAAACCACCTGGAAGGTAAGAAATCTAAGACAGAAATTAACCTCCGGTCTACTAAGGTAGTCACACTGAACTTAACCTTTTGCCGTGCTAAGGTATGGAAGGTTAGAGATCTCACACAGAAATTAACCTGTAACCTGCTAAGCTAGACAATTCCATTAACACCACATTGAAGGTAAGAAATCTCACTGAAAAATCAAAAGGTAGTCACAACATGGAAGGTATTAGAAATCTCACACAAAATTAACCTTAGACTTGCTAACTTAGTCACATGGCTGATGGAAGGTAAGAAATCTTGCACAGAAATTAACCTTCGTCCTACTAAAGTAGTCAAATGGAAGGTAATAAGAAATTTCAGGCAGAATTAACCTTGGCCTGCTAATGTACGATTGAGAGGGACCTGCAAACAGGTGGCTGACCAAACTTACTTGAACACTCTGACTGCATTGTGTCAGAACCCCCAAAGTATAAGTCTGACTTCTGCAAACAGATCACAAAAGGTACATTCATTTGGCTCCAAAGCTGCTTGGAAGAACTTTATTGCATGACAGTTGTACATGTACAAAATTTAATGTAACAATGTATGGCAATGACTATTGAACATATAGTATGATGCATTTTGTAGTATAAAAAAGAAAAGGGTATAGAATGAAACATCATAGTTACTTAAACATCAAGTGCTAGTATACTGGTTGTTGGGTGAACATTGTACCAAGTGGACTGTACCATTTTGTATTCCAGGCGGGGTGGAACTTTGAGGGAGCGACAGTGTCCTACGTGAAGGGGCTGTGTGGTGTGATCAGGGACCCTAACAACCACAAACTCCCACTCAAACTGCACGAACTCAACGCTCAGGTAACACTTAGTATGTCTAAGAAACACTGAAGTAGATATTTGCTATCGATTCTGTATTGGCTATAGGTTAAGGTAGCAGGGAGAAGTATAATCTTTACATTAATGATGATTTTATGAAATGCAGAATATAGCTTTTAAAATTTGTAATTTAAGTGAAATCCACTTTCATAATGTTGATTTTACAATCAACACATGGTATAATATTGTATAGATGTCAATGAACATATTTACAATTCCATTTTGTCAGTTAATGTTTCAGAGACAAAATTAAAGTAGCCTACCATGTAATATATAATTAAGTCAACTTGCACGAAGAAAATAGCTTCATTTTGATAGTATGCATTAAGAACTTGGAAGTCAACTTATTTCACTATCAAATCTTTTTTATCATCCAACTTCTTTCATTCATAGTCATGCTACATACATGTAGTCTGCCATTTTCTACATTGGAAACAAGAGAATGATTTTTGTGCTGTTCTTGTTCCCAGGACATTCCGGACACGTTTGACTCTCGTACCCAGTGGGCTAACTGCCCCACCATCAAGGAGGTTCGCGACCAGGGCTCCTGCGGATCCTGCTGGGTAAATCTGCAGTTCTTTGCAGCTTTTGTGGCAGCTTTTCTGTATAATGCTGTACCCTACTCTGTCAACAGATCTAAGCCAAGGAAAATCAATGAAATTGTGTCAAGCATGATTTTTCAAGAAATTAAATCATTAACAATGCTAGTCTTGTGTGGGCATTAGCTAAAAAAATTCTTGAAAATCACATATTTGTTAGTTTTATTTCTTTAGACAGGAAATACATGTACATGTCACCTGAAGTGGGCATTTTCAACAAAAATTTGGGAGAGATTACATGTATGCAAGCATTTATCATCCCTAGAAACAGGTAGAATGATTTAGATTTTAATCTGTATGAGAAAATTTGATTTGTATAATATATAATCAACCAATCAAATGAATCAAATCAATTTGCCTCTACTCCCCCTACCCCTCAACCCCTTCCCCTCTACTCCCCTGTTCTCTTCCCCTCCTATCTACCCCCTCTTTGCTACCCCCTCCCCCTGCTTTGCCAATCTCCCCCCCTAGGCTGAAGCCGGTGCTGAGGCTATGAGTGACCGTGTGTGCGTCGCATCAAACGGAAAAGTCCAAGTCCACCTTTCGTCAGAAAACCTCATGGCTTGTTGTGAAACATGTGGCATGGGGTAAGTCCATAGTTACAGATGTTGTACGCTAAGGCCACACCAAATGAATGTAATTACATGTAGTTGGTTCTCAGATTTGCCTGTCTCTTTTTTTTTTCTGATTTGCAAAGAGAAAAAGATTCTGGTTCTGAATCAACTCCAAAATGCTCAATTTTGCCCCCAACAGTTGAGAAAAGTCCTTTTCTTCCTTGTTGTTACAGTTTTCCCATCTATCAATGCATCGGTTTGACAACAAGTTTAAAATTCATTGTTTGAATTCAACACCAACCTGGTATGTTGACCTCATGGCTCCTTTCCTAGCATTTGGCCCCGGCTATCAGAGGATGCCTAGGTCTATTTTTTTGCCCTGTCGCTTCATATTTTTTCTGAAAAAATCTGAGAACCAACAAATTAAATTGGTGTGGCCTAGATTACATTAGTACTAACATGGTGGGGATTTGTTTTTTTAGGCCCTTGCAGCTGTTGAGGCTATGAGTGACCGAATCTGTGTAGCCTCCAAGGGCAGCACCATGGCTCACATTTCTGCTGAAGACCTCAACTCATGCTGCAAAAACTGTGGCAACGGGTGAGACAACAAGCAACAAGAAAAGAAAAGAAATCAAATTGAAAAGATTAAAAATCAAGTTAACTAAACAGACTAAAACAAAAAAATGAAAGAAATTTGAAATTGATAATTTTAAACATTCTGAAATCTGATCACTTTCAATCAATTTTTTGTTTCAAATTGTAGGGACATGATTCTGATGGTTTCAAAATTGAATGAATTTTTACCGAGTTACCGTCTTAACAACAGTTTTGAAGTGATTTTTGTTGCAAAATAAACTGATTTCGTTCATGGCTTTTGGATACAAATGATTCCGACCAGCTGATTCTGACTAATAAAAATTATAAACTGTTAAGGCAAAAAATTAAAAAATGTGATTTTCTTGGACTCTTAAATCCTTTTACTTGTAGGTGGTTTGTTCTATTACAGCCTGCTCGAAAATTCTACTGGGTCAAAATCATACCATGTGACCACACCGTAATTCAATGATTATTACATAATTATACTGAACAATAATTTTATACATTTACCAGATGCCATGGTGGTTTCCCTGAGGCAGCCTGGGAGTTCTGGAAGAGGGACGGCCTGGTCACAGGTGGGCCCTATGGCTCCAAGCAGGTAAAGCAGGCTTGGCTGTACTGTACTGATGTTTTATAACCCCATATGGGCTAGGTGACACTGTCGCAAGACACAATGATAAATTCATTCATTTATACATTCACTCATTCATTCATTCATTTATTCAGTCATTCATTCACTCATTCATTCATTCACTCATTCATCACTCATTCTTTCACTCATTCATTCACTCATTCATGTATTCACTCATACATTCATTCACTCATTCAATCACTCATTCATTCATTCCTTCACTCACTCATTTCTTCCCTCCCACCAGGGTTGCCAGCCGTACGAGATCGCCCCCTGTGAGCACCACATTAACGGTTCCCGTCCCGCCTGTGGTAAGATTGAGCCCACCCCGAGGTGCAAGAAGTCCTGCGAATCTGGCTACAACGTCACCTACGAGAAGGACAAGCACTTCGGTGGGTCACTGTGTGGTTATAAATGTATTTAATATCAAGCTTTTATTTACACATTGCATGTGAAGTTTTGATTTTGAAGGCACCTGATTTTGTTGCACGTGATTATGATGTAGGTCAACTTTTTGTGAGTGAAAAACACTAATTATTAATAATGTACATGTAGCTAGAATTTTGTTGGGAATAACTAACTGTAACTAAAGGCATGTTTTTGACATCCTGTGGTTGAGGAGAGCAATACCTTATGTATGTTAAAGATATAGACCCCAACACATTTATAAAGAAAGAAAATAGGGGTCCATCTCAGTGTAAGTGGATCAAACCTTGTAGTTTGGTCTCTTGCAACAATCTGTGCAAAACTGGTACAATGTATACGTACTAGGTAATTAATATATTTGAATATATGAACAGCATATTAAAATTGTTTTACGTGTTACAGCCAAGTCTGCCTACTCTGTGAGCGCCAAGGTGCAGCAGATCCAGATGGAAATCATGACTAACGGACCAGTGGAGGCTGCCTTTACTGTGTACGCTGACTTCCCTCACTACAAGTCTGGTACGTAAATCACTCTCTCACTCACACACACACTCACTTGCACACTCACACACTTACTTATTCACACACACACACACACACACGTACTCATGCACACTCACTCAACCACTCAAACACACACTCACTACAAGTCCACTTACTGGTGATAGGTAAAGAACCTAGGTTTTTAGAAACCCCCATCAAGTGCTTTTCATTAAAAAGTGTTCTAGAAACCCCTATTAAGTGCTTTTGAGTAAAAAGTGTTCTAGAAACCCCTATTAAGTGCATTTTATTAAAAAGTGTTCTTGAAACCCCCATTTAGTGCTTTTCAGTAAAAAGTGTTCTGAAAAGCATCCAATTCTATAGCTTTCCTGTTGACCAATCAGAATTTGTGGAACACTGTTGCAAATCTGTGTTAACTGATCCCATTGGCAATTTGTCAAGTGGTAACCTACTATTGACCAATCAGAATGTAGAACACATATTGAGTGGAATGTGTAATGTAAGAGATCTCATTGGCTGATTTATGAAATGTAAATTTGTCGACCAATGAGAATTTGCGACAGACATATGTAACACAATATCAGATGTGTTGACTGCTCCCATTGGCTGATGTTCCTCCAGGTGTGTACCAGCACGAGTCTGGCGCGGAGCTCGGCGGCCATGCGGTGAAGATGATTGGCTGGGGCACGGAGAGCGGGACTCCCTATTGGCTGATCGCCAACAGCTGGAACTCTGACTGGGGCGATATGGGTAAGGATTATGTCATGAACTTTGAACTTTTACCTTAGAATCTGGTGGCACCACTAGTATGTATCATGTTACATGTGCAGCACATATGATACTGATAACAGTTGTAGTAGTTAGTTTAGTTATTACATGGTACAACATAAAAATAGATACAAAAATACACAAGAGTAAAGAGACTCTTTTCACACAACCAAGTCTTATATTCAGCGGACGTTTCGGTGACCGTCTGTCACCTTCCTCAGGGCAATTCTGACTGGTTCATATTGCACAGCACAGGTGTTGCTGTTGTAGATGCATTTTCCTGTAATCTCTTAGACTTTTAGTACCAAAGACAGGACCAGATAGACGGTCATAGACCTTCTAGTACCAAGGACAGGACCAGGTAGACCTTCTAGCACCAAGGACAGGACCAGATAGACCTTCTAGTACCAAGGACAGGACCAGATAGACCTTCTAGTACCAAGGACAGCACTAGATAGACATTTTAGTACCAAGGGTAGCACCAGATAGACATTTTAGTACCAAGGACAGGACCAGATATACCTTCTAGTACCAAGGACAGGACCAGATAGACCTTCTAGTATCAAAGACAGCACCAGATAGACATTTTAATACCAAAGACAGCACCAGGTAGACATTTTAGTACCAAGGACAGCACCAGGTAGACATTTTAGTACCAAGGACAACACCAGGTAGACATTTTAGTACCAAGGACAGCACCAGGTAGACATTTTAGCACCAAGGACAGGACCAGATAGACATTTTAGTACCAAAGACAGCACCAGATAGACATTTTAATACCAAGGACAGGACCAGATAGACATTTTAGTACCAAGGACAGCAACAGATAGACATTTTAATACCAAGGACAGGACCAGATAGACATTTTAGTACCAAGGACAGGACCAGATAGACATTTTAGTACCAAGGACAGGACCAGATAGACTTATATCATGATGTATTCAGTCCCAGACCTCCCGAAGGTCCATTCTCCCTCCGGCCTTCAAAAAACCCTCAAAACAATTTCAGAAGTCTGACGTTGCTCTGATTTTTTCTTATTTTCCTTCTTGCAGGTTTCTTCAAGATCCTGCGTGGTCAGGATGAGTGCGGTATCGAGAGGGACATCGTCGCTGGAGAGCCCAAACTCGACTAGAGACAGAAGTCGCCGCGCCGTACCCACCCTTAGAACCATATCACTGGTCACTTAGTGTTAACCCAATAAACCTGCTTGCATTTCTGACAAGTATAAAGTAGAGTGGATTCATTCCTCAAGCCAACCAACATCTTTCACACCACAGTCTTCCCTCATTTAGAGCCACAAAGTTCCCATGTAGAACTTTTATTTTGCCTGTTGCAGTTGGCTTCAAAAAAGCCTTGGTATTACTTTGAGTAGCCGACAAGGTGAAACTGGTTGTGACTGGTTGAATAAAAGATCTAACAGGAACATTGTAGCTCCAGATGTTGGTTACATGTAGCTCAAGGAATGAATCCACTCTACTTTATGCTGCTTGCATTTCTTTAAAAGTACCACATTTCAATAGAAACTCATTCACTGGTGTTTGTAATTCTTCATGCCTTTTCTACTCTTTTCGAAGAAAAATTGCTGCTGATAAAAACATATAAATTTGAAAAAAAAGTTCTGGCTTACAATAATAGGAAATGTGTTTAAGAATTTGATAAAGATTGTATTGAATTTAATAAAAGATTTGATATATGTTTAATGTCTGTGAAAGTATTTGGGTGACAATTATTACGTAAAGTATTTCCATGCTTTTCAAAAATACAATAGCAAAATGCACATACAGTAATAGTAAGCTGGTCTTAAGTCAATTCTTCCGGGTAAGTCTTCCATTAGTTTTGTAGCATTCTGATGTACACACTAGAACTTAAGGGATTGTACTACAATTTCTTATTAGTTTGGGGCCATTTTGTGGAAATTTTACGATGCTGACTCTTTTCTGTACTTTCCAGAGAAGCTTTTTGCAATGAGGACATGTAAATTTTCTTCCATTGAACTAAAAAAATGCAAACACAATAAAGAACTTTTAAGAAAAGTTTGAATCTTTACTTCTGGATAAAATAAGAAAATAATGTCAGACGTTTCAGACGCCGTCCGGCATCTTTCATCAGTGAAATATTCAAAATTGCGGTAGAACTCGGAACGGCACCGTTAATTCTAAAAGTATTTATGTTCTAAATAAACAAATAATAAGTTAGCAACAAGCGTTCTATAGATTCAATATACAATACACATGGTAAAGTATTAACTAATGTAATGATAAAGATAAGTGAGTCCCTAGATATGCTGTAAAGTAGAATCCCATGTACTTGAAAGTTCAACTCTAAGTCCTCCCTTCCTGTTGAGTGATGGTTTATAAAGTCTTTCATAAATCGCCTCCTTAACTCCACGCTCAAACCAGCGCGCCTCCCGGTCCAAGATGTCCGTTGATTCAAGATGAAAAGAATGTCCTTTATGTTTGTCCAGATGGTGCCATATGGCCGAAGAAAATCCACTGTTACTGGCCCTGCAGTGTTGCTTATATCTTTCCTTGAGCGGCTGACTGGTCTCCCCGATGTACGTTTCTTTGCATTGATAATCTTCACATTTTAGTCTGTAAATGACATCCGATTTCACACAGTTAAAAACTTAAAAACTGTGTGAAATCGGATGTCATTTACAGACTAAAATGTGAAGATTATCAATGCAAAGAAACGTACATCGGGGAGACCAGTCAGCCGCTCAAGGAAAGATATAAGCAACACTGCAGGGCCAGTAACAGTGGATTTTCTTCGGCCATATGGCACCATCTGGACAAACATAAAGCACATTCTTTTCATCTTGAATCAACGGACATCTTGGACCGGGAGGCGCGCTGGTTTGAGCGTGGAGTCAAGGAGGCGATTTATGAAAGACTTTATAAACCATCACTCAACAGGAAGGGAGGACTTAGAGTTGAACTTTCAAGTACATGGGATTCTACTTTACAGCATATCTAGGGACTCACTTATCTTTATCATTACATTAGTTAATACTTTACCATGTGTATTGTATATAGAACCTATAGAACGCTTGTTGCTAACTTATTATTTGTTTATTTAGAACATAAATACTTTTAGAATTAACGGTGCCGTTCCGAGTTCTACCGCAATTTTGAATATTTCACTGATGAAAGATGCCGGACGGCGTCTGAAACGTCTGACATTATTTTCTTATTTTATCCAGAAGTAAAGATTCAAACTTTTCTTATTAGTATTATCCTGGATGATTAATCTTCACAAACGTAATAAAGAACTTTGTTCAATCAGTTTTTCGTCTGTTCTTTTTTCTTTAGTAAGTACAGCTCTGTACAAGGCATTGTCTGTTGATAGTTGCAGAGCAAAGCTAAATCAAACTAAAGAACACAATCTTACACATGTATCTCTAAGCAGATGTTGGGAAAATTACTTCTTTGTCACAATTGGCTTTCCCAACTAAAATGTGGAAACATAAATTAAGATTTTACTTTCCAATTAACGTATGCATGAAGACTGATATAAAATTGATTCACACTTTTGTATACAGCATGTATTCATGGTCTGCCAAAACTTTGTACATTTTCTTGGCTTATGGTGATTTGGTATATTGTGCTACACTGATTTTGGAACTACTTACATGTAGAAACTTTTGACTTTGCACAATCAATGCCTTCTTTCGGTAAAGAAAAGGCAGTGCTTTAAATACAGTGCTTACATTTTCATTATGAGGCCGCATGTAGACATAAACATAGGATCATACTTAACTTAAACTCCATATACTTTCCTCCATCTATTTGTCACTATATGTATACTTGCACACAAGATATCAAATAATACAATTCTTGTTGCAATTCTGTCCAAATAATAATAATAAATCATACAGCAAACTACAGGTTTCTACACATATGAAAGAAGACCTGAATTACATTATATTTGATAAAACATTCTGCAACATGAGTCTATTTTGACAGTTCTACTGACAGTTTTCTAGTCAATAATGTCATCATGCGTTGCTATGTTTCATCATTGTCATCCTCTGAGTTTCCGTCTTCTTTTGCCTTTTGTGCTTCTTGTTGGAGCTTTGAGCGCTCGAAGAAGTAGTCGAAGGCGAAGTTTTCACGAGACATCCCCTGGCTGAGGTACTCTTCCTTTTTCTCATAGGTCTGGATCTAGAAGTAGAGAGAAAATTTCAAAATAGATTATTACAAACTGCTTGATTTAAATCAAGAATCAGGACCTATACATACAAATGTAGCTTTTTATCTACAATGACTTGCTCCAGAAACCTGTTGGTGCAAATTTTGTTGTGTAAATGACATTGTGTATTGTTGCCTCCTAATGTATTTGACAAAACTTTTTGAAACTCAATACAGTGAGACTGTAGTAAGTTTGTGGGATTGCCCCAAAGACAGATAATACTTTACCTCCTGTTGTGAATTTTGTGTAACTTTTGTTTCCTATTGGACTATCAAAAAACTTGTCTTCACTTTATCTGCATATAATTTCAAATGTACTTGTTCATGGTTATATAAAGCTGATGATTTTGAGATCTCACCAGTGTCACTGATGAAAGCTAGTGGATACTACCTGAAACGTCTGTCCGTTTCCAAAATCATATCCTGTTGCTTGGCGTTCCTTATTACCTGGATGTCTAACCTTCATTGGCATACGTGCTATTGCGATTGCTTGTATCAGAGTTATAAAATTGCCTCCTACCTGTGCCAAACAGTCCTTGTCCTCCCCAGCCTTTATGTCCATGTCTGACACTTTGTTGAACAGTTCATGCGGCCGCAGTACGTTGGGTACTCCCTTACTGGTGAAGAACTGAACAATGCACAAAAGAGAAAACTCGCTGAGTGTACGGTCGGGTTAAGGCCAAGAGAGTGCAAGGCTCAGTTTGTTTGAACCTTTGTGTATTCATGAGAAGTTTAAATCAGCCTGCAGACCGCTTTTCTCTTTTATTTCATTGAGATCTAAAGGAAGGAGGTAAGGGTCAGACATAATATAAAAGCAAGATACAGTTTACACACAGTTTAAATACAACAAAATCTATAAACATGCATAGTACAAAATACAAATTCAAAGTAAGTCCAATTTTTTGGGGGAATAACAGTTTAATCTTACTTCATAACTATAGTCGATTGCTAGGTCTTTTTATTGAAAAAAAGACTTAAAAGAGAATTTAAGACCTGCAGCACACTACAGATGATTGTATCAAGTTCACTGAGGTAAAAAAAAACTGCACTTTCAAATATACTATTGAGATGCGCTTTCAAAATTTGTTTCTGACCTGGTACAAATTGGCCTTTGGACAGTCCCTGTACACACACAAACTCAACCACCCAAAACAATACTTCCATCTAGAGTCAGAAGTCACAAATAACTACCTGGTAGACATTGCGACAGTCCCTGTACAGGAACTCGAGTGCGTGTGGATGCTGCGGCTCCACGGATTGGCTCACGTCGATGAACCAGATCTGTCCATTGTGCCACAGCATGTTGTACTCACTCAGGTCTGCATGGATGAGGTGGCAGTCACGGTACATTCTGCACATCAACTGTGGAGAAACACAGGATATTAATTTGATAACTTTCAATTATCAATCATATACTTATCACTTATTCTAATTGTTCCAGGCCTGAATTTGTGATAGTTGTCTTTAATTTCTATTGAAACACTAAGCCTTATTTCCATGACCATTTCGTGCACTTCATCTATCCATCCCTCTGCAATTATGTACATTTTTGTACACATCAAACATAATGTATACAGATGCACACATGTGCACCATGTACATGCACACACACAAACACACACAAAAACACACACACACACACACACAAACGCAAACACAAACAACACACATTCACACACACACTCACTGACACACTCACTAACACACACACAAACACCACGCACACACACACACATTCACACAAACACACACACACACACGCAATCACTCACACACAAAATCACACAAAATCACACCCACATAAACACTATTCTCTTTAATTTACCTACGCTGTACAAGTACAACACAAACTTACATCCAGGCACTGAGCGTAGGCCTGCTGCCATTGGTCAGCTGACAGTTGGATGTCCTTGAGTTTCTTGGCCGGCTGCTGGTTCTGACCGATGAACATATGCACAAACACACACACACACACGTATACTCTCTGATTTACCTATTAGTAGTACTGTAACACATTTAAAACTTACATCCAGACACTGAGCGTAGGCCTGCTGCCACTGGTCAGCTGACAGTTGGATGTCCTTGAGTTTCTTGGCCGGCTGCTGGTTCTGACCGATGAATGACATCACCAGGATGTGCTTCCTCAGCAGGACAACTTCCGGGCACGGGATGCCTGCACGACGCATTCTGTCAAAAAAATTGAAGAAAATATGTATATACGCCAAAAAAACAATTACTCAACTAGAAAGGTAACATTTGCAAAGCAAATGCGTAATGTTTACCTTCGCATATGGTCTGCTCTGTTGATTCTTATTCAAATACATTCACATACATGGTGACAGGAGTCTAAATCCCTCCTACTATAAAATTGCAACATGATGTAACCCAACACCAGTTACCATGGTGACAGACATCTGGTTCAGGACACTGACCTTCATTTGGAGAAGATAAAGAAACAGAGCAAAAAAAAACTATTGATTGATATCCAAATAAGTGAAGACAAAACTCTTTCAACTAACCTGTTGAGGTTGTGCATCTCCTTCTCTGCCCACAACTTGATGATTTTGCGGGGGTTGAGTTTACTGAAGCGATCCTTGAAGCGGAAGTCCTCCTTGATGTAGCGATCTCGTGTGCGAAACTCGTTCAGCGTCGTCTTGAACACCTTGATGGCACATTCGTTGGGAACCAGGAGGTCACCCATTCTGGAAGACACAAAAAAACACACAGGGAAAATGTTAGTCAAAATTTTTTAAATCTATCTAGTTGCTTGAGTAACTGTTTCGTTGTGTAATGCATTACCTGGATGTCTAACCTTCATCGACAAACCAAGGACAGTTCATCTGAAGGTGGCAAGGTGGTCTTGTGGTTTTGGTTATAATGACTCAGAATCTGAAAGTTCTGGGTTCAAATCTCTGAATGGCCTTACTCTCCAAGCAGAGGTAGGGTTTTGGGGATTTTTAGCGTGTTTTTAGGCCTTTTTATCAGGGTTTCTTTTTTGCACTGAATTTTTTTTTTCCGCAAAAAAGAAACCCTGATAAAAAAGCCTAAAAACACGCTAAAAATCCCCAAAACCCTACCTCTGCTTGGAGAGTAGAATGGCCTCACTGTTATATGCTTGGGAAAGGCAAGTTTTCCTTCATAAAGAAATAAAGTGACTTACTTGCCACCGAAGGCATGAAACACACAGGCCTCCTTCCCAGTACTGATGCTGCCGTTGATGCACTCCAGGATCTCAGCATTCACCAACTTGTACAGCAGCAGACGGGTTTTGGGGTCAATGGCTTGTTCCTAGAAAAAACAAAAAAAATACATGGATGAAGGTTAGAAAATTCTGGTATACAATATTCACAGAACACCAGTGAATGTTAGACATCCAAGTAATAAGATATGCCAAAAAAACATATCAAATCTTACCGTCCGGTCTTATGGAGCTTGTACTTTTTGTACAAAAGTGGCGTGTTGAAAGTAGTTAACTGGTTATGTGAAGTTCAAGTTTAAAAGCGAATTGTTATGTGTAGATACTGTTCAATGCCAAGGAGGGACATGAACACTATCCACACTTAAGAACAGAACTGTCCTTGGTGCTGAACACCATCAACACATGAAAACAGGCCTGTCCTTGGTGTTGAACAAGGATTATGAATCTGTGTATATGAAAACTGTTTTATTATACAAACCTGAGACCAGAAAATACAACGTTGCAGTCTGGTCTCAGGTTTGACATCTTCAATCCTTCCACAAAGGTGGTAAATCTTCATATATAAAAAAATATTGGGTCTTTCTTAAGCTACATGTATAAACCTCAGGAACAGAGCACGAGAAGACTTACAGCTGTTGAGATCTCCTTCTTATCATGAACCCTGTGGCTGCGATGGTCTTCCTTGTAGGAGTGGACTTTCAGTGTGTTGTACACATGGTTGGGTAGAACCATGCCTACACTGTCTCCACTGTGGAAGTCTGGGGGGAACTGGACAACATTGTGTGGTGTTAGAAATCTTAGTAGTACAAGCTACTACAACACTAATGTTAGACATTTTAGTGTAGTACTGTGCAACAATGTGTAGTGTTGGGAACTTCAGTCTAGTAGACAATTGTGTAGTGTTTTAGTCTTAAGTACAGTGCAACAATGAATGAATAAATGAAGACCTTTATTGTACATGTGTAGCGTAGTACAACAATGCAGTTTTGGTGTAGTACAACAATGTGTAGTGTAGACATTTAAGTGGAGTACAACTTTGGTAACTAAAATTGCTTATTCTTTGTGTTGGATTGAAAGTTAAAACTTAATCATTTTGCCATTATGAATATTATAATAGATTTTAACGTTTCTATGATAAGTATGAGCAAACCTGCATCATCCTAGCAGAGTTTTTCTGCCCACAGATCTTGGCGTCATGTTTGGTGACCATGTTCTGTCCCCGGCCTGTGTACCCTCGCTTGGGCACAGTCGCTGGGGTGTCTACAAATTACAATAGTACAAATATGAACAATGTAAATAACAGCTATCTATGAATACAAAATAGCATTACTTGATACAGATATACATTCCACTTAAAGAATATATAACTAGAAAGATAGTAACATTTGGAAAGCAAATGCAGAATGTTTACCTTCATATGGTCTAGCCCAACAAGCTACTGCTTTGTTTATTCTGAATCAAACACATTCAAATATGGTTACCAGCCCCTCCCAAACTCTGTCCTGCAACTTGCTACATAATGTAATCCAGCACCACAGGGTGTCTGCTGTAGCACCAGTTACCATACTCATAGTGACAGCCAAAGAAGAAAAATGACACACATAGCAATTGTAGAAATGACTATGGAAACTCACTATCAATGACAACAACAAAAAAACCTCACTACACTGAGGTCATTAACTTAAGGAAGAATTAATTAAACTACTCGTTACCCTGTTCCCAGGCATCCTCTGGTGTGTCCAGGTCCTCATCACTGCCACTGCTGTCCTCTGTCTCTGCCGGGTGAACCATTCGGTAGTTCTCAAACGAGATGGTCACTGTAAGAAAAAGAACACACATACTGTTATTCTGTAATTCACTTTATGTTTGTGGTATCAAAAGGTCACTGACTGAGGAAAATGGAACTTCATGTTCACAGTGCTGGAAAAAGAAAGTCAATGAAGTATTTGTTGACGGTTGACAAGTTCATGGTACAGAAGTGACCACGCAAACATAAAAGTACCACGAAAAAACTTAAATCGTTGGTGCTGACCTCTGCTGTCTCCGTTGACCTTCTTCTCCTCCATGCGCAGCATCTGGTCATGTTCAAGGTCAAACTCCCGCTGTAACATCTGGGCCAGCAGAAGGTCATCACTGACGTCAAGGTCATCTGTTTGGGCAGCCAGGAAGTCTGGTCCACTGGAAAATATAAAAATGTTATGATTTGCACTTATTCACATTGCCTTATTACTACTATATATTATGTGATGTAAAAGACATACAAAACTTACTACTAATAGATTAATTACTTCAATTTGCCTACCAAATTATAAGTCATGTTCTAAAATTAGTAAGAAGCAAAAACAGTGACTGCTAGTAATTTACTTCCCGAAGCACTTAAAAAGCAATATATTCTATATCAGATATTATACGAGAATCGTCTGATATACAATCAAGTTGCCATGGCTACTTCTTTCTATATTCATAAATACTTTTAGTAAACATTACTAGTATGTACACATACAGGTAAACAACAAAGCCTAAATTATGGTTATGGGTATATTTTTAGTTACGAACCTGCCAGCAGTTAGCTTCTGGAAAGTCTCCTTCTCTTCCTCTTGTAGTTCCTTGGCCAGTTCTTCGCTCATGACATCCTCAAGTGAACAAGGGGCCGGCGCTTGACAAGTCTTCCATGGACTAGAACTCGAAGCTTTCCCCCAAGCGTTTGTAGTTGGTACCGGAGCCGGTACAGGCCCAGTAACCGAATTTGGCTCTAGAACAGCTATCCCTGATCCTTCCATCGTTTTCCGTAGAGTTTATCTTCAATATATACACTTTAAAATCTATACAAAATATCTACAAACGCTGTCGATTTATACAAATTGGTATAATCAAAAGTATGTACAAAATTTGCTGTGTTCGCACTTGTAGCCGGTGCGAAAGGGGAGGGTGGATGGTAACAAACCTCGAAAAAAACGTTCGAAGCGCTCTTAGTCCTCTCGAAAGGTGGTTGTGAAGCAACTTGCAGGTGCTTTGGTAGATATTGCACAAGGTGAGATAATGGTTTTTAGCATGAAAGCGCCAAAAATAGAAATAACGCGGGAAAAATTGTCCGAAGGCAGATTTCTCCGCCTTGCGCAACTGCCAAGATGGCGGCAGTGTGACGTATCAATTTGGAAGCAACCATTAATCTGTAGGGGAATTTTTGACCATGTAAGCTGAACAATTAAACATTACAGAAATATAAATTGCAAGTAAGAAAATTTAGTAAATTTCTAGAATAAGCATCTAAATATTAATAAAACTGCACTTAAATGCATTTAGTAACTGTAGCTTACTGAATTTGTAAAAGTACAGTACGTCCCCACACACTATTAGTCAAATCTGTAAAGTCTCGTTCTCAGAACACTCTGTTTATTCTTCCAACATTCCATACATTTTTCGATGTATATTGCATTCTTAATTTAAAAAAACATTCATAATTGATTTTAGAAATCCTTAAAAAATAGTGATAAACACACAAAAATACTTAATTCTTGACTTTATTCAGTGTAAGAACTTGGGAACAAGAGTACGAGAAGTCACCTTATTCCTATCGGCTCCTCTGATTGGTCAGGACTTCCTCAGGTGGGATTTTTGACCAATCACAACACAGGACCAGAAACCAGGTCTTCTGCCTTTGCTAATGTAGGTCAGATGCATTTTCTACAAGATTTCGCCCAAGAAAAGCCTTGATTCTTGAGCTTTCTTCAACCTTTACGTTCACTTAAAGCTCATAAACATGGATCTTATGCGTTCTGTCATTGCTGGGCATCCAGAAGAGGTTTATTCTCTGCTTAAATTCAAGCTAGGAGGCTGCGGAACTGTCCAGACGAAATGCCATTACGTGAGTAATTGCTTTGGCCTTGGTGCTAAAATGGTACTCTATTCACTATTACATATATTTTATATGTTATGTGTGTGTTGCCACCATTAAAGTTTCTTTTCTTTCGTCAATTGGAGCAGATTTTAGTGATAAAATTCTTCATTATGGTACCCAAAGCGTTCTGCTTTATAACGTTAATACGTTTTGCTTTAGAGAGTGACATTTAAAAGATCTTAAAACAATTTTTGGGGGAGTGTCACTCGAAACGTCCGGAAGTAATTGATACTAACGTTACATAAGAGTTTGAATTTTGCCTTTTGAGTTTACTTTAAAATTGCAATAGCATCTTCCAAGAAGGGTGATACTAGTACTAGTATTACATTCACATCATTTTTTCTAAGTAACACAGTTAAGCACATTCATGGAATTAAGGGTACACCTGCAGTTTGGAGGAAAACTGCTAGATGGGGCTCCTGTATATGTTGTATATGATATATGATATATAAATTATTTTCTGTAGGACCAAATGTGCCCCAGTATGCGCACCTGTTACCAGTACCTGAACCAGACCAGCCGCAGTTTCGCTGCCGTCACTCAGGCTCTCGACGGTGATCTCAGGTGTGTCCAGTCTCTGTCCAGCTCAGTGCCTAGACCAGTCCTAAGTTTGACACTATTTACATACATGCACACTCTCATTCACTATCCGGTTAAGTGTCTGTTGTTTCTTGTCTTCTAAACAGTTAGACATGCTTGCACACCAATGCTAAGGCTTGATGGCAGCCTGCCATTTGCCTCTTTCCTGTGGGTCTTAATATTCTAACTAGCCTCATGCACAGACTTCTGGCATGGCCGCATTTGTTTTTTCTATGAGCAACTATCGCAGTGTTTTTTTTCCAGGGGGAGGGCCTTTTTCTTAAGATTAGAAGAATTATGAGCATTTTACAGATCAGATGTCCATGATGACAATGTAAGCCTAGCTACATACATTTATACTAGTATTAAGTTAGCAACTCTGTGCACAGTACATCTTCAATTTGATACATGTGTACTTCTGATGTTTTACCAGAGATGCGGTGTGTATATTCTACCTGGTCCTGAGAGCCCTGGACACAGTTGAAGATGACATGACCATTCCGCTGGCCACAAAACTGGACATGCTGCATAACTTCCAGTTGATATATGTGTAATTCTGTATCTGATATTTCCTAGAGATGCAGTGTGTATATTCTACCTGGTCCTCCGAGCGCTGGACACGGTTGAAGATGACATGACCATTCCGCTGGCCACCAAACTGGACATGCTGCACAACTTCCAGTTGATATATATGTATGTAATTCTGTATCTGATATTTTACAGAGATGCTGTGTGTATATTCTACCTTGTCCTGAGAGCCCTGGACACAGTAGAAGATGACATGACCATTCCGCTGGCCACCAAACTGGACATGCTACATAACTTCTACACCTACCTACAGGACCCCGGATGGAGGTTCATGGAGAGTAATGAGAAAGACAAGAAAGTCCTGGAAGATTTCCCAACTGTGAGTTATGATATTTTAACCCAATGAAAACAGTTGTAAGAAAAAAATGTTTGGTCAATACATTGTGTTGTCACAACTTCAAGTAGTGCTCATTTGTTAAAGAAGAAAAGAAGGAAAACATATTGTATTCCCCCTTCTTCTTTTTCTTCTCCAAACAAAAAAAGGTCAATGCCCTGGGCCAGACAGCTGTCACCATGGTAACAGGTGCTCTAGCAGACAGTCTCCATCTGGTATTGGGTTACATTATGTAGCAAGTTGCAGGATGGGGTTGAAGGGGCTGGTCACCACATACAACATATGTGACATGTTTGAGTAAAAATAGTTTGTTGAGCTAGATCATCCCAATGTAAACTAAGGTAAACATTATGCATCTGCTTTGCAAATGTTACCTTTCTAGTAAATTCTACTACTATCTTTTGTTTCCTCCTTTTTTTCTCAAAATCTTTATGAAATTTTTATTCCCAGATCTCGCAGGAGTTCCGTAAGCTGAAGCCTCTGTACCAGGAGGTAATCTCTGACATTTGCAGAAGGATGGGAGCTGGCATGGCAGAGTTTGTACAGAGAGAAGACGTGGACACACTGGAGGAATGGAACAAGGTATCTGTTTAGCTTTTCTGAATCTTGTCCAACTGCATTTTCCTAGGAGTTCAAGCATCCAAATAGTCAGAATTTATCAATTATGATTCTTATTACTTTAGATCGTTGGATTGAATTGAATCTTAGGATTTGTAAATAGGGACCACCCTAATACTTTAACAATTAACGCCCTGATCAGAGTTATTGTTGACAACACACGCATGCACGCGCACGCACAGACACACACAAACACACACACGCACATACATACAGACACTGACATGCACACATATTATATCACGCATGTATTTTGTTAAGGCTCTTGAATTGACACCTGTTGTATTTTCTTGTTATTTTGTCCAGTACTGTCACTAGGTAGCAGGAGTGGGAATCAGGCTGTCCCGACTGTTCATAGGGTCAGAGTTTGAGGACCCGATAGTCAGAGAGGACACAGAACTGGCAAACTGTTTATTTGTGTTATCGTTTTTTTTTTTTGTTTTATTCTGTCCAGTACTGTCACTACGTAGCCGGCCTGGTGGGTATTGGGCTGTCCCGACTGTTTTCCGGGTCAGAGTTCGAGGACGCGATAGTCGGGGAGGACACAGAACTCGCCAACTCCATGGGCCTGTTCCTGCAGAAAACTAACATCATCCGCGACTATCTGGAGGACCAGGTGGACGGCAGGGAGTTCTGGCCTAAACAGGTGATTTAATCTTGTTTACTTTAGTCTGTTACCATGGTGATGATGATGTTACCATGGTAACTGGTGCTGTAGCAGACACCCTGTGGTGTTAAGTAACATTCGCATACTATGAAGTAAAACATATTCTTTTTGCTCATCAAACACATAAGGTCGATGACCTGGACCAAATGCTTGTCACCATGGTAACTGGTGCTGTAGCAGACACTGTGGTGTTGGGTTACATTTTGTTCATTATGTTGCAAGTTGCAGGACAAAGTTAGAGGGGCTGGTCACTGTATGTATGAATGTGTCTGAGTAAGAATAAACAGCAGTAGTTTGTTAGCCTGGCTGGTGAAGATAAACATTATGAATTTGCCTTGTAAATATTATCTTTCTATTGACAAATGAATTTTTCTACTTTCACAGGTTTGGAGTAAACATGCAAAGAAGCTGTCAGACTTCAGACAGCCGGACATGTCCCAGAATGCCCTGTGGTGCCTGAATGAGCTGGTGTCGAATGCTCTGCTACATGTTCCTGATGTGCTCAAGTACATGTCCAGGCTACGCAACCAGAGTGTCTTCAACTTCTGCGCCATTCCTCAGGTAGAAACTTGTTTATGCCTCAAAGCTTAGTTATAGAGTTCAAGCTTGTTCCAACACAAAGAAAGAACTCACCATAATTTTACGGAATAATGCACTACTAGTTGTGTTGGAACAAGCTTGAACTCTATAACTCATTCATTCATTCATTCATTCATTCATTCATTCATTCATTCATTCATTCATTCACTCATTCATCCTCTTCGTCATTCATTCTTCCTCTTCTTCTCTAAACACCAGATGTCTGTCACCATGGTAACTGGTGCTCCAGCAGACACCCAGTGGTGTTGGTTTATATTATGTAGCATCAATTATATTGGTTTGTTTGTTTGTGTGTTTCCTAGGTGATGGCCATCGGAACCCTGGCCCGTTGCTATAACAACATCAAAGTGTTCCGAGGCGTGGTGAAGATCAGGAAGGGAGAGGCAGTGAAGATGATGATCCACGCGACAAACATGGAAAACTTTAAGGACATCATGAGACCATTCTGTGAGGAGGTAAAGTCATTTTAAAGGTTTCAAGATAAGAATTTTAAATGTCATTGAGTCCTTTCTAAAAGTAGTGTTTGCAATTACAAGGAAAGTCTAGCCTCTACGAGGCTTTGGAAGTGACTGGAAGGAGTAGAAATTGGCCAAATAGTCAGGAGCCACAACCTTTAGTGGACCAACTCCCCTGACATGTTATCTGTCTATTTGGTCAATTTCTAGTCTTTCCTGGAGTCACTTCTAAAGCCTAGTAGAGGCTTACATGTACATGTAGGGGAAGGTCAATATTCTTCAAAACAAAGCTTTCTAATTCCACTTTTGAAGTCTCATCTCTACTGATTTTCTTTACCTAATCCAAAATATTTTAAACAAATATATTATGTAAATTAGTTTCCCTCTATGTAATGAAACTTTGTGTCTCCTTTTGCAGATTGCCAACAAGATGTCCCCACACGACCCTTCATACAGCCTCACCATGGAAACAGTGGAAACAATCCGACAACTCACAACAACAAGCCACAGCCTTACAGTCCAGAGTACCCTGACTCCTCTACACGTGTCCTGTGCCCTGGTGGTAGCCGCTATCACCTGGCAGTACTGGACACAGATACACTGGATATATGAACACTATATTGAATGGAAATGATAAACTATCTTACAACTGTACAAATGTATAATCTATATGATAACATTCTGTCATTTTCCATATGCCTGTGCCCTAGTGGTAGCCGCTATCACCTGGCAGTACTGGACACAGATACACTGGATATATGAACACTATATTGAATGGAAATGATAGACAAGTAGATTTGACAAGCTCACAATTTTACAAAATAATGTGTAATTATGTTTACCCAATGAAAACATATTGTTATTAACACCTTTTACAAAAATGTACATAAATTTTGTTGTTGAATTGTTTTAATGTCAACAGTATTGTAAAACCCTGTATCCTGTAAAAGCAGAATAGTTTATAAATTTCTGTTATTATAATTAGCTTAATATACATTTATAATTTACAACCAGGTGAAAAGTTTTTTTTTTGGGGGGGGGAATAAGATTCAAACAATTAGCAATTCAGAAGTAATTGATGGTGAATTTGTAAGTCAGTGACAGCATAACTTTGAATGCTGACAAAATATACTATTGCAGATTCATTCGTAAAAACAGTAAGTAGTTTTGATGACTTTTGTAATATGAGTTCCAGGCATTACAAATGTCCCAGAATATCTATTTTTGTAAATTATGGCCATTGTAATGATAAATGTACATGTATATAAATGATGCTCTGTATTGTGTCTATCCCTCTTGGTACTGGGAAACACAAATTTCATCAATATACATGTATGAGGCTTAGCATTTAATGTAAAAGAAAAAGAGTGGCAACATCATATTCTACATGCATAAGATCTTGTTTATTTTAAGTGTAATCTGTAACAGATTGCTGTATGCAAGTAAAAATCTATTATATAAGAAGCAGCAACAACTTCAAGTCTTATGAGAACTGCAAATGTTACTAACATTAAACACGTAACACTGAAACATGTCTCTATACTTCAATGCCAAAAAACAGTTACTCCTTTGCTCCTATGCTACCTGAAATGACTGACCATTTCCAAAATCATATCCTGTTGCTTGAGTAACTGTTTTTGGCATATCTTATTACCTAGATGTCTAACCTTCACCAAAGTTTCTACAGTTTTGTCTACCACCCTTTCACTCAGATCTAATACTATCTTATAATTTAACACAATTATTGTTACCTTAGTACATGTATTACTCAATGGGTGGCAGACATTGTGCATATGCTGTCCTATGCTTTTTAAAAGCATGACAGTGTGTAACTTACGTACGAGTTAACTTACGTTAAGAGTTCAAAAACACATCAATCTGAAAAACAGCAGTTTCCATACAATAACATTAAGCAATTAAATTAAGCACCATTTTGTTGTTTAAAGACCTCCTTTGGTCAAAAGATGGATGGATCATATGGCACAAAATTTATCTAAAAGCATTAAAGCACAAAATACTTGTAGAGTGCCATGGCTTTGATATAACCAGCCATTAAAAATGTGCTTAGAGT
Organism: Branchiostoma belcheri; assembly: GCF_001625305.1. NCBI lineage: Eukaryota > Metazoa > Chordata > Leptocardii > Amphioxiformes > Branchiostomatidae > Branchiostoma > Branchiostoma belcheri. Next base: position 1,690,415 of record NW_017803898.1, on the reverse strand, counting down.
TAGACACTGTTTTCATCAATATAATTATGATATTAGAATTATTGAAAACAATCAAAACAGCAGCAAAAATCTTAATGTCTTACAGATACACACACTGGAATAATATTGAAAGACTTTGTACACATTTCAAACCTAATCTAAGAAAATTTTATCAGAGATATAACTAATTTCTGGTATTGATACAATTTCTATCTTGAAATTTCGTCTGTTCTTGATCTTTCAAAAAACTACATTATCAAATTAAATTTACAACTTTGAATGCCTTGTTTAACACACAAACACTTCAAGTTCATAATGACTATAATATCTTTTTCACAAAACATGACATTTACTAAAAGCCTTGTAAGGGACTAAAAGCATTTCCAATGTTTCACTAATTGTCTCTACATTGTTAATAAGAACCATTAGTTTAAATGGTTCAAGTTTTAAAGCTGCCAAAAACTACACAGCATATTACTGTGCAGTCAAATTCGTTGTATACAATAATACGATTTGATGTGGTAGAGTCTTAAGCAGTTTGTGAAAGAACTAACAACTGCCAACATTTGAAAGGCCTTATCAAATTTGGCAGGAAATATGTACAACTATTACAAAAACTCAGCTTTCAAAAGTACATTGTGACTGGACTCTTATCATTAACAAAGTAGTCACTGTGGTATCCACAAGGGATTCTGATCATATGCTCTTACAGTTAAAAAAAAACATGCAACTAGTCAGCTGCAGATATTTTGCAGTATGACAGCTTGTTCTTGAAACATGCACACAAAAAAATGCATATTTTTGTCCTTGGTTTCTCATGTTGATGATATTCCAGGGGTCTCCCCAGAAAGTCTTAGTGGAGAGGTGCTCCATAATCGGTTGATGAAAAAATGAGGGAATTTTCATTAAAATACTAAGAGAAAACCCTGAATTTGAACATTTTGGGAGAGGTGCTAGAATTTTGGGGAGGGGGGGAGCACCCTTGCTTCAATTTGCTTGAGGAGAGTCCAGTATTGGCTTCAAACAACAGTCGTCTCTTGTTCTTTTGTCTCAGTAAGCAGACTGTCAATGTGACGCACAATGCGGTCGTTCCACTTCTTTGCTTCTTTGATGTCCTTCATCCTGTTCCTCAGTTTCTCCTCGTAGATTTCCAGACACTTGTTCATATCCCCCTTCGCATTGGTCAAATGGTGGATCTCGTCAAGGGTTGGCTGCTTTTCGACCAATGGGATCTTCTCTTCTGTACCTTCTATGGGTATCCTGGTGTCCCCGTTTGTTGCTGAAGTCCCGTTTTGGGCAGCTTTGGACTTTTCTGCCTCGTACATCAAGGTGTAAACCTTTGCTAAGCCAAGCCGGGACACTGCCTCGTGGTGTGACTTGATAGACTTTACGTCTAGCGCCTTGTGGTAGCACTTCTCTGCCTCTTCCAAAGGGTTTCCATCTTCTGCAGCTGTGGCTCCCTGGTCCATCACCAAACCCTTCTCCAGCATCTCTACAAGGAAGTCTCCAGCCATGTTGTAGACTTCTGGCAGCATCTCGGGCTCTTCGATGACATTCCCCTTGTCGTCTGTCTTTAGTTGCTTCTCTCCAAACTCTACCATCTTCTTTGCGCTTTCGTTGTGCTGACGGATGAAGTCAGCCCTCTCTTGGTCGGTTGTGGCCAGGCGGATAAGACGTCGGTAGGAATCGACGATGGCTCTGTAGCAGAACATCCAGTGGAAGTCATCATCTCCGATCTTCTTCAGGACGCCGTTCTCAAAGTAGTCGTTTTCATCATTGATGAGTTCTTGATACCCTGCAATGGCCTGAAGAAAGTCGCTCTTCTGTTGCTCGGGTGACTTGCCGTCCGTTTCTTTCAGAATGTACAGTGTGCCCGCTCGTCGGGACAGCATCTTGTTTAAGATCTGCAACCCTTGGTCTTCTGCGAGCTTGCGGCTGAGCGCCAAAGACAGATTCAAGTCCTGTTCAGCAGTCGGCCTGTACCGTACCCTCTCTTCACCCTGGAAGTAGAAGATTCTGCGGGCAGAGGTGTAGAGGACGGTAGCTACCAGCTCAACCAGGAACGATTGCTTGCTCTGCTCAGAGTTGTAGGCCAAATGTAGCTCCACTAGCTTTTCGTATTGGTCTTCAGTTAGGGGTTTTCCCATCTTAGCTGCCGTGCTGAACTCATCACTCAGTGTTGGGACCTTGGATTTTAGAACCTTCACATCTCCTGTCGTCAAAACCCTTTTCTTCAAGCTCTTGCTGTAGACATCTTCCTTGTCGTACAGCTTTTCTCCCTCCCTCACAAGCAACTGGTAGATGTTGTCAGCGTCTGTATCCAATGGGACAAGTGCACCGATCATTTCCTTGGACTTCTCTAGTGCTGGGGCTGCAACTTCTGGCAGACGCTTTTGGCAGTACATGTAGCCGACGGTTTCGTACAGTCGAGCCAGACCTGAGAGGAATTCCTCAGGAAGCTTACTGATGTTGGGAAGCTTGAGTACAGCCTCGACGTGTGGAAGAAGCAGACCGTTGATGTAGCCATCTTGGATCTTCCTGGTATCTTTGTGGAAGTACTCGAGGAAGGTTTGGACAAGGCTCTTGGTCATCGTGTCCAGTTGCTGCTCGTCTAGGCTAGACAAGATGGCTGCCTGTGTTTGCTGATGAACGCTGATCATCCGTCCGTCGATCCATTCTTCCTGCCTCCCTTCAACGCGAGCGAGGGACAGCTCTTCCACCTCTCTGATGAATTCATCTTTGTTTGGGGTCTCGCCAGAAGCTATCTCAAGAGCCTTGCTGAGGATAAAGACAGGAATTCGGTCCTGGGACAGAATGGCAGGGAACTTCAGCATATCTTGGGATGATCTTGACATTCTGTCCTCCGTGGATGTCAGGATGGCGCCATACACTGCCTTCTCGTGCTCTTTAAGCTCACTAGGAACACCCTTGGACCTCTCCTCTAGCTGGCGAAGGTAGCCTTTCACCAAAGTCCTTGATGACAGCAGGTAGCTTCTTGCCAGGGTCAGTCCATGTGGGAGGTTGCCAAAATGGATGCCAAGCCTCAGGAGGTCTTCGTCAGATGTTTCCTTGAAGATTTCTACAGACTTCTTGTGACTCTTGAAGTACTCCAGCACATCTTCATCAGCAAAGCCCTCCATCTTGTGCTCGGGAAGGTTTAGGTCAAGGTTGGCGCTTCGTGTAACGATGAACACAGCGACTTTCTCGTTCATTGCCAGATAGGCAGCAGGGATGCCACTTGTAGCAGTGACGTCATCAAAAATCATCAGGCTTTTGCCCTGGCGATTTTGCAGAGACTCCATGACTTTGTTAGGCAACTCTTCTGGTGTAAGGTTGCCCTCCCCAAGCTTGTTGGCTAGATCCCTACCTTGCTCTAAAACAGTTTCCTTCGTAAGGCCCTTTTCCTCATTCTCTGATCGACCAAAGAACCACATGACCGAATTCATGTTTTTCTTTGCAAACTCCTGAGCATATGCCAGAACCCCCTGTGTTTTACCACTACCCGTGGGACCACTTACTACTAAGGAAGGGGATTCCTTTGCCTTAGCTACAATGCTCTTACAGTCAGCACTCTCGTGAAAGCCGACATCTGGTAGCCTGACGTTGGAGATGGGCTTCTCTGTTGCAGGTGGAGTTGGGAGTAGAATGGACAGCTTGGCGTCATCCTTTGTTAGTTCTTGCAATGCCTGCAAAGCCATAGCAATTGCCATCTCCATGGTGTCTTTAGCACCTGCATGAGTAAGGATTAAAGAAAGAAAAATTCTTCTCAACATGAATCCTGAAGTGTGCTCTTTCCAACCGAGATGCTTTTTTCTATTATCAGTTTACCCAAAGTCATACATTTCTTGTATTCATTGTTTGAATCAGGTTCAAGGCCCACAGCATAACTGGTAATAGGCTTTAACATTACCTTAACTACTGCGTTAAAAAAAACATTGCACAAATGTACCTTCAAAGTAGGCAGTCCTCTGACACAGCAAGTAAGCAGCCACCCCAGCAATGATGGTAATCACCGCAAGTGATGCAATCGGTAGAAGCACTTTGGCAAGGAGGTCTGAGTTGCCTTGGGGACCTGTATGTGAAATGTACCATTTAACAATAGTACTATATTATACTCTGAATAAGGCTGTCACTGACTGTTAACTTGTGTGCAGATTTCTACTTCAATAAGGACAGACATGTATATTGTAAACAAGTTACAAAACTGGCAAGAAGTACCAAGAAATCTTTTAACTTCAACATTGATGCACAGCACACAGTATGCAGTTACACATAAAATAGAATTGGAAATGTGATTCATTGATACAGTGTACTTACTTGTGTCATCCTGTGCAACTGGAGGAACTGAAAAACAGGATAAGAAAAGCAAAATGAAACAATGTATCACCGGTATTTGTAATTGATCTGGACTGTTCAGAAATCTGTTTCATGACCCCGTAAAATTACGTGTTAATGAATTCAACTTTGCTCACTAAAATACTGATTCAGAACTGCATGGTAAAATGTGTTGCAAAAGTGCATTTTGGCCATTGCTGAATAGAAGTCAAGTAAGTACATGCCTTACAAAAACATAGCCCATATACATTGCATGCATTGACTTTCATAATTTTCTAGTTTTTGATCTACTATAAGTGATAATGAGAGCTTACTTTCATTGTCTATTAAGACAAAGTTCTTGTCCACATCGATGCCTGTCAGTCTTTCAGATCTTACGTCCGACACAAAGTCATCCTTCACATGCTGAACCTCTCTCTGTCCCACAGACATCTTCAAGTCAGCCAGAACACTGCCCTCCCTACACCAACAGAGGCATTTTTAGTAAGATATTGAACTTAATTCCAACACAAGGATTACACAGAGATCAAATTTTTAACGGCCACTGTCACCATCTTCTTGTGTTTGAAAAAAGCTCAACATTTTAAATGATTACTACCAACACAGATAAACTTTCATGCTTAGTAAACATTTTGTTCAAGTTCAACTATATATATAGAGAGAACCTTAAGTAAAAGTTAAAGTCAGGTGCATAGGGTGGTACCAATCCCTGGTTCAAAAGCCTTTTGGCCAATACATTTATACAGTAGTGCAATCACTACAGCAGAGGACTAGTCCAAATGCTGAGTGCTAAGCAGAGAAAGTAGTATGTAACTCAAGTAACAAAACTCACCTAAACTGAATGACTTCAACCTCCAGGTCAGGGTGGGTAGGCTTTAGGGCAGTGTTGATCTAGAAATTTGAAGCAAAGGTGGATACAAAGATTGTGATTGTTGTAACAGTTTAAGACGACGAGTCAAAAGTTACAAGTGAATCAAACATTCTAGTACTGTCTAACATAATATAATAATATATAACATAACATAACATAACATAACATAACATAACATAACATAACATAACATAACATAACATAACAATGTCATAAGTTACTGCCATTTGATAATACAATGTACTTGCTAACACACTGTCTGAATACTTACAGAGTTGACAATGCGGCTGACCAGTTCTTGGTTCTCCCTGTTGTTTGGGTCAGGAGACTTGTAGGGTTCACTGGGCAGCCGAATGGTCGCATTGAAGGAGGCAACACCTGAAAAAAAAATAAAGAGCAATGCAGGTGGTATTTATGTATAATAGGAAGTACTAAAAGGTCCAGGCTCCAGCCTCATCACCTAAAAGTGGGACTTCTAGACACTACACCACCTCCATGTTTCATTATACTATCATGTGTCTAGATTCCTAGAAATATGTCATGTATCACAGAGTGGAACTCGCTGTCACCAAGTACAGTAGGGGCATTATCATTAGATTCTAAGTGTTTAGAGGTAAATGTTCAAGCCTTCAAGGGTTAGGTGTAACAAGTCGATTGGTGTAATGTAACCAGCTGCCGCCGCGCCGCGTGCCTGCGAAGCTGGTGTGTTACACCGAAGGGCGGTTATACCGGCTATACTGATACAGATTCTACAAAAAGTGCACAAAAACTAACTATTGTTGACTACTGCTGACCTGAAGAATAATTATGACTAAAAAAAGGGCAGAAAAACTTTTAAAATCTGGCTGTACTCACTGTCAGTTGTAGTGAGCACATAGTTCTTAACAAGCCTGCACACTTGTGGTTTGTCTGAGTCTGCAGGGTTTGTAAGAGATGTGGTGGACTGCTGGCCACACTCTTGGGTTTTTTCTTCAAAGGGGCAAAATTTTTTTTATCAGACAGCTATCTATCTAATCAGGGATTTATCTAACCATAACTAAGAATTAAGAACAAAAATTTCCAGAATGAGAGCCTTTTTGGATAATAGAAAAAACATAAAAACTTTCTTAGAAATTTACAGCTACAATCATGTATTAAGTTCATGCTAAGTAAGGAGTGGAGGAGATTGTATGATAGAATTCAATCGGGTACATTACATACTGAACTGCTTAAATTTTGCAGTTTAATTCATTAATGTGACAATTTGAATATTTAATCCAAATGCCCCTCCTTGTTGATTTAGTGGACTTAAAAATGATATTGCAAAAACTAAAATATGTTTTACCTAAGAATTACAGTACATGTACTTACTGTCAGTTGTAGCTTGGATGTAGGCATTCTCACATCGGCTGCTGTTCACGCGATTCTGCGCTACCACACAGATCTGGTAGGGGGTGTTTGCAGTAGGTAACGTAGACCTTACAGTGACCTCCTCCCCTGTGTAGAGAAAAGTTAAAGACTTCAGAATCAGTGTAATTTCTAAATTACTCAATGAGACAGCAAATAGAGCTGGTCCTCTGGTAAATTTATACATCACATACCGTTATGTTAATGTGGGAGTTCAGCTATCATATCTGCATAGACAGTGATAGAACATGGACACATTACGGGTTTATGGTCCTTAACGTTACATTTTGCTTCACAATCATGCTTCGTATATCACACCTCTGTAGTGTTTCTCTGCTCCAGGCCTTCTAAGTTATGTTCACCACAAATATGGAAAAGCACACACACAGACACACCAGTAAGTGCTTGCAGTTTGCTGGGTGCTTATGGCAAAGTTGAATAGAGGGAAAGTAGCAGGGCATGGCACTGTGTTGGTTCTGTCCTTGGTGCTGAATTATGATAGCACAACATTCAAATGACCTAGATCAGATGTCTGTCACCATGGTAACTGGTGCTGCAGCAGACACCTTGTGGTTTTGGATTACATTATGTAGTAAGTGGCAGGACAGAGTTGGAGGGGCTGGTCACCATATGTATATGAATGAGTAAGAATAAACAGAGCAGTAGTTTGTTAGGCTAGACCATGTGAAGGTACATTGTATTACTGAACATTTTGCATTCACATTGCAAATGCTGCCTTTCTAATTTGTATTAGATTTTTTTTGGCTCTAAATGCTGACTTTTGGAAAAATTATTTGCTGTCATAAACTAATGTCTAATATAACGTTACAAGATATCAAATGTAATTTAAGAAAAGAACTATACCTTCATCTACTCCATGTTTACAGGAGTTCTCCCCCTTTCCCTTCTTCCATTCCTCTGTCCCCTGTTCCCTGTACCACACACACAGTGACTGTGGCTCCAGACCATTGTGACCTCCAGTGACCTCAACTTCCACTGAGTACAGCCGCACTGCAGTTACAGCAAGGTCGGTAGGGGGCTCTGGTGTACCTGTAATAATTAAAAGTCACATGAGACCTTATACTATAGCCAAGATTTGTGAATCATACACACTGTTAACCTTGTATAACACATAACATGAAAGTTGATGATACAGTTAAATACATTTCTACTTGTAAATGTTGTAATTGTAAATGTTTGTGGGTACATTTTACCGGATGGAGACTTTAAAAAAGGGTTTTAATGAGATTAACGTATGCGAAAGGCACCGACATCAATTGTTCGTCAGCATGATAACAATAGCAAAACAAACAACGTGTGTCTTTCCTGCCTTGGACGGCGTCCCCGTCTACAGCAACAAAACAAAGACTGTCAATTTCTCTGATTTTTCCGAGTCTCGGCATTTTTTAAGAGGGCTGCCTCTGTCCAAGTTCAGGCCGTCCAAAACGACACGAGGCCGTCATACGACGGCTGGACGGCCCTCTGGCGGAAACACTGATTTGCACATATCTCTCAAACTCACGTCTGACTCGCAGAATGAGTTGTTCTCCCACCAGTCCTGCTCCCTGGCTGCACCTGTAGCTACCGACAAAGTCCGGGTCGGTCGAGTCGACAGAATCATCGTCTCTGTTCAGGTTGAAGATCCTGAGGTTGTTGCCATTGTGGAGGGACAGTCGGCCAGCATACCGATCCTCAAGGATCTCTATTTCTTTCCCTGTATACATTTAATAATGATAGTAACGTTAAGTCATAATGTAAAAACCAAATGTATTTGTATTGTTTTCCACAGCCATGTCAGCAGACACTTTGATTGGGATCTCTATCAGTAGAATTGATGATTCTGCCAGAGTGCAATTTCTTTCTCTCTCTTTTTCTAATAAACTACTACATGTATATCATAAGTGTGTGTGCATTTGTGTACTGACTACAAATAACATGTAATACTATGTGTGATTGTACTAAGAGATAACACAAAGAAACATAAAAATCAAGGCTTGAAATGCCACCTTAGAATTCATACTAGCATGCACATTAGTGCAGGTAAACTGGGGCTGTCTTTTGTATTGAATATACATTGTATAATGCTCAAAAAGGACTTTGAGCCCTGAAAATGCATAACAATTAGAAGGATATACAAATTTATATACACACCTGGCTCTTTGATGAGTATGATGATGGCTGTTCCTGTGCCACTCTGCACAATTTGCCAGAAGAGGGTCCTGGAGTCATCGTAGGCTGGATCACAGGACAGGTCCACATACTGTCCCTCATCACCAAACACCTCTGTACCTGGAAACCATAATGATAAATACATCTACTTATATCTGTATCTGTATCAGCATAGCCGGTATAGCTGCCCTTCAGTGTAACACACCAGCTTCGCAGGCACGCGGCACGGCGGCAGCTAGCTATATCACACTGAACGACTTGTTACACTCAATCTTTGCACATTTAATTGCAGGAGTTGTTTAAAGCTTTCTAGTGATGATGCCCCTGTGCTTGGTGGCAATCAGTTCCAGTCTACGATAGTATATAAACAAACAATAATCATAGTTCAGAATCTGTTACCAACACTTGTAAGATAATGCGTTCTTTATATTCTTATATACTAGTAGTTTGCTGATGATGTACTAGTATTCTTTGCGGTGATAATTACTAGTAATCATCAACACACATCAAGAAATTTGTAATGGTACACCAATACTTACCAATAGTACAATTGTATATGCAACCTCTTTGTATGGAATTCCCCCATAGTCAAATTACATCATCAAATTCCCCTTTCTTACACAGTACCAATCCTTAGACTTGAAACTATACATATCCAAAAAGGGGAATTTGGGTGAAATGATGCTTAAAAAAGGGGAAGTCCAAACTCTGATAGCTATGATGCCTTAACAAATAGCTGACAGTGTTGTAATTTATTAGCCTAAAGGGGCAAGAAAATTATTAAACTATTATATGTACTACAACTTGGTGGGACATAGCTACATGAAATTTTTCTATAGTATAAAAATTTTCCTTGGGGGCATGTTGGCTTCATCAAGAGCATTGGCCTGAGTGCAGTCTGCCATCCAGTCTATCATTGTTACAATTCTGCTTTCATGGGAAGTACTAGTAGTAGTAGGGAATCCATTCGTGAACGCTTTGTCTCCTCACCGTTCCTCCGCTCGATCTATCTGCCTCTGAAGGCTAGACTAGAGTCTTATTTCTGTCCCGAAACAAATCTAACTGTTATCCCTTAAACCCCAACCGAAAACTCTGGGGTATTCTGGAGAAAATCTTTGGGCGAAAAAAGTCACCACTTACCGGTAGCACCGCATGTTTGTACGAAGCCGAGTAGAAGGCCCAGGACTAGTACTAGGGCCACACGACTTGAACTTGAAGTACACTTGGCCACCGCTCCCCTAGTCATAATTTTCCCTATCTACCGCACTTGAAACAGGACGATATCTTGGGAACTAAGCTAATTCTAATCTTGAAGAACAGCGACGGCTGCTAACGTAGAGAGTCTCCGCAATTTCAAGATAGAGGACGGCAAAATCTGGAGACGATGGACGGATAAAATAGTTCTGGTAGACTAGTGAACACGACTTTTCACTCCCTCGCAACGGCTCTAAATGGGTACTGAGCCCGTTTAGCGTCTGAAAAACATGGAAATCCCCGTCACATGATCGTGAAGTCCCGTTAGTCATGGGGAAATTTTACACGCTACATGCATGCAGAACGGGGAACCACCGAAATATGACGTCAGATCGAAACTACGTAGTATCGACGGTACCCAAATCGCCCCCAATCTTACCCCAAATTCAGCTATTTTTCACAATCTAGAGAGATTCAACGAATTTGTATCGATAGGTAATGAAGTTTGTAAAGAACTGGATGCAGAAAAGCTTCGCAAACAGGTCGAAATAGCCCAAACGTTTTGATCTACAAACCCGGAAGTACCGTAAACGAAACTAAATAAATTTGGCGGGAAAGGTTCAAAGGTCAAAAGTCAACCTACTTTTAAAAATATTTTAAAGAAACTTTACGGTGGCATAAATGGATTTAGAAAAAATTTAATTGGTCAAAATACTGTTTTATCCTTAATTAACATTTTTATGTGCAATCAAGAGAATTTTCAAGAAGAATTTTTTAAGGTCATAGGTCATGTTTTGTTTTGACCCTTGGAAAAAAATGGCGGAAAAAAGTGGAACAAAGCCTGCAAAAGGCGTGGTTTTGCCCATGGCGAGAATAAAAACCATCATGCGGAGCTCGGCAGAAATCACAAATATCGGACAGGAGTCCGTCTATCTGGTTGCCAAGGCAACGGTAAGTTCTGTGACCTTCTGGTTACTGAATTCTTTAGTGCACCTTGTCAGATCAAAATTATGGGGAGGGGGGCAACATATTTGATACTTTGAAGATGCCTAGGCCTAGGTGACCAAGTTCATCTCTAATATTATTTGCAGTAATTGTGCTTCGCTACAACTGCGATAATAAAAATAAAATTGAAAATGTCGGGAATATTTAAAGATTTACGTTTTTTTAGTTGGAACAACCGCGCTGTTAAAAAAGCTGGCCTTGGCGCCCAAAATTGACTGCTAAAATTCACTCACAAAATTCACTCTGCCAAAATTATGAGCGAAAAATATAACTGTTTACCCAAAATCGTACATGCAAGGACTTGACAGACTTCTCCTAAAATGTCTTAATCTTCCAACTGTGTCTTGCAGGAGTTGTTTATCCAACACTTGGCTACAGAGGCTTTCAAGCAGGACCCAGAGACGACCGACACGCTGGCTTACGGAGACCTGGCTGAGGTTGTCAATGATGCTGACAATCTGCAGTTTCTAGCAGGTAAAATATATGTGATTTTTATGTTGAACATAACAAAATAAAAGGTATTCTGACTTCTGAAGTGCTACATACATACAGTGTACATGTATAACATTATTATATGGTTTATACTATATAGCTTACGTTCTTATGTTGGTGAAAATAGACAACCTGGCAATGGAGATACACAAGGAAATTGGTCCTGCAATTAGAAAGATTTTTAATTACCCTGGGCTAGTAATAGAATTGGACCATTACAATTACAATTGGGCATTAGCCATTTCCCTTTGGTAGCCAAAAGCACTTTGCCCGCCTATCTAAATTACAGTACTGCTAGGGGTGAGTTGGCCAATGCTAATCTGGCACCCGGGGTAATTTTGAATGTATCTAGTCATGGGTGTGGAACAATTTCCATCTAATCTAAAAAAAACACTTTCCATTCTCCAAATTTGCCTCTAGATGTGATCCCAAAGAAGATCGTCGTGCGAGACTACCTCCGTATGGTCAGACAACAAGAAGAGGAAAAAGAAAGAGCAAAACAACAGAGTCAGCAGGAAGAGAGGGAAGATACAGACTCATAGTTATATACTAGTTTACTTTGTAGCCATGTAACCATAACTTGGGGTTATTATTATAGAGACTCAACTATCAAATGTCGACTAGATCTAAAACTCTGTCAGAAATTGGAGGGAAATGTTCTCATGAACTTTAAGTGTGGCTTTTGTACATATTTACATCCATTAACAAATACACTTTACATTCCCTTTTAAAGTCCAACAGAACTATGGTAAATAGTTTGCTTCTAATTACAACAATTGTGTGTGGCAATGTCTTTGGGCCAAAAGATGTGACATCTTGGAAAATGATGCAAGTAAAAGGACAAGTTGAGGTAATGAGTGATCAGAACAGTACTGTACACAATTTTTGAACAAGTTTTGAATAAACTTTATTCTGGGTGATATCTTTATTTTGAGCTGCTGTCTTGTGGTCTGACTTGCATAGATTTATTCACCATTAGGCCACACCAATTTAACTTCTTGGTTAACGGATTTTTCTACAAAAATAATGGAGCGGGCGGGCGATAAAAAAATAAAAATAAAAACAGGCCTAGGCATCGTATTATGGCCCAAAATGGCATGATAGGAGCCATGAAGTCAACATACCAGGCTGGTTCAAAATTTAAACAGTGAATTTTGAACTTTTAATGATACCATTGCATTGAAAGATGGAATAACTGTAACAACTAGGATGAAAAGGACTGTTTTCAACTGTTCAGGGCAAAATATGAGCATTTTGCAGTTTATTTTGAATTTTTATTTTTATTTGCAAATCAGAAAAAAATGAAGCGGGCGAATCCGTTAACCAAGAAATTAAATTGGTGTGGCCTTATACCTTATACACCAGTTTCCTATATACACTTTGTACATGTTTCTGTTACTCTATTATTTCCTTTATACACCACCGTACACAATAACCCATAAAAAATTATAAGATAATGTGAATTATGTTTAATATCTTTCTTTATTAGCAGAAGTATTTCTATAAGTCTGACTTGCATCTAGTCGATTACGTGGTACTTTTCCCGCTGATCATTTCGTCAAGCTCTGGACAGCTGACTGAGTCTGGGAGGCTGGAGCAGAGAGTGTGGGGTTCTGAGGGGGTTGACTCATCCAAACTGACGGAACTTCTTACGTCCTCTCTCTTTCTGGCATTTGCAACAGATTTGGGACGCGTGGCTCTGCCTACGTATGTCAAACTGGAGGCTGGTTCGCACCCGCATCTTTTGATAGCTTTTACCTCATCTTTTGGAGATGTTTCTTCATTAAGATGTAGAATTCTATCAGGGGTGGCTGCAACTTTTGGTGAGGTCTGTTTTTTTCCTCTGTTTCCAAGAGCTGCGTTCTGGCTGACTGCGTGTTGAGGAGTGGTTGTCTTCAGTGAAACCATGATTGGGACTCTTGGGTTGAAGTTTGGTTCTTGTAGGTTTGGGTGTATGGAAGAGACTTGTACAGGGAGGCCAACACCAACTGCTGAAGGGGTTGGGTCAGTCTCACTTGTAAAGCCTGCATTTGGTGATGTTACAAAACAGAAATCAGTGATTTCAAACATTTCAGAAGTAGATATAGTTCACACTATGTCTTAAAAATCACATCATACAATGCACATACAATTGCATTATACTGTACTACCATAGTGTTATATTCACAAGCCAGATACAATAATAGTACTAAACCCACCTGTGTCAATAGACTGGCTACTGTACTCTGGCAACAGGATGGGTAAAGAAGTCTGTTGAAGAGAAAAAAATCTGTGATCAAAACTTTATTTTGAATAGTTTTCTGAAATCTCAACACAAAGTTCCACACAAACTAAATGTTGTTGTAATTGTAATCATGTTCATACAGTATTATCTTTATTATCATGATTTTGTCGAAAAATGAAGCATTTGGAATTTACCTCTTGTTGTGGTGCATTATCATCTCCAGTTAGGCTTGTTCCAGTTTCTAGAAACATAAAACAAATATTTTTTACCAATCACCTTTACTCTTTTGTATGGTAGATAGACTCTTAAAGCAAAAAGCATGCAGCTACATACAGTCACGTGAATGCAAATACATATACTATAGAAGAAGCCAGTTTTTACCTTGAAGTTGAGATGTTCTCTGCGATGCCTTCCTCTTGTTGTAAACCCAGGCTGCTATAATCACCACACACAGGAACATCAAACCTCCAAATGCACAACTCATGATAACTGCCAAAGTGAAAACCTCACGGTCCTTTGGTGAGGTTTCTGGTTGAATGCCTGCCCCCACTATTGCTGCCATATCTGTGGTCTTTGCAGTTGAAAAAGTATCTAGGAGATCATCAAAAAGTCATCACATTGTTAGCCAGGTGGTCCTTATGTAGATAGAGGTGGTTATTGAAAAAGTTTGAGTGTATACTCTATACTTTTCTTTTCATTGGAAGGAATGCATTCAGCACCAAGGCCAGCAGCTGTATACAATAGAAGGTACCACACAATAGAAGGTATACAACTACATGTCAATGAAGAGTTGATTAAAACTCTAGGTTACTAAACCAGGAAAAACACTGATTTAGTTTTTCTCTGCAAATCTTTTTTTTTTGCACTTTCAAAGATTCCCTACTTGTGTGATAAATCTGAATACATATTAAGGAAATAGGTATAGAGCTTATTCACCACACGTCATCATGACGTCACGACCCCTCATGTCCCGTGCGACGCCATTTTGGGGTCCACCTCTACAGCGAGTTTCCAAGCATTGAAATGGCCGACAAACGTTAGGTAAACTGTCCTTTGTCCTATTACACAAAGAGTTTACCACCACTCATACCTCTCGTTACTGGAACAAAATAAAATCTGTTGGGATTGACCCGTTTTTGTTGAGTTTTGATCAGTCTGATCGAGACGGCGTCTACCGCCAGCGGAGTCCATTGACGCGACTTAGCTTCGTATTTGGTACTGGGCCGAAGTTTTTACACACAACATCGGTTCAAACCCACTAAGAGTCTGGAAGCGTTGTATCAGGATGTGTAGAGAGTGTTGTGGGACATGCAGTTGCGTGGTGACAAGTACGTTGTAGTCGGGATACGCAAAAGGTCGCTATTTTGGAACAGCCCCGGACTGTGTCTGGATAATAACAAACAAATGCGGGGCCATCGGCCGCCGGCCGCCATCCTCAGTCCGCACTGCCTCGACTGTGGCTGGACAAGGTGAGTGTTACAAGTTGCCAGTGCCCTGTTCTACATGGACATTTACCACAGAGTAAAGGGACAGGTAGCTTCAACAGATTTAACGTGTCCATGGCTATCCACGTTGACATCTACAGGGGGCGACCTACAGGCCCCTACGCCAGGGTAAAACACACCGATTTCTGATCAGCAAAAAAAGATAAAAGCCGATCTTGAGAACATGAGACGTGGACATGGAGCCAGAACAACCCCAAGGACAATGTTACTAACAAGAAGAGTGTTCAAAACGTAGATTGTGGCCCCAAATGCGCAACTATCGCCAAGAGTTTGCATAGCGTACCATAGCGATAGGCACCCCCTAATGGCGGACAATGCTCGCTGCCGGGGGAAGAGTCACGTGACCATCTGTGGTGAATAAGCCCTATAAAAATTATACTCACAAATTTCCAAAATTGCTGAGTCACTCAAGTTCTGTAGGACATCCTCACTCACGAGACCGCCATCTTGTTTTGGGTAACATTTTAGTTCCCGCGGCATAGTTCGATGATCCACACTCTCAAACCGTATCGTACTTGACCCTTGACCTTGTGTGATGACCCCGTCTGTGTCGGGCTGCCAAGCGATGTCTGCCTTGGGGTTTCCAAGGTCATTCATCTGACATGACAGTTCAAATGAACGACCTTGGATCGCGATGGGGCGAGAATCGCTTATAGTCAATTTGCCAGGCGGGTCTGAAATACAAACCAGATTTAACATCAAGAAACCAGAGATTTTAGGCTCAAGCAATCCTCTGCTTTTTAAATTCCCCCTGACCTCGAACTCCTGTGTTTGACCTCTTGAACTGCTTATAATCTGCCTGTCAATCTTCACCCACCAACCCGCCTGCAGTCAACCTACACATACTTTGTCTGGACAAACAGACACACAAGACTACTTGTATATATAGGGGGAGAGAGAGAATGAGAGAGAGGAGGAGAGAGTAAGAGAGAATGAGAGAAAGTGAGAGAGAATGAGACTGAGTGAGAGAAAGAGAGAAAGACACAGTGCACATCCAGTTGAACCCTGCATTACTTGTATATATAGGTAAGAGAGACAGAATGAAAGAAAGAGAGAATGAGATTGAGTGAGAGAGAGAGAGAGAGAGAGAGAGAGAGAGACACTGCACATCCAGTTTGACCCTGTATTACTTGTATATATGGGAGAGAGAGAAAGAGAGAGTAAGAGAGACAGAATGAGAGAAAGAGTGAGAGAAGGAGACTGACTGAGAGAGAGAAAGAGGGAGAGAGAAACACACACTTACAGTGCACATCCAGTTTGACCCTGTATGATGACGGCTGAGTGGTATCTTCATAGAATTGACATTGATAGATGGCCATACATGACCTTTGGGTGTCTTCAAAATAAATGGCTGTACATTGTTCTGTAAAAATTACAAGAACTATGTCAGTCATGATGTAGCACACAGAGTCAGTCAGGCTACCAGTTTTGATATGGTGGGGAAGGAAAATATAAAACTTAAATGCAGTTTCTTGTGTGAGACTAGGTAATTGACAACAGCTGGGATACAAACTTCCACCTGAAACTCCCAAGTCGGAAGCTCTTAGAGGAAGGTGTTAAAGATAGACATCGAAACGTAATAAGCAAAGTGAGAGAATTTCTGGTTGTGAATTAGAAAGTCCCAATATCCTAAACTCCCAACCACTTGGTCCAGAGGCAGGGTCACTAACCACTGGACTACACACACAACTGGATGGACAGTAGGCTATTGTAACATATGCTAAGTGTACCAACCTGGCTGTGTGTGTGGACAGTGATTACAACTTCCACACTCGCTCGAACATTTGCCAACCTTGAACCTGTCATCACCGGGTCCCTTGTGGATCCATAACACGCACTTGTCAGGGTCTCGGCAAGAACCAAGGTCAAGTTCGCAGGGTACGCTGGTGGAGTTACCCTCCAACACTGGGATTGTGTCCTGAACAGTCTGGCTTTGTACCTCGACTCGTAGAAGGACAAGGAACAAAACTGCATAGCAAAAGGGATAAAAAGTGTTATTTATTCTTTCTCCGTGTTCATATTCATCTGGTGTCAACGAATGAACAAATGGCTTAGAGATATATGAGATTGAGAGGTCCAAGGGTTCGATTCTTGGCCTTCCTGCCAGATGTTGTGCCCTTCGGACAACCTTTTTCACTTCACCAATACAATTTCACAGCCTTTAAGGGATCAAATAAATAAACAAACAAAAAACAAACAAATACCTGCAGAAGGTTTGCAATACATCCTGGGTAACTTCATTTTTTGAAGGAAATGGGGTGAAGTTTCAGGAGTTTAGTAGCTGCATTTGATTCCCCATTGTTTGTCCTTCTGAGAGAAAAAGACATGAAAAGGAGAAACATATTTTTATCTGTTCTTTTTTCTGTCATTTTTTTTTACTCAGAGTTGCCCATCTCAGAGATTGACACTGCAGTGGAGCCCTTAGTTAAGGTTCTAAATAAACAAAACAAACAGTATATACACAATCACATACAAACAAAAATCAACATGCCAATAAAAATGATTATGATAATAATGATAACTCAGCATAGGTATAATGTTATTTCTATAACATGCACACCTAATGATAGTTTATGTCGACACCAAATCACTAGTAATAACAGCAACTCTCTCTCAAATATTAAGCTTTCCGTGTGCATTTTTAAAAGTGAAAGTAGAAAATGACACCTTTATACTTGCATGCATATATTATCTTTGACTTTGACATCATGTTTTGCCACCAATAGCCTCATTTCTGGTGTTTTATATGGTCCATAAAGACATTGTTTTCACAGTTACATACCTGAACCTCCTTCAAGACTGAAATTCCTGACCTAAGAAGCCAAACTTCTCAAAGAAGCAGTGTTGCAGGTGTGCGAATGTCTTGAGAGACGTGGTGACGTCATATCGAAACTTCTTCTAGGAAGTAAAATCAGTCAACCAATCAGAGCAGGGCAACCTGTTGGACTCTGACCAATCACAGCACGCCATGACCAAATTAGGGCTATATGACCTTTGACCATGACTCAGGCTGTGAACAACCTCAACAAGTTTCGCTGGACGACGTTGCTACCAACAGTGACGTCTTTCCTTGTCAATTCTTGTCGGATAAAGCGATCGTTAGGCTTTTACAAGTACACGAGTTTACAGGTAAGGATCGGTTTTGAACTTAGAGACCTCAACGCCATGTTTTAGGACACGTACTGGTGAAAAAAACGCATTTTAGTGGGTGCCGCCTAAAGTTACGTCAGTTCCTCTTTCACTTTTACCAAGGACAATGGTCGACCTTGCCTTTATTGTTGCCGTTTACAGATATTTTTACCGTCCGGCGACTATTTTGTCGGCTTCACAAACATCGTAAGAATCAATTGAAGCATTTTGGCGTCCTAAATGTAATATTTGTTGTCTTTTTACAGACTATATACGTATTAGAAAAGGAGTACAAAGGGGTAACAATTTTGGCGGGAAAAATGCGACACTCCCAGGTCCTTATTTGGGCCATGGCGGTGCTGGTGAGTGACGTCATCCTGCTCGCAGGTAAATCTCTTATGTTTACGGAAGAAATTAAAACATATTGTTTTTGCTCAATTTCTTCTTCTTTCGTTCCAAACAAATAATAAGGTCCAGGACCAAACGTCTGTCACCATGGTAACTGGTGTTGGGTTACATAATGTTGCAAGTGTCTTGTATATATGTAAATATTACTAACGCACTAATGCACTTGTCCTGTCTTTAGCACACACAAAATCAGTTGTCTTATGTTCCTTTCTCAGTTATCCTTGTTTTTCCCTTTGTTTTTTATGTACCGGGCACAAATGTTACTAACAATGCGTAACGACTGCCAATAATACTACTCTGTAGTGCTGGGCAGTAACGAAGAAGAAGAAGAAGAAGAAGTGCCATGCAGAACTGAGTTCAAGATTGGTCGCCACATAACGTTATATGAGTGTCTTTGAGCAAGAACAAAGTAGTAGTTTGATATTTAGCTGGGCAGTGTGAAGGTTAAAAAACATGCTTTACATTTATGTTACTTTCTAGTTTGATTTTACTTAGACTCTTTAGAGAATCATTTTGAAAGTGATTATATCATTCAGGTGAAAGTGTGTGTGTTTGTGTGTGCATCTGTGACTGTGTGTGTATGTGTGTCTGTGTGTGTGTATGTGTGCGTGTGTGTGTGTGTATGTGTGAGTGAGTGTGCGCTATGTTTGTGTGTGTATGTGTGTCTGTGTGTATGTGTGTGTGTGAGTTTACGTGTGTGTGACATGTGTCTGTGCATGTCTAACTACTAGTAACTCTACAGGCATAATTTAAGACATTGTCTTTCCCACAGGTAATGCTCTGGAGACCATCAGGAAGGAAGTGGCAGAGGGAGACTCAGTGGTCTTTGAGTGTGACCTTGACTATGACTCCAACAAAAAGTTCTACTGGGTCCAAGACCTGCAAGGCGGAGATTTAAGACTTATTATCGAAAGATTTCAAAGTGAGGAAATATTTCAGCAAATTTTTCTTAATCATATATCCTACCAGTCAGATACCCCCATCCTCTTGTTGAAGAGAATTTTAAAAGTAATCAGCCAATCGCAATGCCTTTTAATCATAAGGTGGTGACGTGATTGGCTGGTCAGGCACTGGCCAGCATTAATTCAGAGAGGTGAACAGTTTCTTCATACATACAAGCACCTGATGATCCCTGTCATGGGGAATAATCGATCTTACATGTACCAAATTTGTGGCCAGGGACGATTTTTTGCGTTCTCTTGCAAATGCTTTCATGTCTTTTATTACTTCTTGTTTTGATTGGCATTTGTGTGTATAATATATTTATCCAGACAGAGTACATGTACAGGGCTCAAATTCATTTTTGGGAATAGGTGCACTGGTTCACCCAACCTAAAAAATTAGGTGCACTCACAGAAAAAAATTGGGTGCACAGCTCCAATTTGGGGTGCACTTAGGTGCACATGCAGTATTTTGAGCCCTGATGTAGGTTGACAGCACATGGAAGGGGGAAGATTGACAGGCAGAATACAGGAGGTCAAAAGTCTCAGAATTTGGCCAGGAGCCATAAGCAATTGGGGAGGGGGGAGTCTGATGAAGCCAAATCGAAATATAAATTGCTGATCTCTGCTTTCTTGCTGCCTCAGATTCCACAGATCTTCTTTCAGCATACCGAAACCGGACAGACATCACTCTAGAAGGACCAGACGGTACAAGTCTCAAGATAGGGAGTGTTAGGAGAACTGACAAAGCTACAAATGGAAGCTATTACGAATGTCAACAACTCGAGGGGGATGAAAGAAAAACCCGATACGAGCTCTATGTCACATGTGAGTAATGCCTGAGTTGTTTCATTGCATTTGATATACATTATAATGATGCCAGAAAAGAATGATTCCGGGTTGTTGTGTTTTTTTTTCAAGGTTTTTCATGATTTTTAAGGTGGCTCTTTTGATACCTTGAAATAATAAAGTAACAAATAAGTACTTGGTTCCTCGGTAAATAAAATGCAATTAAAGACAGTCTGCTTCAGTTTATTTTCAGTTCTTAATGTTTCTGTGTATCTATTTTGCATAGACCCCCCAGATCCTCCAAGAAATATCCAGGTCCATGGAGGCCGGCTGTACAGCTTCAATATCTCCTGTACTGCTGGTGACCCTGGTGGCTTGACTCAGAAGTTGTGCCTGAAACAACTTCAAGTTGGCAAAAATGTCTCCATCTGTAAAGAGGACATTGATAGAGGTATTGTGATATGATAGTAGTACATAATATATATATAGCACTGATAAAGTAAGTATTCATTGTATAGTGTAATTGAAAAGATGTTATATCATAAGTGCTTGAGGATGTGATGCTAATGACAGTCAGATGCATGCACCCAAAACCAGGTTTTTCAGACACTATATGTTATAATTGTATACTCTGAAAGAGATGAAGAAAGACTGAATGCGGCTACAGGACATTTCCACATGACTGTAGACGCAGAACACAGTGGATGATGATGATGATTAACTCTGTTATTATTCAATAAACACACATGTACAAAATATACACAGTTCTTAGGTCATTGAACATTGATCCTTACAATTTAAATCATACAAAATGGGGTGAACTTGAGAGTACAGGTTGTCAGCATAATGGTGCTGAGGATTAACAAGTAGAATGGCAGGAGTTATAAAGGTCAGGCGTAGGAAATATATAGAGTACACAATATTTGGGACAAGCCTTGAAATGTTGTGAAACCCCATATTTAAGTTTGAAATCTCTCCTTGTTCAGGGGAAGACGTGCAGTTCAGTGTAGAAGGACTGAACCACAACACAACTTACCAAGTCTGTGTGTACGCTGAAAACCAGCTGGGCAGCAGTGGGTGTGGTCAGGCTTCTGTTGTCAAGGTTACTACAGAAGGTGAGTCTGTTGCCATAGCTACCACAGAACTACTCGGTTTAAGGTTGCAGTACTAGTGATGTAATGTGACTTGGGGAAGGAGTTTAGTTGTTGTGATTTTACAGCACTACATGTGGATTGATGCTCGATAACTTAATGTACGATTAATCATATATTATAAATTTTGTGTGTTTCAGCCATTGGTCAGTTTTACGCCTCCGTAAGGTTATTAAATGTACCTTTCACCTCATCGGATCCAAATCACCAGACCAATAGAGACCTTGTCAACAGAATGAACAAAACGGTGAGTGACAATATATCACTAAAAGTCTTCCTTCTATTGTTATTTTGTTGTAAAATACAACACCTACTAGTTTTGATGTGTAAAAAGACAATCTTAAGAGATTTCTGATAGTGCAGTGCATTGACATTTAAACATCTCTTAAACACACTGTTTTTTAAAGAGCCAAAGCAAGTGAAATTTCAGTTGGGTCAGAATGTTTGGAACATTAATTTTGATTTCTAAACAATACCCTGTATGTGTATAACTTTGGACATAACTTTGCGTGGATCATACATACATACATACATACATACATACATATAAAATAGAATTATTGAACCTCCTTTTTTTATGTAACATTATGTATATTTAGGACAACATTTTTGAAAAGTTTCAAGGATTAGCACTGTTCAGGATTAATTTTGTTGACCAGAAATTTTGGCTTTCCAGTTTAATGCCTTGATTTGGAAAAACAATTGCGTGATTTTGATTTGTATGCCTTCATTTTCCACAGCTGATTGCCCTGTTACAACCAAGCCACCCTGATCTGACAGTGGAAGTCACAGAAATTCAGTACGTCAAGAGATTTTTCAAGCTACATCAGTTTTTCTGTAATTGTTAAACATGTATGACATTAATTGTGATGTATATATCTTTGACCCTTTTTAATTTGTGCATTGTACGCTTTTTTTACTTGATTTGAACATTAAAACAAAAATATTTTGATCATAATGCGTTATAATGTATTTTCTCATTTGAGTTAGTTGCAAATGCAAGACTAAGTTGAAGGATAATGGTCTTCTAGTGAGGGTAATGTTGACTTATATATAGAAACCAAAGGTTCTGGGTCCTTGGTTAGCCCTAGCATTGTGCCCCTTTTTCTTCACATGACCATGGCAAAAAAAACCTAGCTTCATCAGGAATATGTCCTCTTGGGTTATCAAGAACATTAAGTGAAGGTCTCTAGTTTGAATTGAAGAGAGGCACACCTCAAGCATTTTAAAAAACCCATCACACTTGTCAAAAAGTAGGGGTACATCCCTGGTTTATTGTGCTTAAGTCTTTGTTACAATGATCAACAACACTGTATTTGTTAATTCTTTTACAGGAAGGGGAGTGTGATTGTCACTATGCTGTTCAAAGGTGTACAGAAGGAGATGGAAACCATCAATGCTACCTTAAAGCAAGCAGTGACAGGAGGAGACCTTGCACGTATTGGAGTGGATCCCCACTATTTCTACACGTTTTACCATCGTAAGAACATTTCGCTGCACTGGTAATTCAAATTGTTAAAGCTGGTGGTTGGGTATTCCCATAGAATATATGCAATAGCTCTGATTAGCTCCAAGTCATTATGAAGTAAAGACTATTACATGTAGCTTTAACTTCTAACACTAACTACTGGGACTTACCCCAAATATTCGGTTGACTCCATCAACAAGTTGTTCACGTAATGGAACCATCTACTCTTAGAACGTGACGTCAGAGACACATGACCATAGTAGCAAAAGACAAAACTCCAAAGAAAAACAGGTGTGGAGTAGCCAACACAAAGATTCTACAAAGATTTGTTAGAATTCAGTGTAACTGGGATTTAACTTCCAAATGCCAGGGTGTTACATTGCTATATAAGATTGACAGATTAAATCTTGAAGAAAATTTATGTTTTATGTTCACATTCCTCCCCTTAAACATTTCTTTACTTTCCTATCTTCCTTCCTAATGTAGGCAAATCTGATACTCCAACCAGACTTTGGTGGATTGCCATAGTAGTTGTCTTAGTCTTAGTGGTGCTGGTCGCAGTAGGAGTCCTCCTTGTGTACTGCAGGAGGAAAAACAAAAAGAAAGAAGGTACACAATACATCAATGTACTTCTAGATACTGCTATAAGTACATACTATCTTGAGTCTACAATATGTTAATTTGAATAATTTAGATATCGTTATCTCAAAAAAGCATGGTTTTTATCGTGGCCGTTGGATGCTTACAAATCTGAACAGGCAAGATTAGAAGATGGCTTATAATGTTATGTGTAATTTTTTTTTCTATCAAACAATTAGTTTAATGCATAAGGCTTCATACAAAAATCACACAAAATGATGAGAAGAATATAGATTCTGTAACATAATAACATTGTTCGATTTCTAACCTCCTTTTCAGTAAACATTTTCAGTATGTTTTTTTTTTTTTTCAGTGACAAATATGGCTGAACACATGCCCACATGCTTTGAGGGTGGAGATATCAAGAAATTGACTGAAAGAATGAAGGACAGTAAGATTTGTATTGTTCATGGGCAGTTCGGTATTGGGAAAAGCTACGCTGTTATGAACTATGTTCAAGCTAAAACCAAGTCCTATGTTACCTGGTTCATTGGGTACACGTCAAACGATTTTTCAGGAGCTATCAAAAAGGAACAAACAGGTCTTTCTTTAAAGACGGTGAGAGAAAAGTTGTTAGCATTTGTTGAAGAGTTAAAAGAGTCTGGAAGACCTGTTAACATAAAGCAGGGCGAAACTGACATCTCAAAGATCTGCGAGGCACTTAAAGCTTCCAAAAGCGAGTGTCTGTTGGTTTTCGATGATGTTCAGGACATCAATGTGATCCCGCGTCAGCTTTTGAACCCATGGCCAGAACTAACGGTCTTGATTACAACAATGGATGAAACCATGGGTCAGCATCCAGATGCTTCTCACATCCCCTGTCTTAAAATGAACGGCTTCTCATCACATTCGAGTCCAGATCAAGAAGGACCTTCTGATGCTGTTTCCTTCTTGAGATTAGGACGTGAAGACAATGTCTTTATGCAAACAGAGGAATCCCTTCTGAAGGACCTTGCAAATCAGTTTGCATGCCTCCCGCTTGGTTTATCCCTGGCAAAAAGCCACATTCTTGACTCAGGAACGTCAGTTCAGGAGTACTTAGATCACCTCCATCAACAGAGAAATGCCATGGGAAGAGGGAACAAAGACCTCAGCGAGCCAGAGGAAAACATATTTGCTGCGGTCCAACTTTTGTTGAACCACAGAATGAACGAAGTATCACGACAAGTTTTCCAGCTCATGGCCTTTCTTATGCCAAACAACATACCGACAGCCTTCTTGGCTGAAGCGTATTGGCATCTACGGGGTAGAGGTGCAAACATAGATGAATTCGTAAAAGCTGTCAGGAAACTTTCTCTCGGAGAGGTGACAGAAGACAAGACGACAAAGATGAGGATGATGACAATCCACCAGCTGACGCGAAGGGCAATTTTGGACATGGTGACTGATGCGGACCAAACTCAGATGATTCACGCTCTCGTCAAGGCTTTTCTTGCACTCCTCATAAAGGACACTCGAGAAACTCGAGTAGGTGCTTTTGTCTCTCAACTCCTTCCACATCTTCTTTTTCTCCTAGAACATCATCCTGCACTTTCATTAGAGACTATTTTGTCAGTTGACAAATCAAATAATCCTCTGCTCACAGCTCTTATACGGTTGCATGAAGTCATCTGCTATCTCTACTGTCAGCAGCGCTACCCAAAGGGTGCAAAGCAGCATGCCACAAAGGCCAAACGACTCTGTTATCACCTCTGTGAGGATCTAAGGGGTCCCTCAAAAGACATCAAAAAGGTGTGTGGCATGCTAATGGAAGAGGGACAAACACGATTTCAACAAGATGTGTACGGTCAGACTGTAACACGCCAGCTCATAACGTCTTCGAACATTGATGTTCTGAAGTTGAAGGTGCCACAGAGCGTCACAGTACTAGTCACGCTTGCTTCGATGGTAGAGAGATTCCAAACACTGAGTAAAGAACAGTACCGTCGTCTCATCACGCATGGAGCAGCTTTACCTGATGATAAAGTCCAAGCGGCGTACCTGATTGAGCTTGTTGTAAGCGTGTTTTACACATCAGGACGAATCTTGTTTTACCTACATGGTGATGATAGAAAGAAGTACTTTGACACAGCCTCGAAAGAGTTGCATTTCTCTCATGAGCTTAGCCGGGAGTTTGCGAGCAATACAGATGTGCACCTGCTCAACGAAATGCTGTCCAAAAGAGCAGGTATACTGTACCTTCGCAAGGAAACCTGGCCGAGTAAAGAAGATCCCAATAAAGTCAAGTCAAGTCAAGAACAAAAGAAAGACCTCAAAGAAGTCATCAAAGGATACAATAAACTCATCGAAGACAGGAACTGTTACTTTGAGTATGGTATCCTTAAGAAATTCCCTAAGCAAGACAATTTCAATGCGATGTTCTGCTACCGGTCGATTGTTGACTGCTACAAGAGACTGACTAAGCTGGCAAGCTCTACTCCGAAAGACAGACAAGGCTTCATTCGGGGCCACAATGCCAATGCCGACAAGATGATAGAGTATGCAGAGAAGCAAGGCACCAGGGTCGACCAGCAAGGGCCCATCATTGATGGAATAGAACTCTTGCCAGAAGTCTACAACATGCGAGCTCAGTTCATCATTGACATGTATGCGGCAGGCTTCAAAGATGAGCTTCCAGAAGATGATCGCTTGCAAAGTGCAGCATGTTGGGCAAAGAAAGCATTAAGCATTGTGTCATGCAAGCCATTACACAAAGCAAAAGCCAATCAGCTCCTTGCCTCTGTCTTCATAAAGGCATATGAACACCAGGAAGAATTACATTTCGACCATGAAGACATAGAGGTGACAGATGAAACTACACAACTGATACGGAACAGACATCATCCTAACAACAGTGACATGCTCAAACAAGCAGGTGAGCATCTGCAGAAGAGCAAAGAAATCTATAAAGAGTTTCCCAACGCAACAGCTGACATTAGTGAAAACAACAAACTCGTGGAGAAGCTGAGTGAGTATGAGCAAAAAGAGGCTCCAAGGCAAGCTCAACAAATACCCAGTCAAGAGGCACTGGCAGCTACAGGAGGAGGTGGAGTGAGAGACCCTACTAGCATAGAGATGGACATTCTGCCTCTTCGAAAAAATTAGATACGTTCAGAAACCAACTTGAGGAAAAGGGAAGAGGTACAAGATTACGAAAATCAGCGCAGATGTAACAACATATCAGTTCAAATCGGGCATACTGTATATACATTTGTACAGCAATAGAATACTGAGCCACTAACTTCAGTAGAATAGAGAAGTTGTGTTTCATTCAACATATAAAATTTACGCAAGAAAGGTGACTATAAATGTACCTGTTACAAACAATTACAGTAACACAGGAAATCGGAGACTGCCAGGAAATATTTTGAAACTTCATTGTGTACTGAAAGTGAAACAACGAAATAGATTGTATGACATACATTTTGCGGGACTTTAAGGATAGAAACTTTGCAGGTTGTAGGGTCATGATCACTCATGCAGTCCTCGAGTTCGCAAATTTTCCTCCCATATATGCTGACCACTACGTCCTGATGGATCCCAGGCAGATTCTGTGACCTTTAACTTCACCCCATTTCCTATGTCTGACCTTTTTGACCTATCATTCTGTCAAATGGCGAAGAGCGAAGGTTATGTAATATAAGGTCCTAAATGCTTGCGAATAAGCTTTGTGCGCCACCTAGGAAATAGTGCATAAGGTAAAATACCCAGATAAGGTCTCAAGTATGAGGTATGATTTGTCTAATCTACAATTTTACCAAGAATATTTAATATGGTACAGTTTTATACACTGTGTATGCTATTGGTCTTGGAAAAAGAAGAAATTTAAATGGAAACAAAATCAAGCTTCATGAAAAATCAGAACAGTACTGAACATGTTATGAATAAACTTTATTCTGAGTGATATCATTGTTTTGAGTTGCTGTCTGGTGGTCTGACTTGCATAGATATTATTCACCATTTAACACCATTATACACCTGTTACCCAGCTTATATTGTTTCCTCTTTATATACACAGTAAACTTGTAAAAAATATATAAGATAATGCAAATTACCTCTCCTCCTATACCAGGAATATTCCTATAAATGTGAATGATACTTTTCCTTAAATACGTCTCTAAAAATAGGGATAAAATTAAGGCATTAATTACAGCATTATATGATTTCTATTTTGATTCAGCTTTCAAGTATATGATAATGTATGGTTTAAAATGTGCTACATTTAGCTTGGCAGTTGTTAGCTTTTTGGCAAGGTGGTCTGAGAATTGCACAATATTACATATTACAATTGATGGTGTTTTCCCCCATCATTACTCATAGTGCATAGCAACTCCCATCAGGCAATAGGATGCATGAAAAGTTCAATATATGCAAAGGATGTAGTTACCAATAAACATTAATCTATTTCACAAACCCATTCTGTCATGGGTTGATTGGGCCTCTTCCCTGAGAGCTCTAAATGTGGCAATATGTACATGTTTACACCTCTAACTCAAGAGAACCATTCCCAAAATTTTCAATAGGAGCTCTCTGACAGGATTTTCAATGACTACGGAAATCAATCCAATAGGAGCTCAGGATGGATACCAATCATCACAGCCTCCAACACTATGTTAACAGAGGCACTTGCCATTCTGACAATAAATGATCGATTTTGAGTAGCACACATATGCATATTATATTGACAGGATTATGATTATAAGATGTTTCCTCCTTACTTCAGGGTGTTGACTATCAAGCTTCTAAAGGAGCAGTAGATTCAGGGCTGCTAGAAGCGTGATGTAGTCAGGCTAGGATAAAGGAAATAAGAGCTGCATGTATAATATGCAATGTTTTTATTTCTTTAACATGTCCAGCAGATCTCTCCTCCCCATGTCTGTGAGAATGCCCCGTAGGTACCGCAGGTTGCAGGGCGCCGTCCCGTCCTGGTCAGCTGTTCTCTGCCAGTGTCTGAGTGAGTGTTGAGCAGGCTAGGCTAAAAAAAACCTAAAGGGACTATATGCAGCAGTTTTTTCAAGGAACCAAAGGATTTAGTTCTTTTACAATAGTAACATGTCTACCAGATCTCTCCTGCCCATGTCACTGAGTTTGCAGGAAGTCATGCTACTGAGGACCAGCATATACAGTACAGTATATGCATACTTTTTTCAAGGAAATCCATGTTTTTTTTAAAGACATTTATTTCTTTAACATGTCGACCAGATCTCTCCTCCCCATGTCCGTGAGAATGCCCCGTAGGTTCCGCAGGTTGCAGGAAGCCGCGCCGTCTTGGTCAGCTGTTCTCTGCCAGTGTCGGATTACGATCTCGGCCGCGAGCAGACCGTGCTGGGCGCTGCAGCTGTCAATCAACTCAACATCCTCAACCGTAAGTCCTGTCAAAATAACTTCATGAGGTTAGTTTTTACATGTATGTTTACTGAAGGAAAACATATATTGTTTTTGCTCTGTTTATTCTTCTTCTTCTGTTCCAAACACTGACCTCTGACCAGGTCAATGACCTGAACCAGACCGTCTGTCACCATGGTAACTGGTAGAACTAAGGAGGTTTAAAACAAGCTCCTTGGTACATGTACCTCTTCAACTGTAAATTAGAGAAAACATTTTTCCTTATGTTGCAGTTGGTAAAACACAGGATATTGGAGTTTTCTTTTACACAACCAGCAATGTCTTTCCTATGTCCCTGGCTTTGCAGTGAGAACACAATCCCAAACGTTCGGTATCTAATGTTAGTATCCACAAATATCTAATCCAATCAAACTCACCCAGTTTGCCAGCCAGAACTTTCCAGTTGCTGCCAGTGTTGTAGAGTCGGAGGCACAGGTCAGAGAAGGTGAGATACGGCAGGTCTAAATGTCCCCTCACTACCAGCTGTTTCCTTATCATCTGTACTATGGTAGTGGCCACCTGGAGTTGTTCAAAGATAAAACTCAATGTTTAATTTCTCTTCTTATCTTACTTGGAATCCTAGTAGTATTTGGGGCATGTATACTGAACACTGTGTTTGTACATGTAGTTGTTGTATGTACTTTTTGTGATGCCCTCTCCACAAAATCATGACACTACATGATACTATTGATAGGGTTTCATATAGGGTTTTTCTTCTAACAAGCAATATTGTCTTGAAAGGTAAGCAAAGTAAGAGACAGTATACAATGTGTATAAGAAAACCCCTATATCTTGAGCAACCTGGTGAAACTTTTTTGGGGATTATAGTGTTTTGATTTCTACATGTGAACTGTACACATTTAACCCCTTTTCCCTCCCAAAAATTACATGTAAGTCCCAGGGATGACAACCGAATAATTTTTGTACCTTGTTTCCACCCAAGCTCAGGGCCTCCACATCCAGACTTTCCTTCCCACTTTGGTTCCCCGGTGGTGGTTTCTTCTTCACAAGGATGTGTGCTGTGTCTTCTTCAATTGTCTCCATGCTTCCAACTAACCCAGCTTTTGCTCCCATTTCCTCTTTGCGTTTGCTTGCTGACCGCTGTTGTCCACATGCTTCCTCCTTCTCCGGCTCTTTTTTTGCTGTGCTTTTTCCGCTGATCATTTCATCGAGTTCTGGACAGCTGACTGAGTCTGGGAGGCTGGAGCAGAGGGTGTGGGGCTCAGACGGAGTTGACTCATCCAAACTCACCGATCTTCTGGGAACTCCCTGCCACACAAGTTACAAACAATCTTATTAGAAAAAAAACAAACTAGAAAGGTAAAATTTTCAAAGCAAATGCATAGGGTTTACCTTCGCATATGGTCTGCTCTGTTAATTCTGACTCAAACACATTCATATATATATGGTCAGACAGGAGTCGAAATCCCTCCTGCTATAAAATTGCAACACTAACCCAACACTAGTTACCATGGCAACAGACACAACATTGGTTCAGGTCAGAGTTCACTTTGTAGAAGAGGAAGAGGAAACTCAGCAAAAACTATATGTTATACTAGGGTAATACTAGGCAGATAAAGGAGAGTTAATGAACCACAATTCTTACATCCTCTCTCTGTCTGGAGCTAGCAACAGATTTAGGATGCGTGGCTCTTTCCATGGATGTCGATCGGGAGGCTGATTTGCGTTCACTTCTCTTGGTAGCTCTTGGCCTGTCTTTCGGAGATGTTTCTTCGTTAAGCCGTTGAATTCTGCCAGGGGTAGGGTCTGTTGCCACAACCTTTGGTGAGGTCGGTGTTCTTTCCCCGTTGGTAAGTGCCGTGTTCTCGAGACGGCCGATTCTTTGCTGTGGAGTTGTTGTCTTCAGTGAAACCATGATTGGGTTGAAGTTTTGTTCTTGTAGGTAAGGATGGATGGAGGACACTTGTACAGGAACACCAACAGCTGAGAGGTGAGGGTCAGTATCACTTGTCAGGCCTGTATTTGATGAGGTTACAAAACAAGAAGTCAGAGGTTTCAAACTTAACTCTCTCTCTCTCTCTGTCTCCCCCCCTC
>NW_017803898.1:1655712-1659291 GCF_001625305.1 Branchiostoma belcheri | reverse complement strand
CCTCCCTCCTCTCTCTCCCTCCTCTCTCCTCTCTCTCTCTCCCTCTCCCTCCCTCTCTCCCTCTTCCTCTCTCTCTCGACTCTCCCCTCTCTCTCCCTCTCTCTCCCCCTCCCTCTGTCTCTCTGGCTCTCTTTCTCTCCATCTGGTTTAATGTCTGTTGTTCCCTGTCATTGAGGGTTAGACGTACTTGCACACTTATGTGATGCTGGGGCTTGATGGTAGGTTGGTAGAAGTAGATATAGTTTACACCTTAATGAATTGCTCATACCATTCACTAGTACACCATGGTTCATGTTTCATACATTCCTCATGACCATATCCTTACACCCAGGGCATGATACTGTGTAACAATTATATTGAATATGCAGGTAATGTTCCATGTATTAAGCACTATAAATATTGTATTTCTCCCACCTGTATCAATAGTCTGGATGCTGTACTCTGGCAACAGGATGGGCAGAGAAGTCTGTTGAAGAGAAATAATTCTATTATATCAACATTTTATTTTGAATAGTTTTCTGAAATATTGTAATGGGTAATAACTAAAAGCCTTCAAACAAGCATTTTACCTCTTGCCTTGGTGCATTGTCTTCTCCATTTAGGCTTGTCCCAGTCTCTAGAAACATAAAACAGATATTTTTTACCAATCATATGTACTCAGAATCCCTTTACAGTACTTAATTCTCATGTCTGGTAGATAGATTCCTAAAGCAAAAAAAGCATGCAGGTACATTGTATTCTGAAGTACATGTACATGTAAGCATCTTATAATCCATTAACATGGTACATAGACACTGTATTGAATATACTATTACTAACATTATATTATACATGTATGATATTGCTGTAACTGTTAAATGACATGGCATGGGAATGTGAGATACTGTAGAAGAAGTCAGTTTTTACCTTGAAGTTGAAGCTGAGATGTTCTAGGTGATCTTTTCCTGTGTTGGTAAACCCATGCTGCTATAATCACCACACACAGGAACATCACTCCTCCAAACGCACAACTCATGATAACTGCCATGGTGAAGACCTGGTGGTCTTTAGATGAACTGTTTTCTTGAACACCTGCTGCCACTACTGGTGCCATGTCTGTTGTCTTTGCAGTTGAAATGTGTGGAGTTGTAGCAGTGGAAGGTAGGGCAGTGGTTGTAATGTGAGCTGTAAACAGTCGCAACAAATTTTAGCATAATTGCATCACATACTTACATACAGATTTGTTAGATGTTTAAAGTAAGGTTTTGATTATGACATAATATAGATATCAGGAATTGGTCAGCAATTGTAATAAGATCCTTCCCCTGATTTCTAGTAAAGCAAGACTTCTATTTGTTTCCATTGGAAAGACGTATTCAGCACCAAGGACAGGTACTGTTGGGAATACAATAGTAATAATAGAAAGCACTGTGAAAGGTTTAGATATCAATGAATATGGCTCAAGACTGCAAGAAAGCTACAAAACTCCTAGCAACACAACCAGCAAATTATTCTGCTTTCCGATATCTACCAACTTAATTCCACCGTGTCATACATATTATATACATGTTCATCTATCTGCCATCCTCAAAAGTTGTGTCTAAAAGAGATTATATAATCCTGGCCTTCTCCATATCTGAACTGTGCATATCTGGGGGTGCTGCACTGATCTCTCAAACACAGTTTTCAAAGTGTATATGTAACCTCAAAACAGGAACTCACCATCAGATTCAAGTAACACTGTGACAGGACCGCTCTGCACGTTCCAGTGTATGCCCAAACTTGGTACATCTACCCTTGCCTTACACACATACTGCCCAATATCTGTTTGCCTAACTTGTGCGATCGACAATCTCGAGTCTCCTTCCTGCACCAATGCATCATTCCTCCACCTGTAACAAGCCAATATATGGATATATAAGATTAAACTTATATGAAATTACATGTAGCTTATTTACATGTAACGTCTGTGTACATAATACAGTATCGTCACCTTGAGAAATAGTAGTAATATCTAAATTTTAAAGAGATTTTTACTGCAACGTCCTACATTTGAGATATGAAGGAGTGCATACCAAAAAGTATGTTGCAGTAGAAATATCTTTAAGCACACTGTTTCTCAAGGTGGCGATATTATGTACCCTGGTGATATTATGTACACTAAATGTTACATGTATATAGTCAGGCCAAAGTAAAACTTGAAACTTGCACGAGGACACTTATATTTTAGATTAAATTTTGGAAAACCGATTGTACAACTTTTCATCCCTCAGGTGTCAGATCATGGAGGTAGAAAAGGTCGATCAGCTCAAAAAATTAATATGTCCTTTGCAGGGGTCCACCAAAAAAAAGGATAGGGTCGGCTATTTTTCTAGGGTTGGTCGGGAAACAGGATACACAAACATTTTTTTCCTAGGCCTAGGCCTTAGGCATAAGGCTGTCACCAAGTACAGTAGGGGCATTGTCATTAGATAGCTTCAAACAATGCCTAGTGTTAGATGATCAAGGGCTAGGTGTAAAAAGTCGATAGGTGTAATGTAGACAGCTGCCGCCGCGCCGCGTGCCTGCGAAGCTGGTGTGTTACGCCGAAAGGCGGTTATACCGGCTATACAGATACAGATACAGATAAGAACCCAAATGTTACCATGATATGGTTGGGGTGGGGTTGGATTGTCCCACTGTGCAGTTGAGATCCAGTCTGTCACCGATATTTGTGAACAGGACTGTGGAACTGTGCGGGCTCTGGATCTGTACACTTTCTGGGGGGTCTGAAAAATATAGAAAACAAACTTATGAAGAAAATTTGAACTGTAAGTTTTGTTGAGTTCAATTTCTTGTGTTGGGAATAACAGTTCAAACTTGCTTCATAATGAAGTACCAACACAGATAAACTTTCAAGATAAGGAAACAAATTGTTTAGTATACTTTTGTCAGTTTGACTGAGTATAAACTAACTAAAGGTAATTTGAATGTTTATTTTCTGTTCAAATTCTTTATTTCAGGCTTAGTCTGTAACAACATGAAATATAGAATCCTAAAATTAAAGCAACTTTTTTTTTATTTTCCACACTCAATTCAGCCTGCCATACATCCATATAATCAAATTAGTGTGGCCTAAACAGAATCCACGAAATACTCCAGTACTCACAATATATTTCTAAAGGCACAGAGACGCCCAGGTTCTGTAGTGCATCTTCGCTCACTTTACTGCCATCTTGGGTTGGGTAACATTTAATTTTCCGCGGCATAGTCCGATGATCCACACTGTTAAACTGTATCGTACTTGAACCTTGACCTTGCGTGATGACCCCCTCTGTGTCAGGCTGCCAAGTGATGTCTGCCTCAGGGTTTCCAAGGTCGTTCATCTGACATGACAGTTCAAACGGACGACCTTGAATCGCGATGGGGCTGGAATCACTGATAGTCAGTTTGCTGGGAGGGTCTGAAAAAAAAAACCAGATTGAACACAAATTAACAAGAAACCAGAGATTTCATAATCTCCAAGCAGATGCTTTGGTGGATGCAAAATACTGTATCAAATTGGCCTGAAGCAGGGAGGGAGGAGTGAAGGAGAGAGGAAGGAGGGGAGGGAGGGAGAAA
>NW_017803898.1:1612674-1655692 GCF_001625305.1 Branchiostoma belcheri | reverse complement strand
AGAAAGAGGGAGAGAGAAGGGAGGTAGGAGAGAATGAGGGATCGAGAGAGGGAGGAAAGGACGGAGAGAAAGTGAGGGAGAGAGAGAGGTAGTGAGAGAGAGGGAGGGAGAGACAGAGAACGAGATGTACTTACAATGTACGTCCAGTTTAACCCTGTACGATCGATCGCCACAATCTTGACACATGTAGATGGCTGCACATGATCTTTGGGTGTTTTTTGAAATAAAGCTCTGTACTACTACTACAAGGTTCTGTAGAAAAAAAGGATTGGAAATATTTCAGTCAACTTCAAGCCAGCTTTATTGCATATTCCTGTCCAGATGGACTAAATGCACATGTGACCAAGTGTGGTCTAGAGCATGTAAGACAGAACAGTTCAACACTAAACAGTACTGCATTCTAAAAGTTAAATATTAAAATAAATATCTACTAAGGTAACACTGTGTACTATTGTTCATCTACTAATAACTATTTCTTCTCTCTTCTTGAATTACATAGTAACATACCTGCATACCTTATCTACTATATGTTCATTCATGCATGACATCAGGTATGTGAAAGTGTCCTGTTTTAATATTTTCTTGCATTTCTTGTCTAACTTAATGTCTTGAATAGCAATTGGCGCTTGTCTTCATATAGGGTACAATCGAGTAAGAAATGTCTCATGGAGCTCACATACTAACCTGACTGTGGGTCTGGACAGATACTGCAGTTTCCACAGTCCCTCGAACATTCGCCGACCTGGAAACCGTCATCCCCGGGACCCATGTGGCTCCAGAATAGACACTTGGTGTCGCAGCAGGTGACTTGGAGTTGGCAGCGCAGCCTGGTATCCTCTCCCTCCAACACTGCCACTGGTACTGTGGTCACAACAGTCTGGGTCTGCACTGCTCGCAGAAGGATGAGGAACAAAACTGCAGAGCAAAAGGGATAAAAAGTGTGGTTATTGTTCAAACACTACCAGCGGGCTAGCCCCCTGCTGTAGTGGCTTGCACAACTGTGTGGCCCAAGGGCTTCAGAAATGGAGATGGGCGCCACCCCTATGCTCTGCTCACCTGGCTAGAAGTTGTAGTCCTAAGGATTAAAAGCACTTGACAAGACAAGGTCCCATGTTTGGGGAGAGCCACACCCCACGCACGTTAAAGAACCCACCGCACTTATCGAAAAGAGAAGGGGACCTTCCCGGTGTGAATGGTTCATACCTTACAGTCTGGTCTCGGGTTTGACATTTTGAAAAGGTGATAGTCACCTGTTATGTCAATCCTTCCACAAATGTGGTAAATATTCATAAATAAACAAAACAAATACCTGCAGAAGATCTGAACCTATCCAACAACAACGCCCACGCAGCCCTGCAGTGCATCCTGGGTACTTTCATTTTTGAAGGAAGGCTAGACAACAGGAAATGGTGTCGTGTCTAACGATTTTCTGTGTTTCATTTTCCATTCTGTGTCCACCTAAAAATAGAAAGAATAAACATGAAAAGGAGAAATCAACAACATTACTATATATTAAATAGTATGTATGAAACAGGAGGAACAGATAAAAACCCCTGGTCCCAAGCTGGGGTTCGAACCCACGACCTCCCGAGCGCCAGCTTCAAATCCGACGCTCCTACCGAATCGGCTAAAAGGTCTAGACCCATCGGCCGGGTCAGTTGGTAGCGCCTTTAAACCCTCCACTGTTACAGATATGTTTTTTTTACTATGTACATTCATGCACACCTAATGCAATTTAAGGTCAACATATACAATTCTTTTAGGTCCCTTAAGACCAACACCTTAAGAAAAAAACAAGTGTTATCAAGGCCTTCCTAACAATGTGTTGAACACTTGGATATCTAAAGAGTGCATACCTTGATTTTACTGAAGCTGCATTTAGTAAATCTCTTTATATTTGCTTACTCAATGACAGGTAAACTGTGTAGTTACATGTATATGACCTTTGATCAGAAATGTCCATTGTATATAGTTATGCATAACACATTAGTTTCTACAGTTGTTTGTTGCATTATTAAAATACTATATGTAATAACAAACTTCCCAAACCTGCAATTGTTTCACAAACATTTAACTTAAGAGCAATAGAAAGCAAGATTTCCGTGTGTAGCTTTGGTTCAAAATGAAAGCAAAGAATCACACCCTTACATGTCCATTTTATATAGAGTTATGCATAACATATTAGCTTCTACAGTTGTTTTGCACAATTATTATCAAATTACTAGTAACAAACTTCCAAACCTGCAATTGTTGCCTAAGAGCAACAGAAAGCAAGATTTCCTAGTGAAGGTTTGAAAATGAAAGTAAAGAATGCCACCCTTACATGTTACCTTCAGGCATGTATATATTATCTCACCTGGTTAACTACCACTAGCTTGTAAACAACCTCATTTCAGGTGTTCTTGTTTTCCTATATGGTCCATACAGACATCGTCTTCACACAGTTACATGCCCTTAACTCCTTTAAGTCTGAAGTTACAGACCCAAGAAGTTAAACTTCCCTTAAGAAGCAATGCAGCAGGTGTGGTAATGTCTTGGGAGAGGTGCTGACGTCATATCGAAACTTCTTCGCGGAAGTATCTACGTCAGCCAATCAGAGCAGGGCAACCTGTTGGACTCTGAACCAATCACAGCACGCCGTGACCAAATAAGGGTTGTGCGACCTTTAACCCGATTTTTCTGCTGCTTCGAGTTTCTATCTTTGTAGTCTCTACATGTAGGTTAAAAACACGGGTTCTAAAACAGTAAAATGTAGCCGAATGGAGAGAAGAATTGACCAGGGGAGTTTAGGCACTGTAGAGTTCATTTGCCACGTACGGCAGGTAGAATGAAATTAACCGTCCTGTGGACTCGCCCTTTTCTTTCTTCCGGAAGTTATTCTACGATCCGTAACGTTACCCCCGTAGGAAGGCCTGGTGGAGGCTTAACAATTCTTACTATGTTGGAATGAACGATCAAGACTACTACTTTTATAACTCTCAGCCTTCTTTAAGTACGAATCAAGTTATAGCTATAGCAACTACAATCCTTGTTTTCGAACGCTTAAAGATCTGAAAAAATCAATGGCAGATTTTGAATCATTGAGGAGGAGGTATCGGTTCATGATACTAGTAAACATGCATGGTAGAATGTTATTTTGGTATGTACACAACAATGTGCATTGTATGTAATAGACTGCACCTACACAGGATGAATTCTCGCGAGAATTCAAGTGGTTTCACCTGCGTTTCACCGGCGCGACTACATAAAAGCGGCCCAGTTTAAAAGGGGAAGTCCATGCCAACTAGTAATACCATAGCGGAAATACCCTATATATGACAAAACCATGGATCTTCGACTCACAAACTAGAAGGGGGTGGGGGAGGTACACAGAAGAAAAGATTAAACCATAAACATAGTCATACCAATCAGAAACTGTTTTATTTTTCCTTTTATTCTTCGGTCGCTATACGGCCTTTTTTTTCGTAAGGCTATTAAAAGGCTTTAAGTGCAGTGTTGTTGTTTTTTTCAATTCATCCGCACACCCCCCATATTTAAATAGACCGTGCCCACGTGCAAAACACGAGATAGGTGGTTTCCACAGTGCATAAAAACAGGAACAACGCATCGGTGGTTTCCCCTGAAAGCTATTTCGGAAAGTCCATAGTCTCATTGCCTTATACGTGCTTAAAACACTAGGGCCTAAGCTACAATCGAGACGTTGAGTTTTTCGATCTGCTTAGCCTTGTGTGGTTTGTATTGTTGGGGGCATGGAAGGGGACTTTTGGATTGCGAAGTAAGGCTTTAGGTAAACGTCAACGGCATAGTCGAAAATTTGGGCCACTTGAACCGATAGTTTCGTAGCCTTGTACAATTGCTTTATAAGGCCAGGAGTAAACGGACCGAGGCGTGATTTTTTCGAGCTGCTTAGCCTTGCGTACCTGCCATCATGAGGACAATAAGGTCTCACATAGACATGGAGGACGCCTTACTACATTCTGGTAAGTATACTTAGTAGTCCGTAGTAGTGATCTTAAACAGGTATTGCGTAACACCCCTCAGTTGGGTTAAGACACACGGGGGAGTGCGCTGTGCTCTTAATTGCTCCTCAAGTGTAGTAGTATGACTGCTTCCTCGAACTTGTCGGCCTCTTGGATTTTGGGTATGGCCTGTGGAAGCGTATTCCAGTCCCTGACAGTCTTTGTGAGATGGTAGTGACCTGTAGGAACTCGGGTTTGCGTGTCGCGATTGGCGCGGTGCAGGCGTAACCTGAGTTGCAACCGGTAGGGGTATTATTTTATTGCTTTGTGTAACATTGGGAGTCTATTTGCTGATAATACACGCCGCCTACGAAGTGTAATTTGGACCGTGGGAAACCACTCATGTATGTACGTAGCTCGAGCTCTGTTTAAAAATGTGTTTACACTAAGCCTCGGTTAGATTTAGAAGTGATACCCCTCACCCAGTCCCGTCACCTCAACCAAGACCTTAAACTGGTACGTACGTAGTATTCTAACTAGAGTACAGTTTACATTCGTATACTTAAGCCTTTATAAACAGTAACGATTGTAAATTTTGCGTATATTTGGCAAGGCTCTAGCAAGGACGTGGTAAAATGTCCCTGGCTCTAGACATAACAAAACAGTATTTTGTGTAGTGTAGTATCGCCTAAGGGTACGTCTTTTAGAGGAATAATGTGATTATGTAGAGAGAGAATTGCAGACCCAACCGCACACAATGATCTGCTGTATTAGGCACCATTTTTTTCGTGACAAAACAGTTAATTTTTGCAACGGCAGGCAAGACTATATCCCGACAATGCCGTCACATTTCACGGTGGTCAAATTTGGGCCTCTTTAGAACCCGAACCGTGTTCGATCTGACGTAATTCGAACAGAACGGCGTTCGAAATAGGGTCAGATTTCCGGTCGTACAACGTTCATACGACTAGTATGGGAAGGAAAGGGTGTAGAACTTTATGCGTACTGACTACAAGACTTTCTTCAATAATGTTGTCTTTTCTTCACAATCTAACTACAGGCACCAACTCAAGAATAGTACGTGCCATGTGGTGTTTGCTGTTCTTTGGCTTGCTGGTACACACAGGGAAAGCCGGTAAGGCTTAGTAATGCTTATTTGATTATCCTGTACTTTAACCCTGTGGTTTCTATAGTAATATTGGGGACATGTGAGGGAATTTTAGGGGAATTTGGGATTGGGAAATAAAGAATTTGGGTATCGCCAACGGCACAGTCGAGAATTTGGGCTTTGGATAATTGACTTCCCCTTTTCAGTGTACGAAACGTAAGCATTATCAGAGGGTCTGCATGGGGGGGGCAGGTCCGAGAAAATGATAATTCATATCCTGTTTTTATTTCCTGCCTTACGCATACCTGTCGCCATATATGGAAACCAATGGGGAGATGTACAGATACTATCAGCAAGAAATTTGCTGAAATCAATGAAAAGAGATTCGTGAAAGATCTTTTGCGATTTTTGTGTGAATAATTTATTTTTGTTTTCATATTTTCAAGCTGAAGAAATATTTGCTGATGAAGGAGGGAATGTCGTACTGCCGTGTGAAGTCAACTTCGATTCGTCAAAGTCACTCTTTTGGGAGATAATTCAACACCACGAGGACCGCAGCATCCAGATTCTTGCAAAATTTCCAGGTACAATGTAGAAATGTATATAGTCTCCAGAAAAGAAGTGTATAAAGATGACAGAAAATAAAAATAAATGAATAAATAAACCGTGCCTATATAGGGAGCTAGTTCTATGTGTTACGACAGTAAAAAAGAAAATAGTTAAGAAACCTCTTGTCTCTCTTGTCTAGTTTTCCCTTCCTTTTTTGATTTTGTTATACCCCAATTAAAAACGGGTTACGGTTAGGGTTAGGCATGTTTTGGATAGTCTCCGCGTATCTAGGAACGTAGAATTGCCCCAGGCACGTTTCTGGATACGCGTTGACTATCCATAACCGTGCCTAAGCATGGTTCTGGATAAATTTAAAGCACGGTTCTGGATGCAACGTCAGTCAAACTATATATAGCCAAAGATAGTCAAGTTTATTGCGCAACAATTGAATTGGATACAATGTATGGCAAATAACACTTAAAAGCTATAAACTATATGCGTGCTCTACCGTACCCCGATGTGGGAGTAAGCTAATATTTGCGTTTGTAAACCGACGACTGTAAAAATAACAGCCAATGTTTGCTTATATGTTTTGTGGTGGAGAAGGGCCTACTGAGAAAGCACTTTGAACAATGGGAATATACAATATGTCTGGACTAGTCCATTTTCAACAATAAACGGGGGGCTCAGGAGTTTTTTTTTCCTTAGGGTTAGTTGGCGGTTTGCCAGTGTAAGTTGACAATAGAAATGAAGGAAGAAGGCATGAAATTTCATTGACAAACTTTTGATATGAAACATGTTTTGTTTTAA
Source organism: Branchiostoma belcheri (assembly GCF_001625305.1). Classification (NCBI taxonomy): domain Eukaryota; kingdom Metazoa; phylum Chordata; class Leptocardii; order Amphioxiformes; family Branchiostomatidae; genus Branchiostoma; species Branchiostoma belcheri. The sequence continues at coordinate 1,649,266 of NW_017803898.1, read as the reverse complement.
CGTTTGGTCCGTGGACGCCGCCATGATGACTTGTGACGTCATAGGTCGGCCATCTTGAAAGTTCAGCCCAAATGCGAAAAGTCAATCAAAATTCAATTTTGTTTCTGATATGAAAATGAATGGATGAATGAATGAATAAGTGCATGAATTTATCAATTTTTTCGTGTCATGCGAGCCTTCTTTGTCGCCCAGTCCATATGGGCTTATAAGACACCAGAACATAAACATAAGTACAGAAATCATAGAAACATAAATCCAAGTCCAAATCAAAGGTCATGTGCTTGCTGTAATATTCCTCTCTTTCAAATCTTTCCAGAATCGCAAGGGTTTGTGATTCTAGAACCCAGGTACGAAGGCCGGTTGTCGCTAGTGCGCGGAAATAGTCTCGAAATCAGGCCCGTTGCCAGGGACGACGATTCCGTGGACTCGACCGACCGCTACGTCCTGGGGTCATACAGGTGCACACAAGGAGGGGTCAGGGGTCAGGAGTGGAGGCTCAGAGTCAGACGTAAGTGTGCTTAACAACGTGGAGCTTTTTTTTTTAATTTTTACCTTCGCAGATTGAAAACGTAGTGTTTTTGCTCTGTTTCCTCTTCTTCTTCTCCAAACACATAAGGTCGATGACCTGAACCAGACGTCTGTAGTAGATCTAATCTTTTGGTTTGCAAAGACGTGGCGTATACCCCTCCTCCCCTAGCAGCTTTTTTGGAACTGCAGTGGGGCTTTTGTTATCTATATTAGAAATAATCTTTACTAATACTAACGTTTCAGTCTAGCTATTTGCTCGTTGCCTTTGCTTAGTCTGACTGAATCGTATTCAAAGTGGTCATTTCGAAAAACTATAGTCTAGCTAATGGGGCTTTCTGTTTACATTTTATGGTACTTACCCATATAGTGCGGCATTCCCCTTTTTGAGTATGAATGGGGTGTGGCTTCCTCTTTTAGCTAGGAGAGTCCCACAATGAGTGTGCTCTTTGTGTCGTGATGACCGTGATGGTAGTTTGAAGTTCCGCTTTCTGTGTTTTGTTTTCAAAACACGTTTTTACAGCTGCATTGCGTGACTGGGAATATCCTTTCTATGAGAGAGGTTACCTCGAATCGAACACTAGTTGGCAGGGTGTGCATATACTTACACAGCACTAGTGTATCATGTTTCGGCACCTCTGTATATCTTGGATGTAGTACAATACCTTCGCAGAAGGAAAACGTATGATTTTGCTCTGTTTCTTCTTTTTCTAAAACACATAAGGGTCAATGACCTGGACCAGACGTCTGTCACCATGGTAACGTAATGTAGCAGAGACCCTGTGGTGTTAAATTACAGTATTATGTAGCAAGTACAATGTAGTTGAGCTAGACCATACCCATGCGAAGGTAAACATTATGTATTTACTTTTGTTACCTTTCTAGTTCTTTTTGTGGATTTTTTTGTATGTTCACCCAGATTCCCCAGATCCCCCTAGCGACTTGAGAGTGCACGACATCCATCCTTATGCCTTTGACGTCACCTTCAAACAAGGCGATGACGACGGAGGTTATCTTCAAACCCCCTCCGTTCGCGTGTTTCAGCACCAAGTGAACCTACGGAGTTTCAGTGACTACACTCTACAAAATGGTCAGTGTCATCGAGTTTTTTTTCGGTTAAAGGAAGTGTTAACTTTACAAAAACTGTGAATATAAAAAAAAGCTTTCTGTGTACCAACTTCGTGTCCTAAGACCGACACATTACTTAGCAATTGTAAATTATAGTGATCTCAAGAGATTTACTAAAATTATTAAGCATATAGTATCCAGCTCAGTCTTAGTGTTAACGTTTTTTGTGATATTTAGTAACGTTTTAGCATGGCCCCGTTTTCTAGATGAAGGCAAATAATACAAAGTGAAACATATTTTCAGCAAAAACGTCAAAAACTACTACTTGGAAGTTAATATGTTAAATCTACAAGCAGATCCCACAGTGACAAGACAATATCCATTGGCAAAGCAGCTACCATTAGCAATAGGTACTGCCTTGCCATCGAAGGCTCTACGTGGAGATTGATTTCATTGTGCTTTCATTACTCTAGGAAAAGTGACGTTCCATATCCAGGACCCCAGCAGTATCCGCCCCAACACCAGTTACCGAGTCTGCGCCTTGGCGGAGAACAGACTCGGACCCAGCCCCTGTGCATGGGCAACGGTAACAACTGACGGTAGGTTATACGTAAAAAGAGCTATTTGACGCATATAGCTTTTCCTTAAATATTTATTCATATTGCCACTTTAAGACCTGTGTAACTCTGTAAACTTCCCGGCCACAGTCGCCGTAAGATTGTCGTATGTTCGTTGTAAGATTGTCGTACTATTGTCATAAGATTGTCGTACGGTTGTCGTAAGATTGTCGTACGATTGCCATACGATTGCCGTGCGATCGCAAACTAAAGGCGCTCTTGGGTAGTAATGCATGTCAACTGTCTTGTTACCGGTGAGCTAGCGCTGACAGCTTCGGTTACTTGGGAGGTGATTTAAACAGTTGATTAATGGAAAGTAAGTGGGTGGTATGTGGAGGAATTCAGGAAGGGTGCAACGCCAGAAACAGTTGCAATATACCATCCCATCGACGGTTCAAATGTATTCAAGAAACACTAGAAGTTTGTAAAATGAGGGCCCTGGGGTCGTGTGGCGTAGCGGTAGAGTGCTCCACGGATACGTATATTTATATACGTATATATGTATATACGTATACGTATAAATGTATTTACGTATACGTATATATGTATATACGTATACGTATATACGTATATACATAAATACGTATATATGTATATACATATATACGTATATGTGTATATGTATATACGTATATATATATGTATATACGTATACATATATACGTATATATGTATATACGTATATGTGTATACGTATACGTATATATGTATATACGTATATGTATATACATATACGTATATGTATATACGTGTACGTATACGTACATACGTATATACGTATACGTAAATATGTACGTATACGTATATATGTACATATACACGTATACGTATATGTATAAACATATACGTATATATGTATATACGTATACGTATATATGTATATACGTATACGTATATATGTATATACGTAAATGTATATACATATACGTATACGTATATACATGTACGTACACGTATACCTGTATATACGTATACGTATATACACATATATACGTATGTATACGTATATATGTATATACGTATACGTATATACATATACGTATACGTACATGTATATACGTATACGTATATGTATATACATTTACGTATATACATATATACATATATACGTATACCTGTATACATATACGTATATGCATATACGTATACGTTTATATATGTATGTACGTATACGTATATATGTATATATGTATACGTATATATGTATATACGTATATGTATATACGTATACGTATATGTATATACGTATATGTATATACGTATACGTATATGTATAAACATATACGTATACACATATACACATATATACATATACATATATATATGTTTATACGTATACGTATATACATATATACGTATATACATATATACGTATACGTATACACATATACGTACATATGTATATGTATATACGTATATGTCTATACGTGAACTTATACGTATACGTACATATACGGATACGTATATACATATACGGATAAATATACGGATACGTATATACATGAACGTATATATGTAAATACGTTTATGTATTTGACTCGAAACCAAGAGGTCCCGGGTTCGAGTCCTGACATGCCACCGATTTTGTGCCCTTTAGCCACTTTACACGACTTCCCTCACTTCGCTCAGGTAAAAATGAGTATTGTATCGTCCCCTGTGTTGGTGGTGGCATTAATATAAGTTGAAAAAACTTGAGTGTGCCGTCACCATGTCTGGTGATTACATGTTGGAATATAAAAAAAATGAGGGCCACGAAGGCTCTTCATGCTCCAAGGAAGTTTAAAATTTCTGATTTCTTTATTTTGTTTTACTTCCAGCGCTGAGCAGCTTTAAAGCGTCCCTGAGGCTGGTGAATGAACCGTACATTTCACCTGACCCAAGTTCTGACGAGAATAAGGACTTGTTGGAAAGAGTTAGGGACCTCGCAAGGAATGTAAGTTTTGAAATTCCCAAATTATACCGTATAAAAGAAATACAAAAAGGCGACTTCACTCTATTATCTTTATGTGAATTGTTAGAATTGTACTGACTATACTGACAATCATATACCATTTAGATTATTCTTCATCAAGAATAACAACGTTTTATTTAGTGGACTCTAAGATAGATTTTGCTTATCCACGGTCCAATATTGAACCATATTTATTTCAGCTTCCATTATTAGTGTGGCCGAGTCATCACATCAGCCCTCCCGAAGTTCTAGGCTTCGGGTGAGTCAGAAGTTTTTTTTGTCTTCCTTTCAAATGTTTTTATTATGTTTTCTTCTCCAAGCGTAAACCAGACATCTGTCGCCTTGGTAACTAGTGCTGTAGCAGGTACCCTGTGGTGTTGGATTACATTATGTAGCAAGTGTTGGAGAGGCTGGTCTCCAGATATACATATATGAATGTGTTTAAGTGAGAATAAACAGAGCAGTAGTTTGTTAGGCTAGATCATTTGCAGGTAAATATGATGCATTTGCTTTGTCGCCTTTCTAGATATAAATCATTTTGTATATGCTAATTTTCCATTCAAATATGACGGCAGACCCGGTACGGATGAACCCAACCCCAGGAGTGTTATTGCACATCTGAAGGTGACAGCAGGACAAAGAATCCTACCCGTGGTGAAGACAACATTACGGACCGCTATCAGAGACGGAAGACTGTCCGGATATAATGTAGATTCACACTACATTCGTATCAACGGCAACGGTGAGCTAAGTTTGATGAAGTCACTCAATTTTCTGTGATGCGTTTAGGTCTATTTCAATTATTTTTATATAACTTTACTGATTGAACATGACCCTTCTCTCACATAGTTACCGTGTTACCTTCGGCCGACAGGCCTGCTCCGGTACCAACTGGTAAGTTTTTTTTTACCCCCGTGGAGGTTGTGTTTTCGATGCCTCTGTTTGTGTTAAGTCGATAGATTGCGCTTTTAGTAGTAGTAGTAGTAGTAGGAGTAGTAGGAGTAGTAATAGTAATAGAGTAGTAGTAGTAGACTGGTTTATTTTCCACAATTGGAATAATGTAGAAGTAGTAGTAGTAGTAGTAATAGTAGTAGTGGAAGCAGTAGACTGGTTTATTTTCCACAATTATGTCATGTAATGTCATATTAGTAAATATTAACAGATAAGGTTTAAAATTCTTGAGTTAAGAACACAATGTCAAACATGTCAGATCGTGACAATTTTTTTTCTTCTGTCGTAGGTGGGCTTAAGACGAGAGACATCATTTTCATCAGCGTCGGCGTTGTTACAATGGTCATCTTGATAGCGGTGTTAGTGATCTGTCTGATACGCTCGGAAAAGCACAGAGGTAAGAGACGTTTCTGATGCTCAACGTACTTTGTCGTATCATTATGTTTATCAAAGGAAAGCATATTGTTTTTGCTCTGTTTCCTCCTCTTCTTCTTTCTCTCCAAGCCAATAAGGTCAATGACCTGAACCAGACGGAAGTTATCATGGTAATTAGTGTCGGGTTACATCATGTTGCAATTTTATAGCAGGAGGGATTTAGACTCCTGTCACCATATACATGAATGTGTTTGAGTAAGGATTAACTATTTATTATATCGTGTGCAATATGTTGCCATTAGTTAAGTCAGAAGTGATAGAATTAGTCAATTTATCGATTTATGGAGTTCTGCAATAGCAATTTAAGACGAATTCCATGCTTTGACACAGGCTATTATAATCTTAAAGTATCCTGTCTGTCTTTTATCAAATTAAGCACAGTGGAACAGGTAACATCTTCCTTTTCTGACTTTCTGACTTTTTTTCTTACAGGTTACAAAAGGGTGGATACAACCGCATGTAGCATATCAAACGTACCACTACCTGCAGCAGGCTACTTTGAAACTGAAGACCTTCGTCGCTTAGAAGAGAAAGTGGACAAAGAAAAGGTCGTCTTCGTTCATGGCCCTTCCGGAAGTGGCAAAACTGAGGCAGCCAGTAAAACCGCAGAGTCCTTCCAATTGAAGAATTCTTCACACATCACTTGGTTTTTTGGAGGTACGAAAGACGATGTCGAGGGACTGTCAGAAGCCTCCGTTACTCAAGACTTGCGGGAACTTGCGAAAGAGTTAGAACAACCCACAGACCGAGAAAGCGCTTTGGTAGACATAGTCTACGACCGTTTAAACGCTCTTGCAGCTACGGGTGTAAAAATCCTACTCATTTTCGACGACGTTCAAAACATTTCGGTCGTTCCAAGAGAATTCTTGAGAAACCTTAAGGGCGTGATGAAGGTAATCGTCACCACCAGAGATAGCAATCTACACAAAAGTAACGGCAAACCGTTTCCAAGTCATGCCATGAGCAGATTTTCCGACGAGGAAGTCGTAGCCTTCATGAACCCAGCGGTTGGTGAAGACAGGGTGACTATTTTGGAGCTGGCGCAACATTTCGACTGCCGCCCGCATGGGCTGTCTCTCGCAAGAAGCCATCTCATGGCGGCGGTTGGAACGAATTCTACTGAGCGGTATCTCAGAGAACTCCGAGGCCGTATGAACGGACAGGCAGACGCACAGCTAAGCGATCCTGAAGAGATAGTGTACAAGGCGGTGGAACTCTCGGTCACAAACAGAATGGGTGAGATAGAAGCGACGATGCTGAAGATGGCAGGATTCCTAATGCAGAACGACATACCGATTCTGATCCTAGACCACGCCTACAAGATGCAGTTTGGCACAGATCCTAGCACGGATGAATTCGTCAAGGCGCTGAAGTCGCTTTCTTTGGGGAAGATACAAGAAGACAGGCGGTCTAGCATTGGAGGTGCTATCCTCACCCTTAGCGTGCATCGTCAAACCCAAGCAGCTCTGAAGCGTATGGTTTCCAAGGATGAAACACTGGTGATGACAATGTTGGAAGCACTCGTGAAAGCTTTCCTAGTGTTCTTCAACAAAGACACCAGAGGGTTCCAGGCTAGCGTCCACAACTCACGCCTCTTACCACACGTGGAAGTCCTTTTGGGTCATCCAATGATGAGCATCATACGCGAGAAATCAGCTTTCCAGCCAGCGTTTGTGCGTCTGTATGAAATCGCCGCTTACCTCTACAACCAACGCCAACAGACACAGAAGGCAAAAGAGATGGTAGAGCGAGCTAAAGAGATTTGTAAGGAAATCTGCCCATCGCTGGCACACGGGGTTCTTGACGACAAGGCTTGTTCTGAGTTGGTGAAGACTGGCGAAAAGATCTTTAAGAAAGACGTCTACGCCCAACAGATGACCCACCAGCTTCTGACGTACCCTAACATCAAGGTGCTGAGGGCGGAACTGCACGATAGGGGGCGCCCCAAGCTCATGCAACAGGTATAAATTCTATATTCTCTTTCTCCCTCTCTCTCTGTTGTCCTCTATGGTCAAACAGTCTAATCCCTCCAGCTATAAAATTGCAACATGATGTAACCCAACACTAGTTACCAAGGTAACAGACAGTCTGGTTCAGGTCATTGACCTTTTTGGTTTAGAGAAGAAGAAGAGGAAACGTAGCAATAGCAATATGTTTTCCTTCGGTAAACATAATTAATAGCTTTGTAGAGTAGTCTCAAACATGCTTGTTTCCTTCTGTCTAGGTGTCCTTCAACGCCAAGCATTGTGAGCCACTGCAGCAGCTGCAGCTCCAGAAACTGGTGCAGGAAAATGCAGCCTACGACAAACCTACCCGTAAACGATCCTTCCTTGTCGAGCTCGTGGCAAGTGTGTATCTCACATCCGGCCAGCGTGCTCTCCGTCTTAAAGACACAAAAGAAGACCTGAAGGATGCTGCAAGAGACTTCGCGTTGTCTATGAAGCTGAGCGACTATCTCGCCAAGAATTACAGCCTCTTCATCTTGAACAAGATGCTTTGTCTCCGTGATGGCACTCTGCGACTGCTACAGGAACCATACGGTAAATTCAATTCAATTCATTCTTTATTTCAGGCACAGGCCCCATATCAAAACATGGATTAAAAATACAGGTACACAAACAAAAGTATAAGCGATATGATATGAATCTTTATGGCATGTTCTTGCCCAGATGGGCTAAATGCACAAATGTGACCAAATCTGGTCAAGAGGATAAAAACACGAGTACTGCATACTGGAAAGCTACAATTTACATTCTAATGCTCAGCACTTTCATATTTACTGTAAGCAAACAAAATTCTAAAAGCATTGTTGTATGCGGCTCGTAGGTAAAACTGAGGACCAACAGAGAAAGGATCTTCACAAGGCCATTGCAGGCTACAGAGAGCTGTTTCAAGATCCAACCGACTACTTCGAAAACGGCATACTAAAGAAGACCGACCAGGATGACTACCATGCGATGATATGCTTCCGGTTCATGGTTCAGTGCTACCGGAAGCTCATTCCACTCGCCTCCACTGACAAGGAAAGGCAAGACTTAATCGACCAACATAACGAGAGCGCAGACTACATGGTGAAGTTCGCGGAGGGATACAAGGGGTACAACGACGACGGTAAAGTGGTCGAAGTCTTCAAGGCGCTACCAGACATCTACACTATGAGAGGCGACTTTCTTGTCGAAATGTGTGAGCAAGGACTAAAGAGTGGATCAGTGAAACCAGCATTAGAAGACGCCAAAAAGTCTTTCTCGAAAGTCTTGAAGATTAAGTATGTCACAGACCAACAAAAAGCCAGAGCGCATCTAGGCCTGGCCAACGCCTGTTTGGTACTGTACGAGAAAGAAGGAAGGAAGCGAGAAAATCTCAAACGCGCTGAAGAAGAGTTGAAGAAATTCACAGACATCGCTGCTAGAGGTTCAGCAAACAGGGAAGACAGGGAAAGAGCTGAAAACCTGAAGCTCAGAATCAGGCACTTTAGGGAAGGATCTGTGAGTGTAGTGATGGCACCGGTGGCTCTGAACAGTACACCACCAGACTTGCTTCGTGGCTCGGTAGTTGTAGAGATGATCTCAAGTTTGTGAGATATCCTCTCTTTATATAAACTAACAAGGAATAGGAGCTTTCAGACACAGAGAGTATATGACAAGTGCAGTGACAAAGTTGATAAGCTTAAGACACGTCGATGAAGGTTAGACATCCAGGTAATCAGATACGCCCAAAACAGTTACTCAAGCAACTGGATATGATTTTGGAAACGGTCAGACGTTTCAGCTAGTATCCCTAGCTTTCACTGACGAAGGCTAGTGGATGCTACCTGAAACGTCTGACCGTTTCCAAAATCATATCCAGTTGCTTGAGTAACTGTTTTTGCTTGAGATGTTTCTACGTAAATTTAGCGTGCACACAGTGGACCAACCAACAATTTTTTTTCATGGACATATTGGACATTATAGACATATGCGTGTTCTATTGAGTATCGAGAAACAATCTTTTGAAGAGCCTACAAACAAGATAGATGTGGAATTCTTAATTAGAAAATACAGTACAGTGCCTTTAGTTTTAGATGGTAATTGTATATACAGAGCTGTATTAAGGTTTAGGTAAATCATAGTTGTTGGCTTTATTTAATCGGAATACTTGCGAAATTCTTGGTAGCTAGTTCCCATATGAAGATAGCGCTAAGACATTGTATATGTATCGGTATGATGTTATATGTCGACTAGTATGTACGTAATTGTGCATGTTTGCAAGAGTTTTAACTGTTATGGAAAATGTTTTAACTTTCCAATGTAGCTTATAAAAGGATTCTTCCTGCGATTGTTTCTTTAGCCGATAGAGGCCGGTTTTAATCAATCTTATTGACATCGGTATTGCTTGAAGCTGATGTGTTACGGGGAAGGGATTTTTTGTACAAATTGGAGGGTAAAGATGCAGAGATTGTATTATAGCTGCTTGAGCTAAAGAAACGGGTTGATTTTATTTCATGTTGAAGTCAATTGAAGATACAGAGTAAGAAAAAAACAGCTAGTACTGCCCAAATAAGGCGAGATGCAAACGGCAAAAGGCGCCCAGGGCGCCAGCGACTGGACTACCTGGGCTACATCCGGAGTCTGTTGGGGGACACCGAGGGTGACCTGCGGCCAGAGGACATTGCCAACCTGGCGGCAGATCGACAGTCGTGGGCAAGACTTGTGGTCGACTGCTCCGCAGCCGGACGATGATGATGATGATGATGATGCTAATTAGCTCACCTGAAGTTCCTCACCTGAAACCACCCGGTGGGCATAGAGACGTCTTAGTGCTTATCATAATTTACCCAAAAAGCTTATTCTGATTAAAAAAAGCAAAATACACGGGAAAGATAACTTTAAATAAAACAAAATATGGATGGAAAATGGTTTACTGGCATTTCGATGGCTCCTGTTGCTGAAATACTGATCTTGGACATCATTTTCTTCTTCAGTTTCATAAAATAAGATTTCATGATCAGACCACGAACAAAAGTTGCAGAGCGGTACTCCGGACCCCTTGGCATGACATCCTGTGGTCATGTTGTTCCGATTGATGGTCGGAATGACAGCCCCCGTTTTGGGGATGGTGGCGACCCAAGTGGGTTCTCACGTACGAGCCTTGGACGGCTGAGCTGAGCTGTCCTGTGGCTTAGGAGATCACTACTTCTCTGTCTGGGAAGCTAGTGTCTCGGAAAACCAGGGCCCTCCGCGGTGCCCTTAAGGCCGGTCTGGCCGCACCAGACTGCGCCGCATGACGTCACGTAACACACCGACGCATTATGTTATACTTACAACAAAATTCAAGCAAAAACTTCATTTATAAGTTCATTTTACCCCACAATTTCCCTGAACCCCCTAGCCCTCCCCTCAATGCAAGGTTTAATATTGTTGGCGCCTTTACGTCCCCAAACCCACCTACACCCCAGCAAATTCTGAAAGTACTTCTACAAGAGATATCTTTCGTTCGTGGGACTTAAGTTGGATAAATTATGTTCATATACACCTGTACCACAGGTGAGTGTAATTAAGCTGAATATATTAATTGTTCAATTCTTAGACGCAAAGAAGCACAGAGAAACAAACCATACATAAGTATTCTTTATTTTTATGCATGTAAGTATAAGACATTGGCAAGAGGATTGTAATGCCAAATTTTCTTCTTACTTTTTCGTTCACAAATTTATCAAAAATGAACAATAAAATGGCAAAAATGAACAATATCGTATGGATGTCATTTTTATTTACATACAAAATGCTACAAGCAAATCATGGCTAGGTGGCTGCAATACCTTACCTCGTCACTGGGCGGCGCTAAATTGAGACCGTGTCACGGTCAGGTATTTCCTACACCGTAGTTGATGAATATATTAAAAATTCATATCTGTGTATGGCAATACTTTATACCATGTTTTCTGCAGTCCATCCGGTCGCCGTTTTCTTCCAGCGTGTGCGGCTTTACAAGTTTTTTCTTTGCCCTGCTAGTAAGTCTCCATTGTTCGTACATATTACCATACTACATGTGAGTGTCACTCTTTTAATTACATTTCATAAAGCTGTTCCTCCGAGTTGACTTCCGCTTGGCTGTTCCAGTTCAGGCAGTGCTAGGCTATCTTCCGGCTGGATAGCCTCTACCAGTCTTCGGGAGGCGGCTGGAAGTAGAGCACTGCTAGGTCCCCTCAGCCAATAGGGATCCTGGATTTTTAGTGATTATATCCACATAGTAGCATACTTGTGAGTTAGTGCACCTCTCTCCCTTGGGGTAGAGGTGCACTAACTAACCAGCCACCCTCTTCTCAGCCAACCAGTGAGCTGGAATTGGTCCCTCTCTAGGGACAGAGGTGCTCTAACTAACCGAATAAATTACACTATGTTGGACCCGCCCATTGTTATTTCCATGAAAACAACAACTGGCCAATGGCAGTGTCCAGCTTTCTGCCCTGGGGAATCAGAGGAGACTGACCGGCTCATCACCACACATGGTTTGACTCTTCTTGGAGTTGTTTGGCTGTCCATCTGGGCTGATTAACGACCTAGCGGTCGTTAATCAGCCCAGATGGACAACCAAACAACTCCTCGAAACAAGACAAAAAGTGACACTAAACAAAGATTTATAAAGCAAAATCAAGTTCTAGTGGATGGAGTTGATCAACTTCGGGGACCTAGAAGTGCTCTAAGTTAGATAGAGCACGGTTTGAGGCTGAATACTCGGATTTAGAACTGCCCGCCCAACCTCGGGGATTTCATGTCACCCTCGGCCTCCGGCCTCGGGAGACATGAAATCCCCTTGGTGGGCGGGGCAGTTCTAAATCCTCATAGTCAGCCTCAAACCGTGCTCTATCTATTACTTAGTAGGAATCGGACAAATAGAGAGATAACATGCAGGGTGAGTTAGTCCGGTAGAGAGAACAGTTTGCCGCACCCGGGACCAACTCTCCCTGCATGTTATCTCTCTGTCCGATTTCTACTCTTTCCAGTCGCCTTCCGAAGCCGGGTAGAGGCTACAGGCTAGATACAACCTGTTATGTGGTAGAACGCGGAAGCCCATAGGGCTGCATATCGTAACTATTTCGCTAGGCGGCGCCAATAGACCGTGAAAAGCTGAAACGATTGTAACGGCCAGAAGACTTTTTCTTGTAATAAACTTCACACCTTAAATAACACATATTTAGAAATAAATAAATAACAGATACTGCTGCCAACGAGAATTCACGTACGTATACCATTTTGCTTGACTCATTCTTTAGATCGCAAGTTCATGCTAATAAGTATGTGTCACTCGGAAATTAGAATTTCTTGAAATCGCAAAGGTTGGCATTCAGTGAAAATGTCTTTTTCTTTCTTTTCAATGATGCAGTTAGTATAGGTAACGTAGCAATCGGTCTCCCGTGAGGGATTAACAGGGAGCACCACGTGAAGGTTTGCTACTCGCTCCCCTGAGTGAGTGTTAGTGTGCATGTGCCGCCGCGCCGCGTGCCCGCGAAGCTGCTGTGTGTGTTACGCGGTTAGACAAACACAACAATGAAATAAAAAAAAAAGACAGACACTTCAGTTTGTTTTACGCTTCCAACCAAGGCCAGGCGTCTTTGCTATCAACAGACAGGCCTGCCCTCCTAGGACTAGTCATAAGGCGAGCCCGTCCTCAGCAACTTTCGCCACGCCAGCCGATCACCTAGGTATCCGTGAGCACAGAAAACACTAGGCGAACATAGCCACTACATGGTTGGGAAGCAACGGTACGGAAACTTTACAAATAAGACGCAGTTCTGGTAGCGATCAGTTTTGTTTATGGGAAGGAGTAGGATTTTGAAAGCATCTAAAACCCAACATCCCATTTCTCCCATGTAGTGACAGCTCACTCCAACCATCGTGTGTTTAGTTTGTACATTTAGTCTGAAATCATCGTGCATCAAAAGCCACTTGTTAGTCTCTAATAAAGGAAAAAGAAACTCACAAAACAAATGTGATAATTCTCGATGGTAACACAGCATCTTGGTCCTGTATTCAAATGGTAACGCCGGTAGGAGCATGAAGGGGAATTTATGTTAATGTGACCATGTGATACAGGTGATCATGATTAAGACTGACCCTATTAAATAGTTTGGTAAATTTGGATGGCCATTGGATATTAATAATATGGTTAATTAAGATACCGTCAGTATGTGTTCAACTGTTATCACACACTTTTGGGACCAACAATTCGAATCATCTACAGATCGTGTAATGATAATGAAGAACTACAAATGTCCAGCAACTATGTCTTAAGAGAGGTAAAAAGCTGATATAAAAGAAAGTTCATTGAATTCTAGTCCCAGAGTTGTCAACCAATGATCATTATTTGTCGAATAAAATTCTCTATCGTTTAGTTTAATGTAGGAGCACTGATATATTTTGTCTTTATGATATCGCTTTGGTGATTACGAAAAGGTAAAAGTACAGTAGTCACCAAGTACAGTAGGGGCATTATCACTAGATAGCTTTAAAAAATGCTTAAAGTTAGATGTTCAATGGTTAGGTGCAACAATTCGTTCGGTGTAATGTAGCCAGCTGCCGCCGCGCCGCGTGCCTGCGAAGCTGGTGTGTTACACAGAAGCGCAGTTATACTGGCTATACTGATCTACAGAAGCTGGTGTGTTACGCCGAAGGCGGTTATACCGGCTATACTGATCTACAGAAGCTGGTGTGTTACGCCGAAGGGCGGTTATACCGGCTATACTGATCTACAGAAGCTGGTGTGTTATGCTAAGAGGCATTTATACCGGCTATAAGGATACAGAAGCTGGTGTGTTACGCCGAAGGGCGGTTATACCGGCTATACAGATACAGAAGCTGGTGTGTTACGCTGAAGGGCGGTTATACCGGCTATACAGATACAGAAGCTGGTGTGTTACGCTGAAGGGCGGTTATACCGGCTATACAGATACAGTAGCTGGCATGTTACACAGAAGGGCGGTTATACCGGCTATACAGATACAGAAGCTGGTGTGTTACGCCGAAGGGCAGTTACACCGGCTATACAGATACAGAGGCTGGTGTGTTACGCCAAAGGGCGGTTATACCGGCTAGACAGATACAGAAGCTGGTATGTTACACAGAAGGGCGGTTATACCGGCTAGACAGATACAGAAGCTGGTATGTTACACAGAAGGGCGGTTATACCGGCTATACAGATACAGAAGCTGGTGTGTTACGCCAAAAGGTGGTTATACCGGCTATACAGATCCAGAAGCTGGTGTGTTACACTTAAGAGCGATTATACCGGCTATACAGATACAGAAGGACGGTTATACCTGCTATATAGATACGATATCAGCGAACGCCTTATATACTTACTGTTAAAAACACCTAAGATCTGTGTAAGAGCTTTTCTACGTACAACAGAGACCTGGTTTCCAAATACCTACATGGAAGTGATGATTTGCAACAAGTTCCAGATACCTGTATAATCCAAGGAAGTTAAAATCAACTTGATTGATCTATTGATTGATTGATTTATTTATTTAAAAAAGCTACGTTCTACGTGATAACGTGTTACTAAGTGCTTTTCTACGTACAATACAGACCTGGTTTCCGAATACCTACATGGAAACGGTGACTCGTCGTTTAATTTATCACTTTATAACAAGTTCCGGAGGAACAGACACCGGGTCGTTTAGCACCTAATAGGAAACGGTTCTACAGTTGGATGTCGCGGAAATTGTACCAGGTCCCGTGGGAGGAAGGGGGGGGGGTGATTCTGTTCTGGCTGGTGTAATAAATGTGTCGTTGATGATGAGTCATTACAAAAGGTAACTCCAGGTCATTTTAGAGAGGACTACTTCTCTGTGTCAGTTATTATAATGTTAACCGAAGGAAAACATATTATTTTTGCTACGTTTCCTCTTCTTCTTCTTCTCCAAACAGTGACCTCTGACTTGACTGAACCAGACTGTCTTTCACCATGGCAACTGGTTGGTTTAGTTACATAATGTTGCAATTTTATAGTAGGAGGGTCACCACATATATGTGAATGTGTTTGAGTAAGAATTAACGGAGCAGACCATATGCGAAGGTAAACATTATGCATTTGTTTTGCAAATGTTACTTTTTTAGTTCTCTTCTTGTTTTCTTTGCTTCTTTTCCTTTTATTCTTTTTTCTGTACCTCCTTTTTTCTTTCTTTTCATATGATTATCATATAGTGAATTGGCATAATTATTTTTTCTTCCTTGTTTTCTTGCTTTTCTGGTAGAGTATTTTCTTTTCACATGAAAAGTTCTGCGGTCCGCCGCTTTTACTTTTTTTACTCATTCTCTACTTTCCTCATTTTCTTCAGTTTTCTTTTGAAAGGAAGACAGTCTGCTAACATGTGAGTGAATTATGAAAGGAAAACAAATAGGAAAAAAGTATTACATAGCGTCGTTCAGAAATTTCTTCAATAAAAGAGAAAAGCGTATACAACGTTTAAACAAATATATATATGGGCGTTTATTTCACTTCATTTTCACACTAAAATACATGCCTAAAATGTGCGTTCTGCACAGATGCTGAATTGCGCATTTTAGGCATCTTAACATTATCATTATACATACCAACTAATTCAAACGCGTATACAATTACACTAAAAATGCATAGTGTTCAATAATGTCTTGAACAAAAAGTGAAAGTCGTTCCCTTTCTTCTTAACTTAACGGAAGTGTGTCAGACGTAGTCATTAATGTTATTAACCCCCGGGTCGATCGTTACCATGGTTACACAAGCTGCGGCCCAGACAATATGTGACAAGGGGTGGAAGTGACGTCATGATGACGCCATCGAACATCAAATCTTTCGAAACATCAGGAAAGAAACTCATTGTGTCACTGCAATCAACATAATGGAAACAAAATATTGCATATAATAATAAATTATCTATTTCTATATCTGCCTGTTCGTATAACCGCCCTTCGGCATAACACACCAGCTTATGTATCTGTATAGCCGGTATAACCGCCCTTCGGCATAACACACCAGCTTATGTATCTGTATAGCCGGTATAACCGCCCTTCGGCATAACACACCAGCTTAAAGTCATCTAGCATATTTAAATGTCTCAGCTTGATAACATTCGGTACGCATTTTATTTCAATGTTGTATCTGTATCAGTATAGCCGGTATAACCGCCTTTCGGCATAACACACCAGCTTCTGTATCTGTATAGCCGGTATAACCGCCTTTCGGCATAACACACCAGCTTATGTATCTGTATAGCCGGTATAACCGCCCTTCGGCATAACACACCAGCTTATGTATCTGTATAGCCGGTATAACCGCCCTTCGGCATAACACACCAGCTTATGTATCTGTATAGCCGGTATAACCGCCCTTCGGCGTAACACACCAGCTTATGTATCTGTATAGCCGGTATAACCGCCCTTCTGTGTAACACACCAGCTTCTGTATCTGTATAGCAGGTATAACCGTCCTTAAGTGTAACACACCAGCTTCTGTACCTGTATAGCCGGTATAATTATAATCGCCCTTAAGTGTAACACACACCAGCTGCTGTATCTGTATAGCCAGTATAACCGCCTTTAAGTGTAACACACTAGCTTCTGTATCTGTATTCTGTATAGCCAGTATAACCGCCCTTCGGCGTAACACACCAGCTTCTGTATCTGTAGAGCCGGTATAACCGCCCTTCGGTAAATGTCATGTACATGTATATAAAGCAAAAAAAAAACATACTAACAAGCCTCGAATGAAGAATAAATAAAAAAAAAGATGAAATCGAAGAATCCAGTAGCCAACCAGAATGCTTTTCCGGCGATCGTTCGTTTTGTGTTGTTCTTTCTATGTCGCTATTACCTAATCTCCGAGTAAGCAGATCCTAGGGTGGCAAAAGACAGTATCAAATAGGCCAGACAGTATCCATTGGCCTTGGGTAGCGTACGTATTGGACCCTCTCTGGCGACTGGATACTGCCTGGCCAATTTGATACTGCCTTTTGCCACCCTAGGATCTGCTTGGAGATTAAGACTTTGATTGCATCTTGTGGTAAAGCAGACTCCATTATCCATCAAGATGTGATATATGTTTTCCTGCTCTCGTTGGTTTTGTCTTGTTCTTTCTATGTCGTTATTTCCGAGCAAAAGTCCGGAAGACCATGCTGTATGAATGTACGGCCGCCTAATAGCAGATCTGTATCTGTATCTGTATAGCCGGTATAACCGCCTTTCTGCGTAACACACCAGCTTCGCAGGCACGCGGCGCGGCGGCAGCTGGCTATATTACACCGATCGACTTGTTACACCTAACCCTTGAACTTCTAGCTCTAGATAAAAGTCTGGTTAGCCCAGTTCTAAAAACGGGGGTAATTCAACCAGGCCGGCTATGTTGTCTATATGCAATCAGAAAATAGCACATAAAGACCCTGAAGACACCCAAACCCCCAGTTTTTAGCATGCTATGGAGGTTACTATTCCTTCTATGTCCCTATTTCCGAGCACAAGTCCGGAAGACCACGCTGTATGAATGTACGGTCGTCTAATGGGAGATAAAAGCCGTAAAACCAAGCGCGAAGACAGCAAAAATCGATCACAACACTGTTAGCTTAATGGGCCACGACCTCTCAATTCTCCCTAGAGGGGGGTCAATACGGTCATGAATAACAACGGGGATGTTCCAGGAAATCGATGCGCTGAAATCAACACCGTTTTGCCTTATATGGAAAATTGGAACAACAGCGCGTGACGTCAGTAGGGGGACTTCCTAATAAGGGAAATGAGTAGTACTACTAGTATACAATTTAATGTAATACGCGAAGTACTATGCACTACATTTTGCAAAATGTGTAGGTGGCATTTTTCAAGTGTGTTTGGCATTTTGCTCAATTGCCTTTTTCTATAACTGAAAGTTTCCATTTTCTTTCAAATTTTCATACAATCGTATTTTAGGTTTGAATGGGACAGAGCCAACAGAGCTGGCCGTTTAATACTTAAAACCCTCAACACAATTTCAATTTCTATTTAGTGGCCACTTATATAATGCTATTTTTTCTCATTACTTTTGCCATCCTAAATAACAAATAAACAAACAAGCAAAGAACGTTAAGCTAGAAAACATTACAACTTTGCCTCAAAACATCTGCTTGGAAATTATACGTTTCAAACTCCTAGCCTCTACCAGGCTTGGAGAGGCGACTGGAAAGAGTAGAAATCGGTCAAATAGAGAGATAACATGCCAGGGGATTTGGTCCGCTAGAGAGTACATTTTGCTGCTCCCGAAATGTACTCTCTAGCGGACCAACTCCATTGGCATGTTATCTCTATCTATTTGACCGATTTCTACTCTTTCCAGCCGTCTCCCGAAGCCTGGTAGAGGCTATAAAACTCCCACGATCGCTAGGTCATCTCAGGTGAAGCCCCCCTTCAGGACTCCACGCCGGCGATTCTCGCTGACTTGCAAAAATTCTGACTCGGCTCCAAGCCTGAAAAGACGCGGGCTTCGGGGGCTAAAAACGCACATCCATCGACCCGTTCGTACTCGTAAATCGAGTTTTACCTAATAAGGGCATGCCAATAACGCTGGACTAGTGGGTCAGACGCTCGTGTGGGCAACGGAGTCTTGGTTCACTTTTGTTGTAATTAGTGAAATAATCCACTGTGGGCAGCGATGGTCATAGATCGTCCTACGTTCTTTTGTTACGTTTTGTGCTCAAAGACATTTCGTGCATCGAGGTTACGTAAGCAAGTGCGCACTTTTTCCATCGCCTTTACTTGTTAGTTGGCAGATGCGGTACAAAAAAAAAAAGGATTTCTATCATCTTTTTGTTTCTATAATCTTTTTGTCTCTTTTTTTTCACAATAGAAGAACATTAGCCTGTTTTACAGCTAGAAATGAAAGATTCATAATGGTAGGAACACTTTAGGTGTAATTTTAAGACTTATCGCTAGAGGGCGTGATGTACGTCACCGCCAATTGGTTGCAGAGCGTCTGAGCTAACGCAATATTGAATTTACCCCCCCCCCCCCTCCTAGAGAGAATTGACTACGTTGGGTATTTGGGGAGTGGAGGGGGGGGGGTGATGACTAAGTTCTCTCTTGGGAGGAACTACATGATACTTTTCCTTTTCTCTGTGTGGGACAGCAAACCGGGGGCTTCAAAGAGTGCCCTGGCCTCGGAAGCTTCGATGGAGGCCGCTGAAACATAACCTTCAGTTCCTTTTGATCTGTCTCACGCCCACTGAGAGAGTTTTACAAAGACAACTCCGACTAACAGTCATGCTAAGCATACGAGTTGATTGGGAGCAGAAAAAGACGACCTTCATCATAGAAACAAAACGTTTTAGTTCTCCGTGTTTTTTAGCCTCTACCAGGCTTCGGGAGGCGGTTGGAAAGAGTAGAAATCGGCCAAATAGAGAGATAACATGCCGGAGGAGTTGGTCAGCTCTAGAGTAGGGAGCGTCAAACTGTACTCTAGAGCGGACCAATTCCCCAGGCATGTTATCTCTCTATTTGTCCGATTTCTACTCTTTTCAGCCGCCTCCCGACGCCTGGTAGAGGCTACGTGTTCTTTTTCCAGTGTGGGTGGGGGTGGACTCATGTTCATCAAAGTTTAATATTGCTTTTATGTGCATTGTTTTTAGTGACTTGTCAATCATTTCGTTTTCAATGTACAAGTGGCGGCTAGAATATAAGTTGTGCACAACTTGAGTAGGCGGTCACCTTGTCTTCGTCCTTTCCTTTGTATTATCGTTTCTTTGAAAAAAAGACGACCTTTGGGACAGAACAGAAGCAAGGGCAAATATCCCTCAGTATTCTTGATTGCATGTTGGCTAAAGCTGGCCTCTACCAGGCTTCAGATGTGGCTGAAAAAAAAAAGTAAAATTGGCCAAAGAGGCAAACTGTTCTTCTTTAGCGGGCTAACTCCCCTGGCATGTTATCTGTCTATTTGGCCAAATTCTACTCTTTCCAGTCACCTCTAGTCCCTGGTAGAGGCTAGGTTAAAGTCTTTTTGGCCAATTTCTACTCTTTCCAGCCGCTTCTGAAGCCTGGTAGAGGCTGAACTAACTCCCCTGACATGTCATCTGTCTATCTGACCAGTCTACTCTTTCCAGCCGCCTCTGAAGCCTGGTGGAGGCTAGCTATACGGAAAGGGGTCCCTAACTAGCTCGGCTGTCAAAGTTGTTGAAAGACTCGCTTCCTAACTCCCCGGTGCAGCACGTGGCGTGGTGGCAGATATGTCGGCCATGTCGACTCACTGTTGATCAAAGCGCGCCCAGAAATATTCAGACGATCAAAAACGTGAGACAAAAGTGAGACGGACATCTGACAGACAAGAGCCGGACTTTGTGAGACCCTCCCCGCCATTCCTTTTTCCCAAATTCCCTTGCTTCCTCCTCTTCCTCTTCGCTTCCGAAGGATGTAACATTATTGAGGAAGAAAAGAGAAACTTAATTACAAACGACTAAACGCTAAAATTGCTCACAGAGGCAACTTGACACCGTTTCAAAGCTCGCCATGGAGGTACTATATTTCTGCTCCGCCCCTGTTAGCTTGCGAGCGGATGACTAAATGGTTCAGACCGAATTACACAGATTTGCGGTTTTGGGATCAAAGCGCACGTGCACTTGGCCGTTATTTTTTCTGAATGGGTCGGCTTGGGTTGTGTTCGGTTTCGTGTTTGGGTTGTGTCTGTGACGGTGGGTCTGTCGTCGCCCTGCGGTTACCTCACACATCGTGGTTACGGGTGGCCCCGCTTGTCAGGACCGCCGGAAGGGGGAGGGGGGCTACTAGCAGAGGTTGGGAGGGGAATTGTAACGTTTTAGTAGCAGCAATATATATATATTTCTCTATCCATCTACTTGAGTATCTATATTAGTCTATCTATTTATCTATAAATATTGGAAGGCAGGGAACATTGTAGTTACCCCGTTCAGGAAGTCACCTGAAAGTTTTCATTTCTCTATCTATTCTTCTATCTTTTTATCTATCTATCTATCTATCTATCTATCTATCTATTCTTCTATCTTTTTATCTATCTATCTATCTATCTATCTATCTATCTATCTATCTATCAGTCTATCAAGTAATCTATTTAGTCTATGTAGCAATCTATCGAAGCCGTCGATCTATCTAGCCTAGCTAGCTTATTAGCCTATCTAGCTATCTATGTTATAGGCTTGCTAGCTAGCTAGCTAGATACGACGTACCTAGCTAGCTAGCTAGCAAGTCTATCTATATATGTCCCTTTTTTTTTATCATAAGCTATCTGCACTGTGGAAAAACTCGGAAAACTTGATACTGTCAGAATTGTGGTCATTAAAAGTTGGACATTTCCGAATTGTGTGGAAAAAGTGAATATCTCTTTCTAACACACAAATGACCTCTCTCGACCCCCTCTCCCCTCTCTCCATCAATTTATATACATGTATTGACATTGAGTCAGAAAAAGCGCTTCACGCCTGTTTATCTATTGTCTACTTTCGGGTTGGCCACTTTGTTATCAAGACAATGGTGAGTACAGCAGCTTTACGTCAACACCACACTCACACACAGGAAACACATTCCAGTACGTGTCTCTCCGTCTTTCCTTTATCTTTCAAATATCTGCCTTGTGATGAGTAAGGTGCATAGCTTTTAACACGTTCCAATACCTCTTTCTCTGTCCATTGTAGCCTCTACCAGGCACCGTGGATCGCTGGAAAAATAGTAGAAATTGGCAGAAATAAAGGGATAATATACCAGAGAAGATCCCGGGCCATAGACAACTTATACAATGTAACTTTATTCGCAAAATCATGCCCCGAAAGCTAAGATCCGTGGGTCTTCTATGGCCCGGGATCTTCTGTGGTATACTATCCCTTTATTTCGGCCAATTTCTACTATTTTTCCAGCGATCCGCGGTGCCTGGTAGAGGCTATGCCCATTGCCTTTCCTTTATCTTTCAAATATCTTTACTTGATGATGAAGGTGCATACCTTTTCACACGTCGGTCCCCCCTGCGGACTTGTCTTGTGTTAGTGAAACCAAGGAGGTTTGGTGAAACACGACGCACGGAAACTCCCGTCCGTCGTGATTCCGCATTCTTCCCCGTCCGTCCCGCCACCGTGGAAGCGTGCAGTTTTGTTTGAAGATGGTTTTTAAAGAATTTTAAACGCTTTGCCTGTGGTTTTCCGGTCGTCGTGTGTCTTTGAATATCTAGGGGGTCCTTTTTTTCACCTCCGGTATAACTCCGTTAGCCTCTACCAGGCTTCAGAGGCAGTTGGAAAGACAGAAATTAGCCAAATAAACAGATGACATGCCAGGGGAGTTGGTCCACTAAAGAAGTACAGTTTGACAATTTGTAAATTCCTTTAGTAGACTAACTTTCCTGCCATGCTAAGTATCTGTCTACTCTTACGTAGCCTCTACCGGACTTCTTGGGACGCTGAAAAAATAGCAGTCTCCACCAGACTACGCTAACCGAAACATGGAAGCTCCACCATGGAAGCATGCAGTTTTGTTTGAAGATGGTTTTTAAAGAATTTTAAACGTTTTGCCTGTGGTTTTCCGGTAGTCGTGTGTCTTTGAATATCTAGGGGGTCCTTTTTTCACTTCCGGCATAACTCCGCTAGCCTCTACCAGGCTTCAGAGGCAGTTGGAAAGATAGAGAAATTAGCTAACTAGTAGAAAGATAGGATGCCAAGGGAGTTGGTCCACTAAAGGAGTACAGTTTGTCAATCTGTAAATTCCTTCAACGGACTAATTCTCCTGGCATGCTATCTGTCTACTCTTACGTAGCCTCTACCGGACTTCTTGGGACTCTGAAAAAATAGCAGTCTCCACCAGACTACGCTAACCGAAACATGGAAGCTCCACCGTGGAAGCGTGGGTTTTTGTTTGAAGATGGTTTTTAGAGAATTTTAAACGTTTTGCCTGTGGTTTTCCGGTAGTCGTGTGTCTTTGAATATCTAGGGGGTCCTTTTTGCTTCCGGCATAACTCCGCTTTCTGAGGCCTTACGTTAGCCTCTGTTAGGCTTCAGAGGCGACTAGAAAGAGTAGAAATTGGCCAAATAGACAATATAACATGCCAGGGGAGTTAGTTTACCCTCTACCAGGCTTCAGAGGCGGCTGGAAAGAGTAGAAATTTGTCAAATAGAAAGATAACATGCCAGGGGAGTCGCTAACTTTGACACTGTCTGGTAGCCAACAAAAAAAGCTTACTTGGAGATTATGTAGCTGGCAGTCAGCAAAACACAAAGGATTTTTTTTTAAATTTGTTTTAATTATTGTACTAGTATCTCAGTGGCTCTGAGTGGCCCAAGGGCCATAGAAACGGTGATGCGCACCGCCTTTAACAAGTAGGTGTGGGAGTATTCCAACCTTTGATTGTATGACTTTTATCCGATGTGGGGTGTTGTTGTTTTCTTGTGTTCATCCAGGTGTTCGTTTTGATAAACATTAACATTGCGTGCGACATGTAGGGACAATGAGGGGGTGTCAGACGCCCCCCTCCCCACACCGCAACACACACGGAGTTACTCCTACGTACGTCGGTGAAGGTTAGTCTCCACCTGACTCCTTTGCAGGCTGAATAAATAGAAGAAACCGGTCTCTGGCCAATGATATCCCCCTTTTATGTCAATTTCTACTATTTATTCAGCCTGCAAAGGAGTCTGGTAGAGACTAGATGAAGGTTAGACATCCAGGAAATAAGATACGCCAAAAAACAGGTACTCAAGCAACTGGATATGATTTTGGAAACGATCATACGTTTCAGGCAGCATCCACTACCTTTAGTGACACTAGAGACTGCCAGAAAGGCAGATTTATAATATACATATATATCAATAAATATCTATCGATATGTATCAATCAATGCGTCGGTGAAGGTTAGACATCCAGGTAATAATGTAAGATACTCCAAAAAACAGTTACTCAAGCAACTGGAGATGATTTTGGAAACGGTCAGACGTTTCAGGTAGCATCCACTACCTTTCGTCGGTGACACTAGAGACCAGAGGAGAAAATCAGGTTTATAAGCACGAAGTATTGATATATCAATAAATATCTATTAACCAATGCCTTTAAACCTGTATTTCCTCTGCACGTCTCTAGTGTCACTGGCGAACAGTAGTGGAACTGGAAGCTACCTGAAACGTCTGACAGTCTCCAAAATCATATCCAGTTGCTTGAGTAACTGTTTTTTTAGAAGTTCCTCCTACACTCCTGGCGCACGTACAGAACATGTGAACAACAACGTCTCATCACCCACCTGCGGTTATATCACTCCGCCCACACTCACATGGAGAGAAAAAAACAAAACAACTGCACGTAAGAAAAACCACAACTTTTTGTCAACTGTCTGAAAATTTTCATTAATGGAAATGCGTTATTTCCGCCCATGACTTTTGATAAAATTTGATTTTTAATTCAATCAAATCATAGTACGTAGTAATGAATTTTATTGCAAATTTTTGCCTGAATGTAATTGCAAGTAAAAGGAACAGAGAGAGACAATGGTATTGGCATGTGAGTGTTCAAAATTCCCTTTCACTCGTTCATTCTTTTATTCTTTCATTCATTTTAACAACTTTAATGTATCATTTAGCAGGGGCAACTGTCTCTATGTGTAGGAAGACTGTGCGAGAAAAAGAAAGAAAAATAGGTCTGGGTGCGTGGGAAGACTACTAGTATCATTAAAAAAAGATGTCATTTTCCACCTGTCCTTTTTTCAGTGGTCATTACGATTTTACAAGAAAAACGGAGGCGGCCAATGGATACATGCGGTCAATATAGACTCCCCTTGCCCCACTGAATCTGCTCGGAGACTTAGAAAAAGGTACGGTCTTCTTAGCCTCCGTAGCATGCCAAAAACTGGGGGCCTTCATGGTCTCATGGTCTTTGGGAGCTTTTATGTGCTATTTTCTGATTGCATGTAGACAACATAGCCGGCCTGGTTGAATTACCCCCGTTTTTTTTTTAACTGGGCTAATCAGAAAACAGCCGAAGACCACCAAACCCCCAGTTCTATAAGCCTGCTACGGAGGCTACGGTTTTCCCTTGGCTGTACCCGTGCAGGTTAGTATTTAAAGTTTGTTGTGGACACCTCTTACTGTATGTTACTGTATCTAAGCACTCTTTCCTGCCCCCTCTGAAGCTTGGTAGAGGCTAGACTAACTCCCCGGCATGTTATCTTTCTTTTTGACCAATATCTACTCTTTCCAGTCGCCTTTGAAGCCTGATAGAGGCTAGACCAACTCCCCTGGCATGTAATCGGTTTTTCTGGTCATTTTCTACCCTTTCCAGTCGCCTCCGAAGCCTGGTAGAGTCTAGACTAACTAGCCGGCCAATGGTTACAGGAGAGCAATACAGACTACCCTTGCCCCGCACAATCTGCTTGGAGACTAAGAAAAAAGGTCTTGACTTGGAAGGACCCGTGCAGGTTTGTGTTTAAAGTTTGTTGTGGACACCTGTTACAGTATGTTACTGTATCCAGGCACTCAGTACTTCTAATCCTTTGGCCCAACACATTCCACTTTCACTAGGCTCCTTAAGGGACCTTCAGGTAAGCATCTTATGACGTCAGCATGTTTAAGAAGCGCAGGTAATGTTGCTATTTTGTTGCTGCTTTTGTCTGTCTGTTTATTTGCCGTCTCTCGGTGCCACAAAACACGAGTGGACTGAAGCTGGTCTTTATTAAAGCTTCATAAAAGAAAAGAAGAAAAAATGCCCCAAGACCTAGTCTCATGGTAGATGATATCGTGTTGTTAGGTGTCATTCGGTTTTTACTACATGTACCAGTTTATAGACATACGATGTCACAGTACTCAGCAGAAATACAAAAAGCCTCCTTATTAAATTAGTCATGATTGATAACTGGTACAGAATACTACAAATACTTCTTTTTTTACCACCCCCCTAACTTTTCTGTCTTTCTTTTTTTGTACTGTATTTTTTTTTCGCCAGCGCAACATATTAGATACTGCCCAGTCATTGATACCTACCCTACCTGTCAATGATATTGTCTTCCAAATTTGATACGTACTGTAAGAAAAAGCCACCAAAAATGTCTTACCTCAATTTTTTTTCCTTCTACAGGTTTGTACCTCGTCATTTCTTAATTTTTTTTTACCTTTCTCAAAATTTCAACCTCGGCGACTAGCTGCCGTCTCGTACACTAGGCCAGTCATTTGTAGCCCGTAAACCCCTGACCCGGCTAGCACACTTTCTATTCTCATGTGAGGTAACTCTGGCCAGACGCAGATTACTTTTCTTCTCTCGCTTTCCGGCCAACATAATCAAACAGATAAAGCACTGGAAATGACGAGGCTATAAAAAAACGTCATTGTGCTAGAAACATTAAACTGTAGCTGTATCAAGGATTCAATTATAATACTGGAGTACCAGAGTACCATGAACATAATCAAAAACCAAAAATGGAACGTCTATATAAAAACAGCGATGTGCCAAAAACATCAATCTTTATACCTGTACCAAGGATTCAATGATAGTACAAGTAAATAATTTAGAAAAATGCCCTTGCTTACAGCAAAATGTTGTTTTTCTTGCTATCATTGTACAATGAATTTTAATGTATAAAAAACATTTTGCCACACTGGAGTAGGTACAGGTCTCAACAAAAATTATAAGCTATACAGTTAACAGATATGTGTAAGGCATATTGGTCATATTTTACTCATACCTGCTATATGAAAGAACTGTCTTTACCAAGGCATACAGCTCTAAAATTCTTCGGAAAAAGACAAGACTATAGTCCTTACTTCCAGCAAAATGTTGTGTTTTCCATTGTAGATCATGTAAGGCATAGAGGTAATATTTTCCTCATATCTGCTACTAATATATGAAAGAACTGTCTTTGCACAGGCATACAAGTATGAAATTCTTCGCAGAGAAAAGCCCACGTGCTTTCGCTTGTTTTAAGACTCAGCCATCATCACAAAGCGCGACCTGGATGTTATTCTAACCCCGTCTGTCTATCAAACGCCCGGTGTTTTTAGATGTCTCCATTCCAACACGTCACAGACGCTGAATAAGATTCGTGCCTGAAGCTCCGCCTCTAAACCAATCTCACAAGAAGGTCGGCCGCTCGGAAGCGCTTCCGACTAATTCCGAGCGTGCCCGATTGCTTTTTCGGAGCGACCGGAAATTACCGACGGCCGGCCTACGCATGTCCCCACACGTTGGGCACGTAATTTCAGTGAACAAAACGTTCAACAAAAACCGATATTTTCTTGTAATGTAATTTTCACACTTTAACGTACTGTAAAAGATTTCAGATTCAATATCATTTTATTGAACATAGCAGTGAAATCACTATATTAATTAATTAATTTATAGCGAAAATGTTGAACAAAAACCGATATTTTCTTGTAAAATCATTTTCACACTTTTTTCTTACAGAAACGTACTGTAAAAGATTTCAGATTCAGATTCAAGATTACTGTATTGAACATAGCAGCGAAACCACTAAATTACGTCCAATTTACAAACAGATTTTAAAAACAATGTACTACAAACAAACGGTATTTTACATAAAAAGATGCATTAACTATTTACCAATATTGCAATTTATAACAATAACTGGTTAAAATAATGGTTAAACCTGGCGAAACAAAACCCGAAAACGTTAGATATTTTGGCATCGTACGAAAGCACATTTGTAGGTTACGTCTATATTACCTTGGAATACGTAGTGTAGTTATGCAATTCATTGATAAAAAAATATGAATGAATGGATGCCTCCGCCCACATTCATTCATTCATTTGCGTTCCAAGCGATGTAATAATGTTTGATGTACACGGAATTAATACGTCTCATAGAGTTATGCATTATTTCTTTCAGTCTTTAGAAGTCTTTTTGATAAAGGAACAAAACACAACTACTCGCTGCTTTAAATCTTGCAAAATGAACAAAAATGATTTCCTCTCTTCAAAAGTGTGAGTTTATTAGAAATTCACATTTTCATGGAAAGAATGAATATACAGAGTCAGAAACGGATGTTGATTTTCCTACAGTTACTGTGAAATGATTATTTAATTATATTCTAAAACAGCGACATGTCTATGTTATAATGCGTCTTTTTGCATGTTTTCTACAGCGAAGATAGGAGTCTTAAATAATAGAGTTAGATATATATGTATGATAGCAAAAACAGTGTGTAAGCCTTTTGAAATTAGTGAGTTTTTACTTGTTTTACTTACATATAATCAGGAAAATACGTCTTCAAACCTGCTCAGGAAAGTTACAAGTCTGTTTGCAGTTTATGTCTCTCTTGAACGAATTGAGTCATAACTGGTCACTGGTAGCCTCTACCAGGCTTCGGGAGGCGGCTGAAAAGAGTAGAAAGTGGCCCAAATAGACAGATAACATGCTAACTGTACACTCTAGCGGACTAACTCCCTGGCATGTTTATAATATCTGTCTATTTAGCCAATTTCTGCTCTTTCCAGCCACCTCTGAAGCCTGGTAGAGGCTACTCTCCACCAGACTCCTTTGCAGGCTGAATAAACAGTACAGGCAAATGGACCCTCTCTGGCCGGCCAACTCCTCTAGTAAATCCTCTTTTTAGGCCGATTTCTACTCTCTCCAGCTATCTCTGAAGCCTGGTAGCAGCTAGATCATTGGACGATTTCCTAACAAAACCAGACCAGTGTAACCGCCAATTATTCACTACTTCCGCGCTGCACCCTGGGAAAGAAAAGTTCACATTTGACGTCAAAGGGAAGCTGAGACAAACCAAAACAAGACATCTTCAGCCGTCAGTCTAACTTAGTACAGATGTTTTAAGGCATCCAATCCAATTTCAGGGCAGCAAAACTGGAGATATTCTGAATAAGGCAATCTGTATGATATTGACACATACTGTCCCACATTAGCACACTTGAATCAGTATTTCATACTTAAGCCATTTAAAACTGCAGAAACAAGCCCCAAGATGAGTCCTTATTTTCTGGGTGGTACCCTAAAATCAGCCTAGGTCCTTCCAGTAACCGTTTTTCGTCAGAATTTGAGGCATTTTTGTGCCATGAATATCGATATACATTGGGACATTGTTGAACTTAGAAAAATCTGGTTTCCAAGCCCTAAAAACTGCACTAGATTAAGTTGTTGTCTTTTCTAGCGTCCCGGATATGATAGTAGCTCCCTGTCATGATCGCATGCTAACGCAAACGCTGCGGTCTGACATTTCGCATTTCCGACCACACGTTTGGCTGCGGGCCAACGGAAAAAGGCTCGGGTGTTGGTATTTGCGTAAAAACCCCCACAGGCCAAGTTGCTATTTTTTGGAAGCCGAATGTGGGAGGTTTACGTCAAAGTCGCGTTCTAAACTTGTCTCTGACCCGAAAGAAACTCAGACTGGAACAATTATACTTAGGAAGGCTGACGTCATTTCCTGAATTTCTACCTTGTTTCAATTGTCTATAATTTCGTGCATCCTTTTTTTGGATTCAAGTTGTAAAATGTCGTAAATTAAATTCAGTTCCGATTATTTGTGAGAGATTCACAATCCGGCTTCCATCTTAGAACAGTGGGAATGTTGTACAGATGTCACGAATATAACAGTTTTTAAGTGTTTTGTAACTTATTCACTGGGCAAATATTTTGCTAGCCATTCCGTTATTTTCATTGACTGAAAATGACTATTGGTGGGATACAAAACCTTCCTATGCGGGCTGATATGATAGAGAGATAACATGCCAGGGAAGTACAATTTACCACTCTGGTCGAGTTCTAACTCCCCTGGCATGTTATCTGTCTATTTGGCCAATTTCTACTCTTTCCGGCCGCTTCTGAAACTTGTTAGCGCCTAACCATTTTGTACGCTTATACTTTTTAAAGGCATCCAATGCGATTTCAAGGCAGCAAAACTGGAAACATTCTGAATAAGGCAATCTTTATGATAGTGACACATAATGCTTCACATTAGCACATTTGAATTAGTATTTCATACTTTGGGCATCTAAAACTACAGAAACAAGCCCCATGATGAGTCCTTTATTTTCTGGGTGGGACCCTAAAAATCAGCCAAGGGCCCTTCCAGTAACCATTTTCCGTTAGAATTTTTGCTCCATGGGGGTCAATATACATTAAATAGTGTGGTATCAACTCAGTATGTAGCTATATGACTGGAATATTGGCTTTGAAAAATCGGGTTTCCAAGCCCAAAAAACTGCATATTTGGGGACATGTACATTTGTCCTGAAATAACCGGTCAAGGTCTACACATATAGGGATGTTTCACTCAACATCTGTACGGAAAAGACGGTGTGAATTTCTCGTTCTAAGAACTTGTCTGATCTCCTTCGTCTGTTCCTGTGATTCCTCCCTGTTCAGTCACCTTTCCTGTCCTGCACGCTTCCGTGTTGTTCAGGACTTGTTTTCGGTTTGAGTCTCTCCTTGGAGGATTAGTACGTGTATGAGTGGGGAAACAGTTGACCTCTAGTTACCTTCCGTATTGTTGGCACAGAGCCAGACTTCATATAACCTATGTAACGAGTAGTAGTAGTCCATTCATAAATTGTAGCAGTAGCATTTCATTGACAAATTATAGTAGTTTATTTACAAGTAATAGTAGTTTTGTTATGAGTGGGGAAAAGTTGACCGTTGCTAGTTACCTTCCGTACTCTTGGCACAGAGCCAGACTTCATATAACCTATGTCCAGAGTAGTAGTAGTAGTTCATTCATAAATTGTAGTAGTAGTATTTTATTGATAAATTGTAGTAGTTTATTTACAAGTAATAGTAGTTTTGATATGAGTGGGGAAAAGTTGACCGTTGCTAGTTACCTTCTATACTCTTGGCACAGAGCCAGACTTCTGATAACCTATGTTCAGAGTAGTAGTACTGGTAGTTCATTCATAAATTGCAGTAGTAGTATTTCATTGATAAATTGTCGTAGTTTAATTACAAGTAATAGTAGTTTTGTTATGAGTGGGGAAAAGTTGACCGTTGCTAGTTACCTTCTATACTCTTGGCATAGAGCCAGACTTCATATAACCTATGTACAGAGTAGTAGCAGTAGTTCATTCATAAATTGTAGTAGTAGTATTTTATTGATAAATTGTAGTAGTTTATTTTAAGTAATAGTAGTATTTTTATGTATAAATAAATAGTAGCTAATTGATTTATTGATAAAAAAACCCTCAACAAATATTGAAAATAGCAGATCTTTGCTCTCCAAAATGTGCTCAGAAATCGAAAAAAATCCAAGCAGATGTCTAAAGGTTTTTCTTAATTCGCTGTTCAGCCTGGTTATATCTTTGTTTCCTAGTATTAACCAACTCCTTTGGGTTCTTTGTTTGCCCTTTCCGCTGCAATATCCGACCTTGCGTTGCACAAGTGGAATTGCCAATTACTATTTCCTTGTTAACTTCCTTCTTTCTAGGAACTGTTTTCGCCAAGAGCCCAATTATTTAACCAGGACCACTCTTGAAAAATATGTCTTTTGTCTATATGTTATTGGTATAAAAGAACGGCCTTGGCGAATTCTAGGAACAGCGGAAAAATACGACACACTTAATTACGTACAACGTCATTTGGTAAACTGTTTGCGAAGGCTTGTTGGTTTGCGATCGATATCACTATGGCAACGGTTATAGATATCGCTGTAAGTGTCAAGTGATATTGTTCTTATCACCGATTTATCGCGACTAAGTCGTGAATTAGATGTGTCATGCTTTCGATCCTCGGAAATAGAGAGGAAGAAGTCTGCCTTTTTTTATTCTTAACGTCACTTTGTATTTTATAAAGATTTTATGAACATTGCTCCAAGTTGTGTACACTTAGCCTCCGTAGCAGGCCTATAGAACTGGGGGTTTGGTGGTCTTCGGCTGTTTTCTGATCAGCCCAGTTCCAAAAACGGGGGTAATTCAACCAGGCCGGCTATGTTGTCTATATGCAATCAGAAAGTAGCACATAAAAGCTCCCAAAGACCCAAACCCCCAGTTTTTGGCATGCTATGGAGGCTGGTGTACACTGGTGTCTTGACACTTCTCTGACCAAATGTTAAATCTGGGCCTGAAAGTCTTTGTAAATATTAACCTTTTGCTGCATAGTTTTGATAAGTGGACCTTTTTCTAGCTAGTAATTAATTGGTTGATTGGTTAATAGTTTTAACCAACTGAAAAGAAGGTATGCCTTTCAGTGACTCCGTACACTCCTGGTGTATTCCGTCCTTCAGTGTCTATCAATTAAAGGGTCGCTCCAGAAGTAGCGGGTCTCTGTTTCACCTACACAAAACGTTCCAAACTCATTCCCGTGCTGACAAGCACATGTCAAAACAGCGCTAGCTTCGAGGGAAGGGGGGCACTTGTCTTAATTCCTTTCATTCCTTCTCTGTTCTCCTCCGCTAGCCTCTACCAGGCTTCAAAATAAGTAGCAAACTGTACTCCTTTAGTGAACCAACTCCCGTGGCATGTTATCTGTCTATTTGGCCTCATTCCAGCCTGTTTGAGGCTAGACCACCTCCCAGGTATGTTATCTGTCTATTCAGCCATTTTCTACTCTTTCCAGTCCCCTCTGAAGTCTGTTAGAGGCTAGACTAACTCTCCTGACATGTTATTTGCCAATTTGGCCAATTTCTGCTCATTCCAGTCGCCTCTAAAGCCTGGTAGGGGCTAGACTAACTCTCCTGACATGTTATTTGGCCAATTTGTACTCTTTTCAGCCGTTTCTGAAGCCTGGTAGAGGCTAGACTAACTCTCCTGACATGTTATTTGCCAATTTGGCCAATTTCTGCTCATTCCAGTCGCCTCTAAAGCCTGGTAGGGGATAGACTAACTCCCCTAGCATGTTATTTGGCCAATTTGTACTCTTTTCAGCCGTTTCTGAAGCCTGGTAGAGGCTAGACCAACTCCCCTGGCATGTTATCTGCCTGTTCGGCCAATTTCTATTCTTTCCAGCCGCCTCTGAAGCCTGGTAGAGGCTACTCCTTTGCTCCCTTCCCCATTCTCGTATTCCCTTTTATTATCAAGTTCTCAACCCGTCCCTTCCATCTTTCTACCCAGTCCCCACGCATGACACACCCAAGAAACAGTATACACTCAGGTTTATCGAACCCAATTAAAAGTGACTATCCCTAGGAAGGATGGGTCTGTGTACGCATGTAAGACTCGTAAATGTGACCACGACTTCTTCCTACCCTCCTTTGAAGTTCTGTGTCCGTTTCTGTGCTTTTACGTCTTGTCTGCTTTCTGTGTTATACAAGGAAGAGACACCACGTGAAAGTGAAAATGTGTCCCACAGAGAATAAAACTTGTACAGAAATAGCGGATAACCTTGTGTACACATTCGTGGCTTAACGGCCATGCTAAAGGATCGGAAACAAAGCTGTATAACTATAGGAAAAGACGGTATATCTGCTAAGGCCACACCGATTTAATTTGTTGGTTCACGGATTCGCCCCTACGTTTTTTTTCTGATTTGCAAAAAAAAATCTGAATCAACTAAAAAATGCTCATATTTTGCCCCCAACAGTTCATGAGGAAAGTCAGTTTCTTCCTAGTTTTTCCGTCCATCAATGCAGTGGTTTGATTAAAAGTTCAAAATTCATTGTGTAGATATTCATCCAACCTGTTGTGTTGACTCCATGGCTCCTATCGTTGCATATGGGGCTATAATAGGATGCCTAACCCAGTTTGTGTATTTTTTTTTTCATATTTTGTCTGGAAAAATCCGAGAACCAACCAATTGGTGTGGCCTAAGAAAAGAACCCCACTCTAACAGGCTAGGATACTACAGGGCTTTGTTCATTCATTATGCCGTGCGTACTTTGAAAACTGGGCGTTGTTTACAGATTAAATATGATCTCCTTTGAGTACGAGTGATCCGTCAAAAGCGGTCTAAATTTCAGGAAATACTTTTCCGAGCCCCTTTCATAGATGAGTGGAGCAGAATTGTTTTGTCCTGTGTAGTCGGAACTACTGCGGACACGCTCTGGTCTTTGACCAAACGTTCATTGTATCAACTGACTTTGTTCGTCGCCAGTCCAACTTTCTAATATTACACAGAAAGGCGGGCTATTGTATCTAAGTGCGCTTATATCGTACGGTTTGCTCATTTTGTGTAAACACTTGGTATTGTGTGGCTGGTATTTTTGGCGTATTTTTGACACGGAAGGCTGTTACAGACGTCATAGCTCTATAACTCAAACAACAAGAGTTTATTTTTTCCCCTTTTTTCATACAAAAATATAATTTGATATAGGACAACTTTTAGTACAATATTGATGTAAACACAAGCAACAGGATAGATTTTGAAAACTGTCAAATGTTTCCGATCGTTTTCTTAAAATTTCTCCAGTTGCTTGTCTGTTTATCTGGTTGTGTATCTCATTACCTGGATGTTTAAGTTTCATCGGTGTTCACTTATATTCAGTCTAAAGCCTTTACACGCGTAGGTGTGAGTGAGTGGATGTTTTTCGTGTCTCCAGGAGGCAAAAAGTGGGAGTGAAGCAAACCTTTTCACCACCAAGAGCGCTCAGTGTGGGTTGAGAAGCCTACAACTGACGTAAGTCAGTTTAACAAACAGCTACGCAGGGGAGAATTAACCTGAGATGCCCCCCTCCCACTACTCTCCAAGCAGAGGTTGGTGGGGGACATTGTGACCTTTCTTATATGCCCTTTTTTCTGTCGCTACTCCCACTTTGTTTTTTATTCAGAAGAAAAAAGGGGCATACTAATAGAAAGGCCACAATCGTCCCAACCAACCTCTTCTTGGAGAGTACCCCCCCCTCCCCAAATGGAACGAGCGTTCTGTTCGAATTTCCCAAATGGAACCCGCGTTCTGTTCGAATTACCTAGATCGAACACGCGTTCTGTTCGAATTACCCAGATCGAACACGCGATCGAACGCAGTTCGGGTTCTAGAAGAGGTGGGAACTTTGCAGCCCAGATTTGACCACCGTGAACCCTCCGGATCCTAGCTCTGAAGTCGCGCTCTTAGCTGTTTTTTTTATCGGCCACAGATACACCTCTCACTATCGTCTGACTGAGCTGTCAATCATCTCTCAAACAAAGATGCCTCCACAAGTTGTAGCACCAACTTTTCCTCTCACATAAAAACAGTGTCGCCACTGTTTATATATGTTTCCTCAACAACAGTTTTACACAGGCCCTCTTCTCCCCCTCTCACCAGTCAACTCCATTGTTAACTCGGTCCAATCTAGTCAGGGTTTGAAAGACGTGAGTGTTGATATAGTTCCGGAGTAGACAGGTGTACAGCCTGCACACAATACCTCCCTTCTCTAGCGAGATAAGCCAAGGGCTTTAAACTACCACCCTTCAAATTAATTTGAGGCAATTAGAGGGAACGACCCCGACTTGGGTTCATAATTAGTAAAATTGATTACTGTTCACTTTGGAGGAGAGACAGAGGGCTTTTGTTTGGTTATAGTGAAGTGACTACTTCATCTAACACTTGTTACCCACTAGTGGAACGTTTTAGGTACTACTTAGCGAGATTTAATAAAGATAGCCTCCGTAGCAGGCTTATAGAACTGGGGGTTCGGCTGTTTTCTGATTAGCCCAGTTTCTAAAAAAACGGGGGTAATTCAACCAGGCCGGCTATGTTGGCTATATGCAATCAGAAAATAGCACATAAAAGCTAGATACAGGTCAAGACTTCACAGACACATTACAGACGTATGTAGAAAAGAGGAGACAAAAGATACACTACTTGACTTATGAGTAAGCCATTGTAGCGTGGCGTGTGTGTTACTGACAGCTAGTACAGATATGGTGGAAAGCCACTGTTGACTGCTGGCTAACTGTGGGACAGATAGAGTATTGAGAGAAGGCTTGCAGGTTTTTTGTGTTGCTCAATTAGAAGGAGATATAGATCTTAACGGAACATAACTTAACACGCGAAAAAGTAAATCACTGTCAAGTCATGAACCACAGAAGTACAACTGCTGTCTTTGAGACATGTGGGGGGCAACCGTTTAGCAAAAAATAGGGGGAGGGGGGAACTAAGAAGCTAGGTTGTAGTTACATCTAAGCCCCCCTTAAAAAAATGTAAAAATAAAGCTATAAGATTTTCCAGTCATAGGGCGGTACACAATTTTGGCGTCGTACTTTTT
>NW_017803898.1:1597427-1612654 GCF_001625305.1 Branchiostoma belcheri | reverse complement strand
GGGGGGGGTCTACAGGGGTTGGATGAAAAGGTCTTCTTGAAAATTGTTGACACTTTCTCTGTCAACGTTAATTTAGCATTCAAGTTAATGTCTTAGACTAGAATGCCAAATCTACTTACATGTAACGTTATGTAGACACCCCCTTCCCACACCGAAATTATGGTGCTCACTTTCCAGTGAAAGCTTTTTCTGACTCATTGTAGCCAATTGGAAGTGACTGGTGCTTAACGTGCATACAGTTCAATACATGGTTTCCTATCATAAAAGTGAGTAGAAGACTGTAGCATCTTTAATTTCCGCAGTTCCTTGTTTCCCCTTCTTAAGTTGAAACATTTGAACTATCACGTGTGAGCCCGTACATACCCCACCCCCTCTCCCAACCCACACTCACACACTCACACACAAATACACGAGGGAAGAATATGAAATAGCCTCCATAGCATGCCAAAAAACAGGGGGTTGGGGGTTTTTTGGGAGGTTTCATGTGCTATTTTCTGATTGCATATAGACAACATAGCCGGCCTGGTTGAATTACCCCCGTTTTTTAAGAACTGGGCTAGTCAGAAAACAGCAGAAGATCACCAAACCCCCAGTTCTATAAGCCTGCTACGGAGGCTAAATATGAAGAGAAAAGGTAAACTGATCTGAACTCTGACACCCCCATCGCCAACGTTTTAAATTAAAAACGTTTTCACAGAAAGAGCCAGACAGAGAGAGAGAGAGAGAGAGAGAGACAGAGAGAGAGAGAGAGAGAGAGAGAGAGTGAGACAGCAACAACACACGAGGGAAGAATATGAAGAGAACAAGTCAACTGATCTGAACTCTGACTCCCCCACCGCCAACGTCCTAAATTAAAAACATTTTCACACAGAGAGAGAGAGAGAGAGAGACAGAGAGACAGAGAGAGAGAGAGAGAAGGTGAGGCAGCAACAACACACGAGGGAAGAATATGAAGAGAAAAAGTCAACTGATCTGAACCCTGACTCCCCCACCGCCAACGTCCTAAATTAAAAACATTTTCACACAGAGAGAGAGAGAGAGAGACGGAGAAAGAGAGAGAGAAGGTGAGACAGCAACAACACACGAGGGAAGAATATGAAGAAAAAAAGTCAACTGATCTGAACTCTGACACCCCCACCGCCAACGTTTTAAATTAAAAACGTTTCACACACACAGAGAGAGAGAGAGAGAGAGAGACGGAGAAAGAGAGAGAGAGAGAGAGGCAGCAACAACACACGAGGGAAGAATATGAAGAGAAAAAGTCAACTGATCTGAACTCTGACACCCCCACCGCCAACGTCCTAAATTAAAAACGTTTCACACATAGAGAGAGAGAGAGAGAAAGTGAGACAGAGACTTACCCCAGACTGAATTGTCTGAGTGCCTTCCTACCAATTCATATCTTCCATACCACCCATGAGACAATGCGAAGAAACAATGCATTTTGATATTTCCCGGGGCAATATATATATGAATGAAAACAGAGAACACAATATGATTTGACATCTTCATTCAGTAGTAAGCTTTGGGCAATGACAGCAAGGATCCTGGAACAGAAGCTCCAGTTTTGTCTTTTCTTCAAGAAGCTGGTTTTATTTATTTCAACGCTGAAACCTGTTGGGGGAATTCAAGAGTCTGGTTCGCAGGCTTTTTGGCTATAAAAAACTTTTATAAGAAGCCGAAAAAGGCCTGACGAGAAGCCTGATGTTCAGGCTACAATTGTCGTCTGATATTTTGAGCTGACCAAGGTTATGGAACATCTTCGAATCCCTCTCGGTCAACCCACGGTCAAGTGCAAAATAATGGGTATGTTCTTTATTTTTCTATGGACAACCATTTAAAATTCTATGATATCTGTAACTCTTTTTTGTGATTGTACGCAAACTTTGTAGCATGTTTTGTACAGTATGTGGGTAAAATTTACGTAAATTGTAAGCGAGAAACAAGAGTTCTTTCATGTCTTTGTTTCCTCTCCTGTCCGCTTCTTCAAATTCAGGAAGCCAGACGGTGACCAAAAACCGCACTGTCTTGTTTTGTGGGGGAAACGGTGTGACAAAGGTAAGAAACGGGTCCCTGAAATCTCAGCCGTGGTTCCATTTGTGTCAGGAACGTGGACGGAAGCACTGTTACTACTCGGCTCTTAATGGTCTGAAGAGGTGATACCTATTCATGTCTCCGCCGCGTGGATACTGACTATGCATGTGCGACGTCACAGCGCACCGGAAGAAACAAAACACGTAGTATTTCTACTCTAGTGAGTGGGGAGGGGGGTATAGAGAGAGAGATCACGAGCGGAAAATTAGCTACCATTACTCTAAGTGATGAATGAGGTATTGCTTGAGGCTAAATGTTCAGGCATCCCTTTTTTGCCTCCCTGAAGGCACAAACTCACTCTGCTAGTGTAAGATTCACCCCCAAAAGATTAGTACCTTCCGAGAAAGAAAGAGCTCTACTCTAACCGTGGTCCCGTGAGATTTGGGGTACATTTCCTGGGCTTCCCCCTTTAAAAATTAATGGCCGTCAAAAAGAGAATAAGACAACGCTGCTGTAGGATTTCGGGGAAACGGCGAGTGTCTATGACTGACGCCTGAAGTGAATGACCTCTCCGTGCGGAATACTCTTGGGTGTAAGATACAAAGCGCTATTTTCCGGCGGAAGCCCGGCAGAAAGACGGGTGAATATATATTGAAATTAACCGTGAAAAGCCATTAGCCATCGCCGATTTGTTTTGATCGGTTTCTTACTCATCGATCACGCTGTGAGCCGCGGCCTGGTTGTTCGTGTCTCTCCGGAAGTGCTCGGGAATCCTCGGGGCTTCCGGACCAGACGTAATTTGGGCCCATTTTTTTTTTCGTCGGCTCGTGCCGAGCTCGGCGATCTGCATATCAAAATGACGCGCCAAAGTGATGTCAGGGTGATGTCATCACAAAGAAATGACTAGATTTTCCGATTCTTGGGGGTATAAAAGTTGCCCACGTTTCTGAACTCGCCATGAATGAGTGTAGGCACGGCAGAGGGAACACCTTCAGTGTAGGGAAGCACGAATATTACTACTACCTCCGAAAACTCTTATGCAACTATGGCCAAGTCCACATTCCGTAAGTACTAACTACTACTGGACCCTTTCCACGTGTTAAGGTTTACCGATTTTTCTTAATGCTTCTTTACTTTTTGAGCTGTTTACGATTTTTTAGGATGTTTAGGAAGGGAATTTTGCTCGTCTTTGGCGATTTTTACGATTTGTGATGATTTTGAAGATTCTCGTACATTTTGTGATTTCTCGTGATTTTGCTTGTTTCGGATGCCGATTTCGTGTATACACAATGTATAACACATTTTTAGAGCAGACGTACTCGGTATTGTTGTTATTTCGGCGTTGTAGCGATTATTTTTACTAGAACACACAACATGTACGAACGTGCCCATTCTTTTTACTATCATTACGAACATTTCCCGAACATTGTCGAGCCGAGCCGAACGCTGTTACCTGCGGTGCTCGGCGCCCGGCCGGCTGTCGTCGCCTGCTTTCGCTCCCCGATTCTAGAAATGTCATTTTCTTAAACCACCGCCGCGCCGCTGAAAGAAAAATCGCAGTCCAACGTCGTGATTTTTTGGCACGAGTAGTAGAAGCCTTGCACGTGTTGGGTGAAACCTGTTCTGTAGCGTGTTACGTGCCACGCGGCTGGCAACCGATCGCGAGCCGGCCTGGTCCCCGGGGTCATGTAGCCATATCCCGCATACCTCCACTTGACGAACGATCGGGGCCGGTTGGCAGACTTGTTTGACGAGCTAGCTAGCCCGGGCGCCGGCTCCTTATCCAGCTAGCACGTAGCGTGCAAACATTCGCCTGGGAACAGCTCTAAAACCTAAAATAGCTTCCCGTCGATCGAGAGTGGATAGAGTTACTGAACCCTGCAGTGGTACAGTTAAAGGCGGCGGAGAGTGTATAGCGTACACGCTCCACCAAGCTCGTACTTAACCGCGCTCTGTCTGATCTAACCCCGTAGATTTCCGAGCGGACAACAGCACACAGCTCGTTGCGTTCGCCTTGCTGCTACTGCTAACAACAATGGCCGGGGTAGGAGACTCCAGCCCGATTCCAGCCACCACAACAAGATCGGCGACCACGGAAAGAAGAACGGCCTGCGAACAACTAGACGAAAATGTCCGCATCGTTCACAGACTGTTTCTTACGACGGAAAAATTCTTTAAACACTTCGTAAGTAGAAGCCTGATTTCTATTTCGAGAAAATTTTATTCGGTATTTCCTGTACAGTACTATTTAGACTTGTGGTAGGGAGAAAGGAATGTAGGTTCTGTCTTAAATTTCCTTTTTTCACCGCGTGCACGTGTTTTCACTGTGTATGGGTGGGCCAAACGACAGAAACATGTGTAGTGTACTACAAGAGCTCAGTGTGTGACTACATAGCTACATAGATTCTCATGTTTGTCGTGGTTTAACATGTGAAAGGCGGTCGAACTTGTAGTCTGTTGACCTCGGCGTTTCTTGACCCGCCCTACTGTTATTTTGTTTGACGTCGTCGGGCAAGAGAGCTAGAATTCCCCTCAGTCATGACCCCATAGGTAAACAAAAATCCCCCCAAATGAGGCCGGTGAACCGGGACAAAACAAAGCTGGCTCGTTTTCAAACCTTTCTGGCGACATGTCAGGCGATTTAAGGTGTTAGTTTTAATCACTTCCGCCGGCTCTTTCCAT
Organism: Branchiostoma belcheri; assembly: GCF_001625305.1. Lineage (NCBI taxonomy): Eukaryota > Metazoa > Chordata > Leptocardii > Amphioxiformes > Branchiostomatidae > Branchiostoma > Branchiostoma belcheri. Next base: position 1,607,938 of record NW_017803898.1, on the reverse strand, counting down.
GCGGTAAGAACATCTGACAGTTTAGAATAATGGGGTATTTTCATGGGCCGGGCCTGTGTGTGTTACTGTGTACGTGTGTGTGGTGGTGCAGGCCAGCCATTGCGTGCTTGTAACCCCTGTTTCACATCTAGTGCGGTTGTTATAACAAGCAGTGACAAGCCCCAACCCTCTATGTACCCAAACCCGCTAACAGCATGGCACCAATTCCACGAAAAACCCGCCAGACCAACTCTACTTGCGGTCTGCCTCGCAGGCCTGGGTTATTTCCACCCAAATTCCGCACACGAGATATTTGAGATACGGTACACTCAAATATAGGCACCAAACCATATCTACAGGAGCAAAATCAATATACAAACACTTGGTGATATAGTTCTTCTGAACTGTTGTAGCCTACTAAAAGGGGTCAAAACCTGCGTAAACATTATTAGTAAATTATCTTAAATGCGTGTTGTCTACACACGCCACTGTGTTCACATGTAATGTCAAGCAGTTTAATAGATGTCAAATGTGACGCAAAAGGTTGTGGCCATCCTGCATTGGCATGTAATTCCAAAATCAACTCAATGTTTAAGTGCAGTACGATATTTTATCTATAGAAGTGGGCATATGATATCAAATTTGTGGTATATTCTCTCTCAATATGCTCACATGCGGTCATGCCTTTGATATTTTTCATGCCGGTGACTCAAAAAAAAAGCACTAGCCGTTGTGTTCACGCTTTCAATGCCAAAGAGCTTTTACTTGCGGACAGTGAAGGATTTAAGATTGTGTTCAAACAGGAATCCTCCTAGAAGTACCTTTTTTCTTGTGGGGAGGTTTAGTCCGGACAATTCTTCAAAAAGACGCCCACATTCTGGATTTCTAACCTCCTTGGTATAATACCAATCCTCCTCCATAGCAGTGGAGCCAGACAATTTCGTATGGGCTTCGCGGGGGGTCTCTGGGTTTGGATTTAATTATTCATGTTTTTCCCGCCAACTGAAAATCTGCAGAGGCTCAAAAAATTTAATCTCGGCCCACAACACGTCTGGCCCAACGTGAGGGGTCATGGACGGGTCCATTTTAACGTGAAGGTTACACTCCACCCATTTTTCTATCTTTTTTTTTTTACTCCCCATTTAACTATAACGCCCAACCCTGTAATTCGTATTCCTATAGCATAGCCAAAAATACGTAGAGAAAAAAAGGATAGTCCAGTTCAAGCAAGCAAAACACACCTCAAAGTTGACATAATTTTTTCCGGCCCCACCTATTTTAAAAATGAGCCCGTCCTACGAGATCTGAATATTGATCGTGTATTGATTTTGGTGTATGCCCATATAAGGCAAGTATCGGCTGGGAAGGAGACAGGAGGAACTATGACAGGCTCCCTCATTTGAATATCGGAAATATTAGTCTAGAAGCAACCTTCCGTTTCTTATAACGTATCTGCAAATAAAAGTTTACGACTGAATTGTAGAAAAGATATACCATACGTAAATCTCTCTCTCTCTCTATATATATATATGTTTGTGTGTGGGGGACTAGGAAATTCTACAATACCTCCTTAAATTTACACACTCAACTGTTATATACTGTTTCCAAAAGCAGCATAATATGGAAATATCGATATACCATTCCTATAACTTAGTATACGCCTCCCCCCTCGTATAAAGATACTATCGCATTACATGCAACCGTATACAGATACTACAGTATTCGCAGATAATTCTGATATATATGACAGTGAAAACTGTATTTGAAATATATCTATTAAGCCTCACAATAACTATTGTGGTTTTATATTAACTCCTTCTAAATCACTTAAAATTGTTTTTAATAATAATTCTAATTCCTATATCATTTCAGACTGTAAAGGATGCTACTGTATGATATATGATTATATCTTGAACAATGATGTAAATAAACCAATAATTCATTCACTCATTCTTTCATTTTTTCTATTTCCCTTCCAGAACGAGCTCAGGTTCGGAAATCCAGAATATTCCAACCGCGACCTGACGCTCCGAGGTCTTCCTGAACTCAGCACGTCCTACACAGACTGGGAAAGTCTAACGGTTAGTAACAAAAACCATCTAAATTTTGAGTTGTAAAGGAATTGTACCAAGGAATTGTACCATCCCGATTTGTGCTAGCCTGGATGCTATGCCTATAGGGGCTGTGGTATAATACGTTTCCTTGGGGGCATGTTGGCTCTAGAGCCGAGGAGCTGGCCTGTGTAGGCCCTAGAAACAGTCTGGCACCCAGGCTAGCATGTTGGCCCTAGAGCTGAGGAGCTGGCCTGTGTAGGCCCTAGAAACAGTCTGGCACCCATTCAAGATTTCACACAGTTCAAACAAGTCGGTTACATAACTTGGTTCAATGAGGTTATTTGGTGTTTCTGGACTGACTGAAAGAGATAGAAATCTCAGAGATCTCAACAGACCATTGTAGTCTTCCTGGTATCTCTACGGTGCTGATTTAAACACATAAAAACGTCCAAAATAAACCATTAGTAGCACATGATGTTTTTTACATATTTCAAATTTTTGTTGTCAATTTTGATAAGGAGCGGCTAAAAACTTTTAAAGATAGGCTATCAAAAAGAAAGGTCCTATGCTCTTGTGACCGGTTAAGTACCCCTTAAGCCATCCTGTGGAGAACGGTAACCCAGGTTATACCGCTATGTAACTACCACCATATCAGCTACACAGTTCAAAACACGATAAACAGCCTATCTACAATGTAAACATATCGATCACGACTTCGCTGACTTAACAGATAATTAAGTGTTTTTGTGATTAGGATGTTTATCAGGTCTATATTTACTTCCACGCGTGGCCCCTTTTCTCTGTCGGAATTTTAATCGGGGGTTTATATAGAAATAGTAACTAACCTACAACAGGAAATATTTCGTAATCTTCTTAATCGAAAGGAAGGTGTTTAAGTAGACTTAAAGGTTTACCTGAAGTAAAAATAGCAGGGAAGAAGCCCAGGTATGTAAGGTATGCAGGACAGGAAGTTAGCTATGGACAAAATAAACTCCGACCGGGAAATTCTTCAGCAAAGTTTGTCTACACTGATAGAAAGACAAGATCATTGTTTGACATTTTCGGATTAGCGTGTCTTTGGGATTCAACTCAAGTTAGCGTCCGCTTCTTAAGCTTTTGTCCTAGACTTTTGGAAGACTTAACGAACCTACAAGAAGTAGTTTAACCCCCTGAATGTACATGCTGTACATTAGTAACCCCCTACGTGAACACTGCAAAGTGTACACACCATAATCACAGTGTTTTGCAATGACGCAAAATTACAAACATTAAGTATTTACCAAGCATGGTCAATGTACTGATAGCACCTATTACGTATCTAGACAGCTATGTGAGAGCATTTTTCCTGCATGTATTCGTGTCAACATCTAGTTTGCGTAGCCAGCATTTCTTTTGGTCTCTTTCTTGGTAGCCCTTTCTTTTGGTAGGAGTCCTTAAAAAGAGCACAATTCTGACGTGCATGCTAGATTGGTGTACAGGAGTTTATAAATAGGCCATTCGGTCTTTTTAGGGGGTCTAGTGACGTAGATACTGACCTATGATTGCTCTTCGACCCGAAAACTGTCATTGTTTAAAACCGGTCAGCCTGGGTTGGTTGTACGTCCGTGCTAATTATAGGTCTTACTGACGAGGGAAGAAGCACGTATAGCAGGTCGTTGTGTTATATCTGTTCAGCGTGCACAGTGTTCCTATTGTCCGCACATACACACCTGTGAAAAATTACCCAAAAGTCGGAGGATAAACAAAGACACTGTGATATATCCAGGACGCGTGTCTAATTTGAAGGAAGATTGAGGAAAATGACATAAAATAGCACAAAATAAGATAGAAGAAGACAGTGACTACAATTTAACCGCACGCAAGTTCTTTGATATGATAAAATTGAAGTTTTCCTTGCCTTGTATCCTCTCTTTTTGCTAACAGAAGCACACAAAAGCCAGCCTAGTCTACTATAACCTGCTTGACATCCCAAAAAGAGCAGTGAGAGATCAGAGCAGGCAACTTGTCAGTCGTGACTATCCATAATCTTACGCCTTGTATGTAGGATTTCACCACCATTGTGTCTAACAGCACTAGGACAAGCCTTACGCTGTCATGTGGCGGTGTGAGAACAATTGTGGCTAGAGGGTGACTGAGTGAACGCTACTGTTCTACTCTTCTTAACACGCGCGGTGGCCGCACTCGAGCGAAAAAAAGGCTTCCAGCGAAAGTCAGCTCAAATAACCCTGGGTACACACTGTTCTGTTTGCTCAACAAGAGAAGCAACTAAGCCGGGCGAGGCAGTTTCTCAAAGGCGCTTCTATGACGGAATATCCAGTTAACTCTAATCACGTTAATGCTACAGAAAATACAACAAATCCGCTCCGCTGTTTGAAGTGTAACCGAAACCTTTAATTATGTCTTGATTTAATATAAGAAACCTCGTTAAAAAGCGTCGGCGAAGCCGTTAGAAGTCGGAGCGAGTCGTCAGGACGGACAATGTCACAATTGATGCTGATTTAAAGCTTTAGGGCTTGACTAGAGCCAACACTGGCTGCCTTATGCTGAACATACACCTTCTGTTGTAGATAATACTGATTCACAACCACTTCCGGATGGCCACAATCGATCATTTGGCCATTTCCTGCCAACACAAGGCTTCCTAAGTCATGACATCCGCATCGAACAACAACCTTCTTTCTTACCAACCTTCCTAAATTGATTGCTTCGTCTAAACTATCTCCAAGCCCAGCATCTCCAAACTCTACCGGTCAACAAAATTACCAAATTGCTTCCTCAAAAATTGCTGCAAAATTTCCTTTGGTGAAAGATCAAAGTGTCAAGGGACAATCACACAACACACCTGGCCACTTGTTCATTGTATGTTGTATTGAACAGATGAGCTTCTATAAAGACCTTTCTTGTATCTTTCTGCCCTCACAGACTAAGTATGATGACCTTTAGGTCATCTAGTTACTTTGCTCAGAAAAAAAAAGAACAGAGATACTGTACAGTCCAAAATCATATCCAGTTGCTAAGTTTGTGGCGTATCTTATTACCTGGATGTCTAACCTTCACCGACATACTATACAGTGTATAAGATATTCGTAATACTACATGTAAATCAAGTATAAGTAGAAGTTTTGCCTTTTCTTGCATAGAAACATGTACTAACGTTACGTAATATTAACGTTAAATCAAGTTTTTAAGTACAAGTTCGGCCTTTTCTTGGATGTAACAGTTTTGCTTCAAACTGTTCATCTAAAAGTGTCTGAACTTGCAGGTACAGGTACAAGTACAAGTTTGCATTTTCTTCCATTGAAACATGCACTAGCGTTACGGCTTAACAGTTGTGCCTCGCAAGGTTCCTCAAAAAGTGTCTAAAAAGATTTTCCGTACAGTTTCAAGTACAAGTTTGGCCTTTCTTGCATAGAAACATGTCCCAGTGTTACGGCTTAACAGTTTTTCGGCCTCTAAAAGCGGCTGAAAAGATTTTTGCCGTGTTTCTTGTGTCTAGACGTCTGGTTCGGTCAGCGGGTTACAATAGCGGAGTCAAGGTCAGACAAACGGAGCGGAGAAAATCCCTTCTTAATAGAGTCAAGATTAAAACCTTAAGCTCAAGAGTTAGAACGGGTCTTAGTACTGTTTTAACAGTATTTAGAAGATTGTGTCGTCTAAAATTAACGGTAAAATACGCGTTCTACAGTAACCAGTTTTGAAGGTCACTCAAAAAGTCTACGCAATATTCTTTTGGTGTGTGTGTGGGGGGGGGGGGTAGTTTTCTTTTGATCATTGTCAGGCCTTTATCAACATACTAGTAGATACGTGATATTTAAAATAAGTATCATCCCACACAAAAATTGAAACTTGTCATGAAAGTTCATCTGTGTTGGTACAAATCATTATGAAATAAAGACTAAGCTTTAACTTCCAACACTTAGATACAGAATTGGGACTTACCCCAAATTTTCGGTTGACTCCATTCCGTGAACAAGGTTGATGGAGTCAACCGAAAATTTGGGGTAAGTCCCAATTCTGTACCTAAGTGTTGGAAGTTAAAGCTTAGTCCTTATTTCATAATTGAAACTTGTGTTTGGTTGACTGTCTCACAGTGTGTGTGTTCAGTGAAAATTGAAGCCAAGGAAGTTCAAGCTAAGTTGGTGAACCTGAAAGACAAAAATGTCGGACTCGCCCACAAAAAGAACATCCGCGGTCAGACCACCGTGTTCGAAATGTCGCACGTCCGTGTGTTCGCGTTTAACCTCCCGGTGAGAACAAACGTCACAAGTCTGGGAGGACGATAGTCTCCAACAGACTTCTCTGCAGGCTGAATAAATAGTAGAAATCGGAATAAAAAGGGGGCATCATTGGCCAGAGGGGTTGGCCGGCTAGAGAGGCTCCATTTGCCTGTCTTTCCTTCGTCCCTCCGCAATTTTATTGTGCAATTTTGCAGTAGTAGGAAAATGGAACTTGCAACTGTTCTCTCCCAGCAGACCAAGTCCCCAGGCATATGCATGCTATCTCTCTCTACTTGGCCGATTTCTGCTCTTTCCAGTCGCCTCCCGAAGCCTGGTAGAGGCTAGGCGGCCATGCCTCTGGCCAATGATATCCCCTTTTTAGGCCGATTTCTACTATTTATTCAGCCCGCAAAGGAGTCTGGCAGAGACTAGACGACGTCCCGCCGCTAGAAGCGAGGTCGGTGCAGAGTTCTGAGCGCTCCGTTCCGGTTTCCATTGTCGGGAACCGCGTCGGGAACTAATGATGTACGGAATGTCCGGTCTGGCCCGACCGCGAGAAGGGGCATTGCCCGTACCCGCCTGCCACCCAGGTAGCCTGGATGCCGGACCAGGGTGGGACACAATACCCCCCCCCCACCTTCGACCGGGGAAGCCACAAGCCTAGCCTGGATGCCAGGCTGTTTCAGGGCCTATACAGGCCAGTTTCTCGGCTCCAGGGCCAACATGCCCGAACTCTGAGAGTCTATGGTAAATTTTCTTTGGGACAGGTTGGCCTTGGAGCCGAGCAGCTAGCCTGTATACTAGCCCTGGCAAAAGACTGGCACCCAGGCTACTGGAGCCGAGGAGCTAGCCTCTAGCCCTAATAACAGTCTGGCACCCAGGCTAGCCTTGGAGCTGAGGACCTAGTCTGTCTACTAGCCCTGACAACAGTCTGGCACCCAGGCTAAAACCAATGTTGTTCTCTGCGAGATTTCACAAACGGCCGTGGTTTCGCCTTGCCCGTGAATAGACGGTCTTTCCCAGCTCGTCTTTCCGCCCGACAAGACTAACAAACCGTTTGATGTGTGAACACCGCTCGTTTGAAGATTATACGTCCTGGAAGTTAGCTTTAGCTTTGGAGTGGGCGGTGTTGGTTTTAGAGGATAATTATGAAGGAATTTCGCAAATAATTTCGGTATGTTTGACTCCGGATAACACAGTTTGTCCAACACTTTTTAATCCCCTTCGCTATCCAAATGTGTTTACGTCAGTGACCTGGCGTTTTGGTTACGCTAGACCAACACGGGAAGAAAAGTAACAACAGATCAGCAGCAGGCCTATATTTAACCATTTCCTGTGCGTACTTTATAAATAGGGTTTTAACTCGGGGAGTAGACTACCCAGGATTAAACTAGAAAGGAGTTTGCACCTGCAACCTTAGAAACAGCCAAAGAACCATTTTGTTGTAGACTAGGTTGAGAAAAAGTTACCTTTCCTAATTACTTTGTATCCTATTTTATTAGTTTTTTCTCAGGAAGTCTTAGGCGTGTTTTTGTCTGTAACTAGGAAAAATATCCTGAGATTAGTGAAGCCCATTCATGTATTTGGGTTGTTGTTGATACATTATACGTGATGGGTAAGCCAGTATGTGTGTGTGTGTGTGTGTGTGTGTGTGTGTGTGTGTGTGTGTGTGTGTGTGTGTGTGTGTGTGTGTGTGCGTGCGTGTGTGTGTGTGTGTGTGTGTGCGTTCAGATACTACGTGTGCAATTGAGGCTACATTACGCAATGCTGTCATTATAACTTACGTAATGTATGATTTTCTGAAGACACGCCATGTATAATGACAGAGGAGGCATGTTTGAAGATTTGAAGTCAAAACGTTGAACTTCTTGGTAGAGATTGTCACGAGACACTGCGTGTGTAGGGGTCATTTCAGGTTAACTATGGCAATGACGGTTTTTTATCTGATCAAAAACTTCACGTGTAACTTTATGAAACTGCCTTAAGGTTTCAAAGAGCATTCTTAAAACAGACACTCTGAGAATTACTAGTATGTTCTGCAATTCACATACTAGTATTTGAAGGTCATGTCAAAGTTAGAATCACTAGCACCCCCCTCCCACCCCAGGATGGATATCTGAGGGCTTCTATGGTTGCCATAGAAACCGTGACTTGCCCTGTCAGACCACAGGTTATGACGTTACAGCCGGCACTACTGATATCTGGGGTCGCCCTGAATGTTTTGAGTCATGTCGGGTTGTTTCTTTACTTCCGTTCAAAACAAAAACACTTCGCGTAGCGCGCGTGCCGTCGCCATGTGTATACAAACTATAGTCAGAGATCCTAATCCTGTACCTACGTACGTCCGTCAATGTTTTTGTCTTGAATAAGAGTCATCGAACGTGTCTTGGAAGCAAGGAGGACGCTTAGTCTTAGAAATCATAAGCGTGTCCAACCCCCAAAAGGTCATAGAACACACTTCCTCTTGTGTTGTGGTTTTCCACTGATCCAAATCTTTAAGCTTATGAGAGAATGTTGTGTTAAAATGTTGTGTGTTTACACAAGCCAGCGGACCATGTTGTTCTAGTGAATATTAGTACGTGGAAATATTGTTATTTCATGGTTCAGATTCTAGGCAGACGGGATGTGTCTTGTAGCCAGACCGCGTCGCTTTTTTGTCTATATTTTGCGGTCGAGTGACACGTTAAAGTTCGGGCATTGCTTATAAACAAGGACAATGTTTTGGAAGCGAGCCGTAAGATACCATGCGTCACAACAACTCGGTGTGTAAACTCAGGTTTGTTTTCTGTAAACACAACCGCCAGGTAAACTATGTCCGCCGCCACATGGCAAGCTGGTTTGTCAACAAAGGGACGACGACGAGATTTCAGGATGTGTGACTCCGGCTTAAGATATACGTGACGGTTTTATTGTCTTTCTTAAGGAAACGGTTTTGTGTCTAACTTCCGGCGTGTGCGCGAGCTAAGGTAGTTTCCCTGGCCTGAATCCAACATTCCGAGAAGGTCAAACTTCTTCCTTTACTCCAGGTGAGAATTAACACCTGAGAGTTTTAGGGAAACGGACAGGAAACGGAATAATCACACCTGTCGTTTGGCATATCTAACATTCCTCACCTGCATTCTCGTAATATCTTACCTTACCACAAAATCTCTTCAAGCCTCGAGGGTTATGTTAACAGCATACCTACATTTAGATAGATAGGTAGCTACATGTAGATAGCTACATGTAGATAGATACATGTAGATAGGTAGATAGATAGATAGCTAGATTGTAGATAGACGGATAGATAGATAGATAGATAGATAGATAGATGGATAGATAGATAGATAGATAGATAGATAGATAGATAGATAGATAGATAGATAGATAGATAGACAGACAGAACGTTTCAACTTTGATACATGTCACTTTAGGTCAATGGATTGAGTAGAAATTCATAATTTGTACATTGGAAACCACCCTTACCACCTTAACCACCAACTGGGATCTCTAGAACTGCCATGTATATATACCAGATCGGACCCTCTAACCTGACATATATACTAGTATACTGTACCAATATAACAGTAGAAGGAAACCAGCCCAACATAATATTCGTGTAGACAATCAAGGAGGATTTTTCACTAAGGCGTGGAACGTTTTGTACGTAGCTCAACTCGTCATAGTCACGAGTTTTAGGTGCGGTTAGTTTAACCGCTTAACGTTAAACACGTAGAGGTGTAATAGTACAAATTGGTCTGTAAATGACAGAGTGGGGAGGGGGATCCTGGAACTTCAAAGCTTTTTTTGGATCGCCAAAAATGTCAGCCTTTTATTTGACCACACCTGTGTAATTATTTCGACTAGGTCCTATTTATTACATCCTCTCTCAATTGAACGTAGCCTGTATTTCCACATTCGTTGCATTTTTATGGTTGTCAAGATTGTAAATGTCTTCCTTTGACTACATGAATGCATATGCATAGTTACAATTCTTTGCATTGCCGTATTCACCTAGGGGCATATAGCTCGCGCGTGACAATTGTTCTAGTGCATTGTAGCGCCACACCCCCTTTCTACGACACACCCCCTGCATAGTAATATATTTGTTGAATCATACCTAGCTGTCAAAATTTCTCGACGCATACTTTGCACTATTCCTTCCACCTAAATGCTCATATCATTCGCGTCCTTGAGTTAAATTAAGGTCACACACACACACACACACACACACACACACACACACACACATACATACAGACAGACAGATACACACACACAC
>NW_017803898.1:1562874-1596881 GCF_001625305.1 Branchiostoma belcheri | reverse complement strand
CAAGCCCCAGTCCTACTGAGCATATGCCTTTCCTAATATGCTATATCTTTCCAGCTGGCCTTTTCCAACTATTATTGTATTATAGTCAATTAAAATTTACCCCGTAAAACATCCGGCATGCCCTAATAGACTTAGGCGGGCAGGCAGTACTCCCAGCACCGTAGAGATACCGGGGAGCCTACGGTGGGGTAGCCTACGGTGGTCTGGCTGCCAGGATACTTAATCGCTATAGCCTTGAAAGTTATCGCATAATTACGTTGTTAGGGTCATTTACAAACAAACAACGCAGAAAGTGACAAATCGCTTGGTAATTATCGCTTTTCAGTCATTATTATCTGCTAAATCAGACAACTTTCTCTCACAATGGTCAATGGATTTATCGTCTGCAACTGATGACGTCATGACAGAACCCATTCTACTCGGGATAACGCTTCTTCTGACGTCACATAATTATGCCAAATATGGTCAAGTCGCCAGTAATGGCGATGGCCATTCCAAAAATGTCCAAATTTGGTGATGTTCTGACTACTGGACTTTTCTTAGCATTATTACAGTCTTACCATCCAAATATGGGCATGTCGGCCATTAGCCCTCTAGCAGTTTCCTGGTATCTCACACAAGGCCAGGTCAAAGATCATAGGTTAAACAAGGACGATCTATGGCTACATGGTGAGCCATACTGTCACGCTTAGGAAACGTAACGTTGACTCCCAACATCTGCTTGGAGGTAACTTACGATGACCTCCAATGTTGAAAAGATTTTAAGCATTACCAACACGTGGCAAAATTTCATTGAACATGTAGTTATTATGAAAAATTACCCTGAAACAAGAAGAAACGTGCGGTAGGAACTACTAGGAAGTATATTGCAATTGTACGGTGTGAAACAAGTTTGAACTGCAATATCCAACACAAGATATTGGACTTACCCAAAGTTTCGACTGTACAACTCCAGTCTTTGTCAAGATTGACATTTGGTTGAGTCTTGATGTTTCAAACTTTCATAATGACTTCTACCAAAACAGATAATATTGTACGGTATAGAACAGATAACTTACGGATATTTTTGTTCTGTTGTTCTGCAGAGTGAAGTCCGTCTGATGACGATGCGGCACAACCTGCACCAGCTGTACCCGTTCCTGGACGTGCTGGAGGTGGATGAGGGGGAGGCCGTGGTGAGAGAGGCGGGAAGGCTGGAGGAGAAACTGTCCCGCCAACTGCAGAACGTTCTGTCCCACACGAGAAGTCTCATGCGAGCCATTAGTACCACGGTAAGGAACCTTTTAAGGCATCTAATGCAATTTTAGGGCGACAAAACATAAGAAAAAGATTAGAAAGGTTATCTAATGCAATTTTAGGGCGACAAAACATTAAAAAAAAGATTAGAAAGGTAACATTCGCAAAGCAAATGCATAATGTTTACCTTCGCATATGAACTGCTCTGTTAATTCTTACTCAAACACATTCATATATGTGGTCGGGCAGGAGTCTAAATCCCTCCTGCTATGAAATTGCAACATGATGTAACCCAACACTAGTTACCATGGTGACAGACGTCTGGTGCAGGTCACCTACGATACAATTGGGGATAGGGGATGAATGAAGCTTATGTATGACTACAGTTTATGTTTGTCCGCGTTTTTTATGGGTTCGCAAAGCCAGCATACAAAAATATAAAAATTAGAGCACAAAAAATAAATAACACAAAAGTTAGATTTATTTCATTGAACATACATTTTTGCTTGATAGTTTTCAAGATGATTTAGTTTGTACACATGTACGTCCACAGAACACAACCTGGTCCTTTGTGGCATGTCAGTTGTGTGAAAACGAAACAGACTCAGAGTCAGAGTCAGAGGTATGCAACAGTACCATTGTGGCCTGCTTTGGTGTGGAATGGGCTATACTGTTGTAAAATGCCTTCAAATAATTAATATTAAATAATTATTAACTAACTAAGGTGTGGAAAGAGGGAAAGGTGCAGGAAAAGGCTTTCAAGTATAAGTGTAAAGAACTTGAAAGGACTTAAGGTGCCAATAAAGCATGATAAAGAGCTTTAAGGCATCTAATGCAATTTCAGGGCAACAAAACATGCAAAAATTATATTCGAATTAGGGAATTTGTCTGATATTGATTTTTTTACTGTCATTTCTTAGCACATTTTCGCCATCATTTCGAATTATTTGATACTCGAGGCGTTTGAAAGAGCCCCTAAACATGTTGGGCGGTGTCCATTTTGTTGGACACCGCCAATAAATAGAACAAGCCTACGATACAATTGGGGGTTTTAAGCTTAATCCAAGACTACAGTTGATCTGTCCGCGTTCTTATGGGTTCTCAAAGCCAACATACAAAAATATAAACATTAGAGCACAAAAAATAAATAACACAAAAGTTAGACCTATTTCATAGAACATACATTTTTGCTTGATAGTTTTCAAGTTGATTTAGTTTGTACACATGTGCGTTCACAGAACACAACCTGGTCCTTTGTGGCATGTCAGTTGTGTGAAAACGAAACAGAGTCAGAGTCAGAGTCAGAGGTATGCAACAGTACCATTGTGGCCTGCTTTGGTGTGGAAATGGGCTCTACTGTTGTATAATGCCTTCAAATAATTAATATTCAAACATTTCTAACTAACTAAGGTGTGGAAAGAGGGAAAGGTGCAGGAAAAGGCTTTGAAGTATAAGTTTAAAGAACTTGAAAGGACTTAAGGTGCCAATAAAGCATGATAAAGAGCTTTAAGGCATCTAATGCAATTTCAGGGCAACAAAACATGCAAAAATTATATTCGAATTAGGGAATTTGTCTGATATTGATTTTTTTTACTGTCATTTGTTAGCACATTTTCGCCATCATTTCGAATTATTTGATACTTGAGGCGTTTGAAAGAGCCCCTAAACATGTTGGGCGGTGTCCATTTTGTTGGACACCGCCAATAAATAGAACAAGCCTACGATACAATTGGGGGTTTTAAGCTTAATCCAAGACAACAGTTTGTCTGTCAGCGTTCTTATGGGTTCTCAAAGCCAACATACAAAAATATAAAAATTAGAGCACAAAAAATAAATAACACAAAAGTTAGATTTATTTCATTGAACATACATTTTTGCTTGATAGTTTTCAAGTTGATTTAGTTTGTACACATATGCGTTCACAGAACACAACCTGGTCCTTTGTGGCATGTCAGTTGTGTGAAAACGAAACAGACTCAGAGTCAGAGTCAGAGGTATGCAACAGTACTATTGTGGCCTGCTTCGGTGTGGACAGGGGCTATACTGTTGTATAATTCCTTCAAATAATTAATATTAAATCATTATTAACTAACTAAGGTGTGGAAAGAGGGAAAGGTGCAGGAAAAGGCTTTGAAGTATAAGTTTAAAGAACTTGAAAGGACTTAAGGTGCAACTACTAAAGCATGATAAAATGAAAACAACAAAGCGCAATAACTTCAACTTTTAAAACTAACTTCAGAAAAAGAATTTTGTAAAAAAAAAAGAAAATTGCAAAGTGTGGAGTTTTCTGGCTAAATTGTTGTGATAAAAGTTTTAAATATGTTCAAGTTAAAACTTTTGATCCAACACTTAAGTTGTCTCCCGTGGAGTTTTCGACCAGTCACTCTGGTCTTCCTCAGTAGACTGACCCAATGGGGCTTGTCACGTGGCTTCTTTGAAGTGTGACATCAACACTGGGTCAGTCTACTGATGAGGAAGACCAGAGTGACCGGTCGAAAGCTCTAGGTGAGAGAACTGTTTTGTATTGGATCAAAAGTTTTAACTTTAAACATGTAACTACCAACACAGATAAACTTTCATGAAGTTGCCAGTATGCTAATTCTTACTTGGTTCTATGTTTTTACAGATGCACTTGATGAATATTGAGAACGATGAAACGGACAACGCGACGCCAGCGCCCGTCCACCTGTCCGAAACGCCGTCCGAGTACGACCGGAGCCTCCGAGACCACATAATTATCCGGGACTTCGTGGACTTTCTGAGGAGAGTCCAGCGGGACTTCATGAAGCTGCGGTACAACAACGGCTGCCGCAGGACGACGCGCAGCCCCACCCACACCGGCAGGAGGTCGTGACGTCGCCAACTCGTGAGCACAGCTTCGCGTTTCTGATGACGTCGTCAGATCGAACTTGCCAAGGAAGAAGAAGAAGAAACAGACCATTTTTTGATTGAATTGAACCCCGTGCCAATGTGAAAAAAAACTTAAAGAGAAAGAAACTGTAGAGTATTTTTTCCAAGCGGGTAGTATAAGCAGTAATTTCATTCGCAGGTAATAACTTTTATTAGTCTGTTCCAAGCCGCATCATCTGTGACGTAATCCAAGATGGCGGCCATCACCACCTGCTTCTCTCTCACGCGACATTGTGTTTGAACTTTGACCCCTGGTTGCCGGGCAACCGTTCCTTATATCTATATGACCAGTTTCCAAGAGCGATCGGTAGTGTACTGTATTTTGATACTGTTAAATTAAGGGTTTCATACGGAGTTTTGTATATTTTTTATACTTCTCATGAAATATGCGAAGTTTGTTGCATAGTGATTCCGACACACGCTGTTTTTAAATGCTGCTAGTTAGGTCCTGATGTGTATGTGCGTGTGCAATATATTTATGTCGGCATGACATAGTATTTATTGTGTATCATAAAACACATTTAGCTATAGCAAAATCTTATATGGAAAACACAATGTATCCTGGGTGCTACCAACGTATTGTGCCAGAGAATATTAAGAAAATATCAATATTTAAACGAAGATAGATATCTATAAAATTTCTTAACTATACACTAGATGAATTGTACATAAGATAGCGGTTTTGTGGTAGGTTTACGGTTAAGCTTATTTATTTTGTGTGTGTTTTTTAATTTATTTTATCCATAAGGTTATACCGTACTTTTCATTCAGTTATACTTCTGATATTTAATTTATCACGCGATTTTGATCGCAAGTTTGTCTTTTTTCAATGCTATTTATTACTGTTATTTATCAGATTCCCCTTACTTATTTATACCAAAGAATTTGAAAACCAAAGTATCGTTAAAATGTGTGTAATTCTCCAGAGTTGAATGAATAAAGAGTTTTTTTACAAGGACTTAGACGTTTCCTCGTCTTTTCATGAAGAAAGGATGGATAAATATGAGGATAAATATTCATGAACATCACGAAGAATTAAATGTCTTAAACAGGCTAAAAAGGAAGAAAATGCAACATTGTATATTCTTTTCATTGAATCAAAGGGTAGTAGGTAAAGATTTTGACACAGGAAAATCTTTTCATATGGATATATAAGAGGCCTAAAATACATTATCCATGCTAAAGTTTTAGTCATCGCACTCTTTAGTTAAAAACTTCATGATCATTTAACGTGGGAGTAGGTTAGACTCCCCGTTTCCCTTGTTAATTGTAAAGTTAAATCTTAGTCTAAATCTAAACGTAATAAGAGTGGGTGTGTGGGGTGGGGGCGAATAATTGGCTAAGTTTTCTGAAACCATCTCCTCTGAACTTTGAAGCCTACCCTAAAGACATGTCCATCATCTAAGACTTTCTACCAGTAGTGAATGATAAAAGACCCCCCTAACACCCCCTCTATCTTGAGGGCTAATTATCTGTGTCCCCCCATACATACCCCTTAATCTTCTTAAACCCCTGTCTGTATGACTAAACTCCCCATTCTGACTCCAATTAGTGACCTGATGATGCCCCCCTCCCCCTCCTGACTCATAGAATGCAATCAGCCGCCATCTTGTTTCGTTCAAGGTCAAAACCGATTGGAACATTATTAGCCTCTACCAGGCTTCAGAAGCGGCTGGAAAGAGTAGAAATTGGCCAAATAGAGAGATAACATGCCTGGAGAGTTAGTCTAGCCTCCAATAGGCTTCAGAAGCGGCTGGAAAGAGTAGAAATTGGCCAAATAGAAAGATGATATGCCAGGGAAGTTTGTCAGCGCTATTAAAAAAGGTTCTGTAGCGGCAAACTCCGAATTTACCACTGGAAGAATAGCTGAATGCTAAAGATAACTGTGCATCCAAAGAAAGTCAAACTCTTCTCTTATTAGCGTGGACCAAATTCCCTGGCATGTTATCTGTCTTTTTGGTCAATTTCTACTCTTTGCAGCCGCTTCTGAAGCCTGATAGAGGCCTATCCTTGGCTAGGACCAACTCCCCTGGCATGTTATCTGTCTATTTGGCCAATTTCTACTCAATCCAGCCGCTTCCCGAAGCCTGGTAGAGGCTATTTGAACATGGCAATTGTCTTGCTTAGGCAATTCTTTCTAACGCCTTATATGGAGACTTGAGCTGTGACCAAGTGTTACCAACGTCACTGTGCATTCCGTATGTCCTGTGGCTAGTTTCCTTCAAAGATGATGTTCTCCAAATTTATTCATTGAAGTTCAGGTTCAAGTCAAGCCCACTATTGTACTTGGGGACCACTCCGCCCTTCGGCTGGCCGCTTCATGTTGTGACGCCCCCTCCCCCCTTTGGGGAAATAAATTTTAGGATCGATACAAAAGTGACCTGAAACATGCTCTTGTACAAAATACGTGCTTTTGGCCATTCGATAGTGCACATATAAGGGTGACACAGGGTAGGGTCCAGGATTCTTGTCTCTCAGCGTTTCGCAATGATTGCTTTAAAATGAGCACAACCTGAACAGACTACACTAGTTGCTCACTAGTATGCTGTTGAAAGTTGATTTTCTTTTCCTAATTCTGAAGAAATGAAATTTTGAATATGTTATTAAAACCTTTCTGATCTGTAGAAGAAAATGGAAAGGGGAAAGAGTGGAGGGGGGGGAGTAATTTTGCTTCACTGCTACACTAGTCGTCATTAATTGCTTCTTTGTGACACATTTTAAGTAAATCTGATATCAGTAGTTCCCATACTTAATTACCGTGATAATTGCGGTTTATTGCTATTCAAAAAGCTACAATTTCCTTCAAATTACCAGTACAAAAAAAAAGCCTAAATACACGCCAAAAATAAGCCAAAACCCAACTTGCTACCAGTGGGACTCAGTTGAATGAAATTTTATCTTTTTCAAATCCCAAACCTCTGCTTGGAGAGTAACACGTTACAACTAATTGGTTTTCTACAAAGAATCTCTCCTCTACAAGGTGGTCCGGATACGGCGACAAGTGGTGGGTAATTGGGTACATGTTTGCGTCATTCCTCAGGTGACCTTTTGACCCGAAGGTCGCGAGCCGTCGCCAGGCATGAGGGCCTGCATGGGGGGGTCCCGACAACGCTCTACGCTGAATTGCTGAATTTGAGAGCCGGCTGCGTATTACGCTACAGTAGCTCATACGCTTTACGATAAATTCCAAGTGGCTACAACGCATTACGTAGAATTAAATCGCGAATTTTAAGCTCAACGCTCTACGTAGAAAATAAAATGACCGATTACGCTCTACCGAAAAGGGCATGCGGACCCCCAGGCCTGTGTCGCCGGTGGTGGCGTGGGTTACGTAACACTAACAGTGGAAGTGGCCTGGACGCGCGGTCTCCGAATACTTGAAATTCTTCCGTAAATAAACGATCTTTCACCACCAAACAAAAGGAATCGATTGAGGAAAAGAAAAATGTTGCGAAATCGCCCTCAAGGGAAACCAAAGCATGGGAAGGTGAGTGAAGTCTGCTATAAACTGGTGGATGTCCCAACTACTAAGTACCTAATACCAGCCTAGAAGAGAACAAGAAATAGCCACGCATTCAAGTACCAGAGTTATCAACCAAGGATTGAGGTGTTCAAGAATGCATTCTTTCCTAGAACTATCGCAGAGTGGAACTCACTGTCACCAAGTACAGTAGGGGCACTGTCAATAGATAGCTTTAAACAATGTCTAGAGCTAGAAGTTCAAGGGTTAGATGGAACAACTCGATCGGTGTAATATAGCCAGCTGCCGCCGCGCCGCGTGCCTGCGAAGCTGGTGTGTTACGCCGAAAGGCGGTTATACCGGCTATACAGATACAGAAGCTGGTGTGTTACGCCGAAAGGCGGTTATACCGGCTATACAGATACAGATATAACAATAGAAGTTTATTGCAAATCCATGCCCGAAGGCTAATTGCAAGTTACAAACATTAAACAACATTGAAACATTGAGTATAAAATAGCTTCAAAATCTAGATAATGAAAACTAGTTGTCTAAAATTATGGCTATGTCTAAAACTATGTCTAAATATTATGTTATATATTATGTTATGCCACTTCTCACAATTCTACCGAATGCCCTGGCCTAACAAAAAGAAAGGGAATGAAAAAAAATGGCGGTGATTTTAAATGATTTAGTAATGCCGTTTCAGTTTCAGTGTCGTAATACATACTTCAGATATCCAGTGTTCAGGACATGCTTACTAAGAAAACCTCCGTAGCAAAAGACTAAGTAGTACTTTTTCAGTTGATTCTTATTCTACATTTGTGGTGACAACAACGCTCTAAACAAGCGCATTGTTGCATGTTGCCCACTGACCACTCGACATGTCACAGTGGTGCCTACATGTACAAGTGGTGGCCTCTCGTATTTTCCAAGTTGCCACACTCCACCCAAACTTTACTCGGTCCCCATGACACATTGACGCAGTTATCTAACACAAATTAAAGTCTTTCTACTGACCACTCTACAAATTACAAGTGTATAGAATTCCAACCCATCCAAGTGGTCACCTTTCCAAGTTGCCACACTCCACCCAAACTTTACTCGGTCCCCATGACACATTGACGCAGTTATCTAACATTTTCCCACGTTCACACGCACGAAATCACCTAAGTACACAGCTTACCAACAAAAGGGCGAGTTTAAGTGTCTTGTTGATCATTTACGCACCTGCCAAGAGTGGCTGTTAGTCAGTAACGATCGATGGGTTGTAAACTGTGGATAATTGGGAGTTTCCGGTCGGAGAGAGACCACCAGAGGTGGCCTGTTATCGAGATTACGCCTGGAGGAATGTGTGAGTTAACGAGCTGTGGTATCAGGGAGGAAAGAAGAAACTTCCTTCCTTGGATACACCTGCTTCTAGTTCTAGAAACACTCTGACGGCCGGACCACCTGTAACAGTAACTTAAAGTGTTTCCGTTTCGTAAATATGCCATATCGCTGACATTTGCAGGAGCAAAAACGTATAAAACGTACAAAAAGCAACATTTTGATGCCCGTCACATTATCGGTGGCAACTATAAGACAGCATTGTGAAAAATGAAAAAGGGCCGGATTCCAAAACCCTAGTTCTCTACACCTTGTGGTGTTGGGGTGGGTTGTTATCTAGACTACAGCTACAGGGATGTGTGACATGAAGGGCTGGTTAATGAGCTGTGGTATCAGCGAGGAAAGAAGAAACTTCCTCCCCTTAGATGCACCTGCTTCTAGTTCTAGAAAGAACCTGACGGGCGGACCACCTGTAACTCACAACTCAGTATTTCCGTCTCGTAAACGGTCATTTGAAACGGTCGATGCCACATCGCAGACAACTACATGCCATATCCGAACGTATCCTAATTTTTTAGAGGCAAAAACCTATGAAAAGCAACGTATTGATGGCAGCTTTAACACAGCATCGTGAAAAATTTTTTAAAAAGCATAATGTTTCTGTCTACTAAACTGTCATTTGAAACGGTCAATGCCATTTCCGAACGTATCCTAATTTTCTAGAGGCAAAAACCTATGAAAAGCAACGTATTGATGTCAACTATAACACAGCATCGTGAAAATTAGAAAAAAGCATAATCTCAAAACCCTATTCCTCTACACCTCGAAACATTAAAATGTTAAGGTGGGTTGTTATCTAGATTACAACTGTAGGAATGTGTGACATGAAGTGTTGGTTAATCTGTGGTATCAGGGAGGAAAGAAGAAACTTCTTTCCTTTGGATGCACCTGCTACAAACCCGAATTCATGCTGACCGACCACCTGCACCTATTACTAGTACAACCTGTTTCCTCGACACTTAGTCTATCAACGAGATAAGAAGAAGATCAAGCGCTTTCTGTCTATATGAGTGGAGTGCGATTTCCCTTTGTCAGTATACAGTAAACGTCAATCTTAATTTGTCTAAATGTCTCTAAAAAGGAAATCTATTGAGCAAAATCTTCTCTTTAGAAATTAGCTGGATTTTTTATCGCTCTTGTGTTACATGTTTTATTCCCAATGCTGTAAATCAAGCAATCGTTTATGTGTGGCCTCATATAGCCTTATTCCTAGAAAGACCTTCATCTACAATATCCGCTCGGCGTTAATAACGTTAATAACGTTGAATCACGAGATTATGATGAGGGTTTCGCAGAAATCCCGAACAGTCCGCTCGGGGAATTGTTTGATTTATGACTTGCCTGTCATGTCCCTTTGTCTCCGCTATGTGGCGCCACTGTTCAGACAAGAACATAAGTCATGCCACGCACATGCAGTCACGAACTAGAAAGGTAACATTTGCAAGGCAAGTGCATAATGTTTACCTTCGCATATGGTCTGCTCTGTTAATTCTTACTCAAACACATTCATTTATATGGTCAGACAGGAGTATAAATCCCTCCTGCTATAAAATTGCAACATGATGTAACCCAACACTAGACCATTACCATTGACCCTTTTGCCTTCGGTAAACATATTAAAATATGCCAAAGCCCAAAATTCTAATCTCCAAGCAGATCATAGGGTGGCAAAGGAGAGTATCAAATTGGCCTGGTAGTATCCATTGGCCAGAAAGGGTCCAATGTGCCACCAAAGCCCAATTGATACTGCCTGGCCGATTTGATACTGTCTTTTTTTTATTTTTTTTTTTATTTGCAAATTCAACAAGGACAATACAAGACAAGGTGGTGAGGTACTCTAGCTGTTGCTAATTTTAGCCTCACCACCAAACATAGAATACAATTACAATACATAACAAAAAACAGAGAACAGCAAATGGTTGGGATGGGTCGTTAAATAGTACAAGGAAATGTTTAGTAGGCTATATGATAAATCAATCGAGTACAAACCGTTTGGTATCAACAATATAAGTTTGAGTGGTTAGCAAGATATTACAGTTTGTATCATAGTATAAATCAGGTAATCCTCTAAGTAAAATATCACATAACAATTGTTCAGACATATTGAAAACATCAAAATCAAAGCCTACCACATTCTGGAGATTGCTGAGTAGGGTAACTCTTTGTTGATTATATAAAGGGCAGTGTAAAAGAAAATGTATGACACTCTCACAACGAGACCCGCAGATACAAGCAGCACTAGGGGCTAAATTTCTTAAGAATAAACTGTGGTTAAGACTACAGGTCCCGATGCGGAGACGCGTGAGTAATGCGCAGGTGTACCTGGGGCCAATGCTAAAAT
Organism: Branchiostoma belcheri; assembly: GCF_001625305.1. Classification (NCBI taxonomy): domain Eukaryota; kingdom Metazoa; phylum Chordata; class Leptocardii; order Amphioxiformes; family Branchiostomatidae; genus Branchiostoma; species Branchiostoma belcheri. The sequence continues at coordinate 1,585,545 of NW_017803898.1, read as the reverse complement.
GTCGGTAAAAAGGGGAACGTACTGACTTTACTAAGTACTGTCTTTTGCCACCCTAGGATCTGCTTGGAGATTACAAACCTCTGCTTGGAGAGAAGTCACGTACTGCGGAAGTAGAGCGAACTATTCACGGATCATAAACCATACGGAATAGCCGTATAACGACTGGTTTTAATAGCACCACATCACGACATAGCTTCCGAGAAATCCAAGCCCTGCAATATGGTAATCTCTCTATCTATGATATCATAATGCAGTAGTAATGAATAACTCAATGAATGGATGAATGGATGAATGAATGAATGACGTTTATTGTATGTTTATGCTGCCTGATATATTACTACATCTATAGTATACTACATACGCACTAGTAATATGTACAGGTTCAGCTTCTTCCTTCTGAAGTGAAGACAGTTGTAGGTGTAAGAACAGAAGATATTGAAAATTCGGGTTTCCAAGCCCTAAAAACTGCATTAGATGCCTTTAAGCTTATTTGTCCGTAGAAAAGATTCCATGCAGATTCCATACACTCACACAGATTTCATACACTCCCACAGCAAACAACTGCCTTTTCTAGATCCCCAAATGATGTGCACGTACATATATATCTGCCTTGCCTTTCACATACAATGTATTATGCGTCCTCTAGCGATATGAATGTGAACGTCAAGCAAACGTCCATACGTGTGTAACTGTTGTCCTACCACACTGCCGTCACTGTGGTAAGTTTGGATCCAGGTTTAGGGGTGTATTTAGCCTCTACCAGGCTTCGAGAGGCGGGTGGAAAGAGTATAAAATTGGCCAAATAGAGAGAGATAACATGCCAGGGGAGTTGGTCCGCTGGAGAGTGTGGCAGAATGTACTCTCGAGCGAACCAACTCCCTCTCTCTATTTGGCCAATTTCTACTCTTTCCAGCCGCTTCTCGATGCCTGGTAGAGGCTGGGGCGTATTGCCTACGATAGGTGGATCACCTGTCGTTGCAATTTCTGTACTATTCAGTTAACTCATTCCGAAGTTAACTTTAGATTTTTTAAATGATTATACGGGTGTTGAGCGATTGAACAAAAGAGGGAGGGGCTAAAATGACATGTTACCGTCAAAATCCCCTAGTTGTAGATTTTATTCTGCTAGACATTCACAATTTAGATATCAACTAGAACCCTTGCTATATGTTACAATTATATTGACACAGATACACAATTAATTGGAACGTCTAATTCTATTAATTAGAATATCTTAAACATCAATAAACTAAAGGTGGTGAAGGACCTTTAGAACACCCATTTAAAGGTCATGGTATGTTGACGTCACGCATTCATTGCGAGGGACGCTCAGTAGACAAACCAGTTTTGTTAGTGCGTTCTATCTATAGAACGTCCATGGTAAGCCCTGATCATAGCAACTCACCTTAGCTGAGTTGTACGTTTATACCAACTTATATACAGATACTTGCAGAAATCCTTTATAAGTTCCTTACAATAAGAACAGAAATATGCGCACTTATCGAAAGAATTGTCCAAACATATTATGACGTCCAAGCACTACGATGTAAATGAAAAACCAGGTAAATTTGTTCATACATGTTTCAAAAAGAGAGACGAGATCCTGTAGATATAGACGTATCACAGTAATGTAACACTTGTTCCTCCTACCCTTCGACTTTATTTGGATCCCTTGTACCTAAGGTATCTAACCTAGTGCATGCATTTGGCCCATGTGGGGCATGAATATGCAATAAAGTAACCCTTTTTTCATTATTTTTTCAGTAAAGCACAAGCCATATCTACAGCATGCTTCACGTTACAACCACATGTAAAATTTTGATCAGGACTTGCCACAAGTTAGCACACAATAGAGACATCATGTGTAGACTCCTAGTCGTGGTGTGTTTTGGGACATTGCTTTTCTTCTACCAATGGCACCACGTCGCCTCTACACGGTATATAAACTCAATCACAGGAAAAAGTTTGAACCAACAAAGCATGGGGACCAGGGAAATGGTTACATCGATACAAGGAAAAGGAACGGTCACATGGAGAAATATAACGCTGAGGTACTTAACTATGTTTACCTTCGCTGAGGAAAACATATTATTTTTGCTCTGTTTCTTATTACTATTATTATTATTGTTATTATTCCCCAAACACATAAGGTCAATGACGTGGACCAGACGTCTGCAACCACGGTAACTGGCGCTGTAGCAACAATCTGTGGTGTATGTATGTATGTAGCAAGTTGGAAGGGTTGGTCACCATATGCATGAATGTGTCTGAATAAGAATAAACAGGGCAGTATAGTTTGTGGAGCTTTTTTTTCAAATTGGAGACTTAACTGCACTATACGGCAATAGAGGGTGCTTACATTTCCAAGCTATACAGATTACAACGATACAAAGTTAATATTAATACTGTATGACCTATGTAGCAGTTTTTCTTCATCAGTCGTCTGCGACAGAAACACACATGTGACTGCTCCAAATCCATGTCCAGCATGTACGCAGCGATAGATACCGAGGAAAGGAGCGCGTTCAACCGACGCCGAGTCAAGCAACTCGAGAAGTACCACAAAAGGTAACATGCCTTCAACAAAAATGTCCCTGTAGTTACAAAACAAGCTGCTAGAGGGTCTAAAAGTTATCTGTAACCCAAAACTTCATGACAATGTCATGTCCAAAAGCGAAGATAAACAAAAACCAAACTTTTCACTGTAGTGTCATAGAAAACCACCATAATCGGCCCAAAATTACACCAAAATTGTGCTATATGTTTGACAATCCAACATAGATACACTGTATATCAATGACTTTATGAACCATATTAATGTTAATATTCATGTAAATGTTAATGAACGTCAATGTACAATAAGATGTAATTTAGCATATGGCTGCAAAGTTCTTGTTTTATGAATAAAACTATTTGATTGATTGATTGATTGATTGAAATAAGATCTAAAAGATTTTGCATTGATTTTATCACCCAGACTCGAGTCTTCACAAGAAAAACTGTACATAGTAAAAGGGTCGGTCCCACTAAGTTACCCGGTCAGAGGGTTAACAGTCGCACCGGAAGGTACCATTGCGATCCGAGGTAAGAAGATTTTGTTGATTTGTCAAAGAGAAAAAAACTCATTATTGATTAAAACAATGACTTAATCAAGCAAGACGTGGAATGGGGAAAATAATCATATTTCAACATTTTCAGGTCTTGAAGTGTTGGATACAAAAGAAAGACTGGAATATAAGGTAGACTTACTTCTTTGATAAATATTTGACAACTGCATGAATGTATGTATGTATGTATGTATACATTAATGCAATAAATAAGCAATCTAATAAAATAAAACCCATGCCAGTTAAATTTGATAGGAATTTACCTCAGTCTTTATCTGTATCTGTATAGCCGGTATGATCGCCCTTTGGCGTAACACACCAACTTCGCAGGCACGCGGCGCGGCGGCAGCTGGCTATATCACACCGAACGACTTGTTACACTCAATCTTTGCACATTTAATTGCAGGATTTGTTTAAAGCTATCCAGTGATGATGCCCCTACTGTGCTTGGTGGCAATAAGTTCCAGTCTACGATAGTTCTTGGGAAATACGAGTTTTTGAACACCTGTCATTAGAATTCCTTTCAGTTTCCTTTTTGTTTCGTAATAGATTCAACTGGTGACATCTAAGTATGGAATACTTGACGTCACGGCCGAAGTCTCCGAAGTGCATTCGGAAGGACTCGGGGAGAAGTCGTTGACCATTCGGAGCCGAAAATTACCGAAGATTAACCACCAACTCCAGTATGTGGTGTACTCCAACACAGTGTATGACGTCGGAGCAACAGAAATCAGTAAGTTTTTTTTAATAATTTCAAGAAAAAGTATGAGAAAAAGGGCACGCAGAATAGAAATAGGTATTAGTTAATTTGTAGTTTAATACATAATGGTAAATCACCTAGTTGAAGAGTTCAGAACTGTTTTAAAACCTTATGAATATCTTTTATTAAACACCATTGTCATTTTGTATTAGCAAACAATACATGGGCAGGAAATGATAATCATAGTAATATACATTTAATTTAAATGATTTGGTAAAACATAACTGTTATCTATCAATAGTTAAATTTAGGTACCTGACGTACGAAGCGAGCATCCCTGTACGTATCCAACCTCCCAGTGTTCCAAATCTCTACGATCCTGGACCAGGTTCGTCAATGACCTGAACCAGGTGTCTGTCGCCATAGTAACTGGTGTTGGGTTACATAATGTTGCAATTTTATAGCAAGAGGGATGTACACTCCTGTCACCATATATGAATGTGTTTGAGTAAGAATTAACAGAGCAGACCATATGCGAAGGTTAACATTATGCATTTGCGTTGCAAATATTACCTTTGTCTAACTGATTTCTTTCCTAGAATATTGAATAACACTTTCCTAGAATATTGAATAACGTTGCCAAAACTGAAATTCTGTCCTCTAAAAACAGACGAAGACATCGCGTCCAAAGTGACCGTGATCACCAAAACTTTTCTCCGGTATGCTTCCATCCGGGCTCTTTTGGCCAGCATCCGGGCATTCTATCCCAACATCCGGGTGATTGTGGCTGATGACAGTCGTCCAATAGAAAACCTTCAGGCAGATCACGTGGACCATTTTGTGATGCCGTATGCTCTAGTAAGTGGCATTTTTGGTTTATTGCAGAAAGAAGCACATTTGCACACATAATGTCAGTAGACATTAGAATAGAAATTGACTGTAGCTACGAATCTAAAATCACACAAAATACAGTGGCACGCGTAACCTAGCTAAAACCACTTTAAGCACAGTACAACGAAGATAAAAGAAAGTTATTGAATTTTTTGCCCCCCTAGTGGCTTTCCTTGGCATTGCAAAAGAACTTCTTCGAAAATCCGATAGGGGTGACATAACTTTGCAGCTGCTAGCAACTTTCTTTGGAACTGCAGGGGGGCGTATTGTTGCAGGCTTTGACACAGGATAGCAATGTAATAGATGCCTAGCTAGATATTTGTGATTTTTCGTTTGATGTTTTATTGAGAACCAGCATATAAATGACTTTAATATTGGCTTAATTTGTGTAACATTTCATTTTAAAAATGTCCATCTTAACCCCCAGGGTTGGTTTGCGGGTAGAAACCTGGCAGTTTCACAGGTGACCACGCCTTACTTGGTCTGGGTTGATGACGACTTCGTGTTCGGCAAGAGGACAAAGTTGGAAAGACTGGCCAGTGTTCTGGACAATACAACCTTGGACTTGGTAAGTTACAATAGCTTCATGTTGAAAAAACTGAAATAAAGACAAAACTTTCCTTCCAACACTGGAATGAACCAAGGACTTACGTCAGAGAAACGTGACCGTAGTAGCAAGTCATACGTGCCAGATAACTTGTGTCGCCCCCCGTCTCTGTATCTGGCACATATGACCCACTACTCACGTGTCTCTGACGTCACGTTCCAAGAGTAGACGAGTCCATTCCGTGAACAAGGTTGAAAGAGTCAGCCGAAAATTTAGGATAAGTCCCTGGTTCATTCCAGTGTTGGAAGGAAAGTTTTGTCTTTACTTCATAAAGTTTGTGTTATTGTTTGTGTAGGTTTCTGGCAAGGCAGGTTTCGGCAAAGTGAAACACACGAAGATGACGGTCGTCCCAGGCGACAGAGACGGCGACTGCCTGCTCATACACGACCGCCGACACTGGGGACAAGTCCCGGGGTTTCCACGGTGTTATTATTCCACCAGAGTCACCAACTTCTTCATGGCCAGAACGGACAGCGTTCGCGCGGTTGGATTTGACCCGAAGTATACCAGGCACGGACACACGCGTAAGCACGCCTAACAACGGTTACTCGAGCAACTGGATATGATTTTAGAAATGGTCAGACGTTTCAGGTAGTATCCACTACCAGTGACTCTAGACAATTTGTGTAGAAATGCAGGTTTATAAGCGAGCAAAAACCATTTCCAAAATCATAACCAGTTGCTTGAGTAAGTAAATAGCCTGGAGGCTAGACTACATTATGTTTACCGACGGAAACCACATTGTTTTGCTCAGTTTCTTCCTCTTCTTCATCTCCAAACAAATAAGGTCAATGACCTGAGCCAGATATCTGTTACCATGGTAACTAGTGTTGGGTTACATCATCATGTTGCAATTTTATAGTAGGAGGGATTTAGTATAACTATTTATCAATTGATGGCTCTGGTGCAATATATGCGAGCTATAACAGTTTATAATACAGGTATAACAACATGTTTATACTTTTGTTTGTTTATTTGTTTTTTGTTTACAGAGTTTTTCGTAGCTGCGATGGGGAAACTCAAAATGGCCGCTTGTGATGACGTCAGAATTGGTCACAGGAGAACGCAAACGATGGAATATAACGTCTTCCGTTACCAAGGTGAAGATTACCAACAAACGCAATGGAAATATGAGTACTTCAAGTTCAATATCAAATGCCACCTTTGGTTCACCGACTCAGAGAATTGTACAACGAATAGCTACTATAAATGTAATCCAGTCGATGGTGGTTTTTATCTTTCGTCGGTGGAACGAAGTGCTAGTACAGTTAACGTCGGTGAAGTTTAGACATCCAGGTAATAAGATACGCCGAAATGCAGTTACTCAAGAAAATGGATATAATTTTGGAAAAGGTCAGACGTTTCAGGTAGTATCCACTACCTTTCGTCAGTGAATCTAGAGAACTTATGCAGAAATGCAGGTTTATGAGCAAGAACTATTGATTGATATACAAAACAAGTTGAGACAATTTTTTGGAAGTCCAAAAGGAAACAAAAGCTAGACAAGGATGATGCAAATTAGTCAAAAGCTCAGTACAGTCAAGCTTGTACAAGTGACCACTTTTACATAACCACCTGCATTGCCAATGTGACCACTTTCTGGTGGTGCCTTAGATAATTCTTAACATTGACACAAGCATCAAGAAACCAGTCTGTAGTGACCACCTGTCCACATAGTCATAGACCAGGGAAAAGGGCGTTATAATTAGATATTTCTTCCAATTGTACACCAAGCATCTAGTCTGTAGTTACCACCTGTGTTTGGTGCAATGAAGGCCTTTCTCAATGCCTTAGCAATACTATGCGCTAATTTTTAGTTTAGTAAATTATATAAATGCGCTTTGTGCTATAGAAATGATTGGTTTTAAAAACCGCTTTAGAGTCTTTTAAGTCTTTTTAGAGTCTTAAGTCAATTAAGGATAAGTGTCATGTAATCGCAACGCATAAAAGACTGGTCTCCCGGGGTCTATTCTTGGAGCCTAACACCATTGAACCACATTAGAAACGGTTACGCATGGTTTCACCGAACTACGGCGAGTTTCAATGAAGTCAGACTTATTTTTGTCCCCACAGAACAAGTGACAGGAGTATCAATGTCGCGTTCGAAATCACATTAGGAATACGACGCCATTTTGTTGACATCCGGGTCAGTGACGCAGATCTGTTAAGCCAATGAGATGAAGCGGATCATGTTCGGATTATTCCAATCAAAACCAAGGGGCGTGAAGGATCATTGTATTGGTGTGGTTTAAACTGTTTTCCGAGGAAGAAATTTCGGCTATCAAAGTAAAGTTTAAAAAGATCTACCATTCTTTTTTATTTCTGCATGTTATGACTAGCTGAGTTTACAAATACCTTTGGCAATACCAGAAACTGAATTTATTTTTACAAGTCGTATTATAGCTTCAACAAAAGACTATATTATCGCTTGCCTAAGACACTTGTATAAGCTTTAAGTAACGATGAAAAATGATAAATTTATGAATTTTGAGTCCTGAATTACACGCATGATTTCTCTTTCGACATACCATCAGATACAGGGTAAAGTAACTACCGTAGTTCCCTCTCTACAACTAGAAGCCTTTTTGTTTATTATTTCACAAAAGCTGTGGATATTAAATGTCCTAACGGGCTTTAAGTATATCCCTTCATGCTTACCAGGCGTGAAATTGCCGATAAGAAGTCGCCGGGGAGTAAAATTATCCCGCCATTCGTTAAGTAATTCTTTACTTGAACTCACAAGACCTGGAATTTTTCTACTGAGTTTTCCTTTAGCCATACACACCCATCGTATCCAGAACCGTGTCATATCTAGAATTATGGTTTTATGCCTGAATTGGTAAGGGTTAGGATCAGGAACGGTTCTAGATAGTCTTCGCGTATCCAAGAACTGTAGGTTTGCCCCACAGGCACGGTTTTGGATACGCGTGGACTATCCAGAAACTTGCCTGACCATAGTTCTGGATAAATCACGGTTCTGGATACGCGTGGACTATACCAGAACCGTGCCTGAGCAAAGTTCTGGGAGAGCAGTCGGTTTTAGATACGCGAGTGGACTATCCAGAAACGCTCCTCACTATAGTTCCTGATAAAGCAATGAGGTTTAAACCTCTTTGGATAAAGCAAGCCTGACCATGGTTCTGGATAAAACACGTTTTTTGGATACCTATGGATTATCCAGAATCATACCTTAACATATTACCTATTCTGGATACATCAACCTAGGAGCCCCCCCCCCCTCCAAGTTGTGTATCGAAGCAACGCAGGCATCTAGCGTCTCGCGAACACAAAACCACGCATGGAGGTAACACAAGCCCCGTATCGCTACCTTTGTGCGCCCGCTGTTACATTGTTTGCATTGTTCCCCTTCAAATGACTGGGGTCGACCGGTGTCAAATACCCCCTACCCCTCGTACAACGATCAGTTCACTCTCAAAAAGGGGGCCGAACAAAAATATCATTAAAACTTTCCATTTTTAAACAGTGATAATCTACATTCTGCCATAATTTTACTTTCATGCATATATTAAACTGATGACGTCTTTTCCTCTTGTTGAGTTAGACTTAAGTAAAACTTAATTTTAAAGAAGAATAAAAAGGATGGAGTTAACGTTTACACCTTTTTGAGGCAATAATGGTAGGTTCCTTACACGACAGGTAGCCCCTTTCACCCTGTACCACTGGTTTCTAAGGCGGCGTGTTTATGTAAATAAGCCGTGAAAAAAGTCAGGCCTGAAACTCTTCAGCCACTGTCAGACCAAGGCAAACACTTGTCTGTGTTCAAATCGTTCAAATCCGAAGACAAAAAGTTCCATCTACGAGGATCTACGAAGAGTGACGATGTTGCATTTAGGGGTGACTCCCGGGAATCGCAGGACGTATGTCCGAGCGCAGGACAGACTGCGGTACCTGCTGTACTCCACCAAAATGGACGACTTGCACCAGCATGACTTCGAGCACCTACCCTTCATTGAGTGGGTCGTACATCGTGAGTATATTTCACAAAATTATACTTTTTTTATATTTTAGGGGATCTTGGTGTTGCTAGAAAACAAGAAAACAGTAGCATTCTTCAATGGTCAGTGAACATGTGGTGTTCCACTATGTTGGTTTTTCATTACCTAAACTCCCCATTCGAACACTTACCCTTCATTCAATGGGACGTACGTCTTGAGTATATTTCACAAAATTAGACTATTTCATATTTTAACGTGCTCTTAGTACAGTTACTTTGAAAGAAAACTGTAGCATTTGCCCATGACCAGTGAACATGTGTCCATTCCATAAAACTAATCATCTGAACACCTATACACTTCATACTGAATGGGTGTGTATACTTCACAAATTTGGATTCTGTTTTATTTTAACGAACCCAGTGGTCCGGCACTGTTGTGGGTTTTCTATTTGCTAAAACTAATCTCCCCAGTGGCCCATTGCTTTACAAATAAACTTTATTGCTCAACATCGTACAACGTACGAATTATGGCAACTACTGGTACTTAACTACAGTTCCATAAGGCTAATCTACCTAATACAAAAGTGTGTAGTATAGAATGAGAATGAAAATGTAGTATAGGATAAAAATGGGTTTTTAGAATTATTGGAGGAATTTCTAACATGTGGACAGTTACGTTGTTGGTTTCCCATTCCCTAAAACTATTTGATTGTCAGACTACTTCTACACTCGACCTTCGGTACACTTATAAGAGAGTTTTGTTGTTGAGAACAGAAGTTTGTGGGTTTTGTGAAGTGCTCAAATATTTCCTCTCGTCCTCTCCTTAAGTCCGGAAACACGTACGGACGTTTCGGATCACGTCAAATGTTACCTTAACGGTACAATGAACACGGCACATTCCAATACTGTTGGCACCCTTACAATATAAACTGCACTCTACGTTCACAAAATCCACTTTACAACGTTACAAACATTTAGAGAAATACAAAAGTATATTTGACACAGGAACATAGTTAACTAGTTAAAGCCTAATTTGTCAACAGAAGCTAAATGTTAATATTCTAATCTATAATGACTAAAATGGTTGATAATTCAGATCATATAGTTGAATAGCACAGCATGCGATTATAGAAGTAAATCTACACTATATTTGTTCTATCTCTATAAATTTAATATGCAGCTTGCGTTTTTATTATGATACCGTTCCTACATTTATAGCATCAATCTATAATTTAATCAACTAATTTGATAACCCAAAACCTTATCTATTCTTATCGTCAATGTTTGTGTACAAAACAGCGTCGTATCTACAGCACCATGACTTTTTAATGAGAGTTCGATGTTCTATAGTTCAAGTGTCCGTCACACATGCCCACCTGGGCGATCTTATCAATGATAAATACACATTTAACGGATCCCTTTCTACTCAGTACAGTAGCCGACATTGTGTTACTTTGTAAGCTACCCTCTATTTTTAGCTTGAGGTAGAATTTCTTTTGTAAAGTAAGTTCAAGGTACAAACGACCAAGGGGACTACCGTATTGTAAATTATTGATAAGTTACCTATTCCAAGGACAGGAATCTGTAGTATGTTAGTATTTAATCTATAACTACATTGTAGGAAACCGCTTTGCTATCATAGTACAAACGTGCACATGGATATACAGTGTTTCTATTCTCTGAAGCATTGTTTTAGCTTTGAGATACCGAGTCAAAAGTTAAAATCTTTCTAACACATTTCGGTGTATATGGTGGTGCCTATCTCCACTTCTATAGCCCTTTGGCCACACAATTAGTTGTGCAAGCACTACAGCAGGGGGCTAGTCCACTGGTAGTAATGTGCGTTAAACTACCATACCCTTTCTCATAAGATCTGAATGCTAAGCATAGAAAGCAGTCTTTGATATATATGACCCGGTCTGGGTTTGAACCCACAACCTACGAACACCTGGTCACTTCTCTGTACCGCTAGTCACTACACCAACAATTAAAAGTGGCCTTGAGATGTTCCAACTGTCGAAAGTTGTAAACTTCCTCTATCACTCACGGCCTATTAGTCGGCAATTAAGTACCGATGAAGGTGATAAGCCTTTACTAATTGCCACCAAATACTTGCCCAGTGTATACGGCCCAGTTAGAAAGTACAAAACGCAGCCCGATGTATTTGTTACTACTTTGTAAAGGGGCGCTGCTGGTGTTGTTTTTGCCGTATTGTGTAGAATGGGGGGGAATAAGGGTGTAGGTGGGATAAGGGGTGGGGTGGATATGCCTCATTTGTAGTAGGAGGGGCAGCAAACTGTTATTCTTCCTAATTAGATGACCTTGTTATTGTGGACAATACTAATGTTGTTTACCTAAAATCCTTAGGGACAGGTTAAGATACATGCACATGTACAGTGGTTTAGGGACACCTGTACTTGTAAGTTATAGTATACACGTGGCCAACTGTCTATTTGGAGGCGGATTTTAGCTTTGTATATATGAAATGGTTTACATGTTTGTAATCCCAAAACAGGACAAAACAAGAGCACTTACGTTGTCCTAATTTTAAGTTCTACATTGTCGAATTTCTGTATATATCTGTCCCCTCTGAAATGAGATTTTTTAAATTTTAGGTACAACTACAATCGACGTTTAGTAGGGACCTTAACCCCCCCAAAATGTATTGATACATGTGCTTGACGTTTAAGTCGGTACCTGTACCTAAACAATATTACAGGAGCAGTTACAAGTACTAGATACACAGTCCCAGTGTATACCGTTTCCTTAGTGTATACCGTACCTTAACACTTTTACAGGAGCACGTACAAGTACTACACACACAGTCCTACTGTATACCGTTTCTTTCATCCTGTATGTGCCCTCACAACAAAGCGACATAACTTAATCCAAAAGCATATTTTCTTTTCCACTTGCAATGTTGTGAAAGTAAACTATGACAATCAAAAGAGGTTACAGACCTTTGGAAGTGATGTAAACTCTGTTGAACTGTCGCGAACATAAGACGAAAACTTTTCTATGCCGCCTCTTTCATGTATGCAAAACAAAGCGTCCGTCGCGGGTGGTTTGAGTTCAAAACCATAACAATTAATGCTGTTGTTGTAAAGACAGAATTTCTGTGTCAACCTCGGTCATTTCCACTTCTTCTACCCGTGTTATAGTGTCATTGCCCTCGTAAGGTACAAAAATAATCAAGTTTAATTGTTTTTAACGTGTCCAACATTCGCTGGGTCGTTTTAAAACACCCCAAAGTTTAAACATACATGTAGAAGTTCAATGTTAACTGCTGGTATCAGTATTACGCGGAATGTTGCGTGGTGTGGGGGAAGGTTGCTAAGAAAATAAACAGTTCTGCGTTGCTACCGAAAATGTCAAGGTTGTTGTTCTTGTGAATCACTGTAAAACTGCGCTGTTGAGAAATACTCTAGTGTTGTTTTTTCTCATTTGTGACTCATGTGCTGCTACAGTATCAGTATAACGTACACCTGATGTTGTATGTGTAAAACTACTCATGTTTGTCTAAGTCAGTATTTGTAATCCCCAAGGAAGGAAAACCCTAGGCCTGCACAGAAGTCCTAGCTAGTACACCATAGCATAGAAAATCTAGGGTGGAAAACACCACTGTAAAAAGTCCTACGGAGCACACCCTAGCCAAAAAAGCACGACTATCCCAAGAATGTTCTCATACTTAAATCAGTCGTATGCCAATCGCACAACAGATATGGCCAGGCCATTCACTTAAACTTGATACAATTAAGTACCCATTTTCACCTTGTTGAGTTGAGTAAGCTGTAAAGTGTAAAATAGGTATCAGTGCAATTCATACAAGGGCAAAACATTTAATGTGAACCAGTCAGAATTGCCCTGAGGAAGGTGACAGACGGTCACCGAAACGTCGGCTGAATAAAAGACTTGGTTGTGTAAAAAGAGTCTCTTAACTCAGTGTCTTACAAACCTGATTAACTATTCACGGGCCAGACATTCAAGTATGCTTGGGATTGAAACCAAGAATCTTAAGATTCCACATCCAACCTACACTGACCACAAGAACACCATACCACATGATACACCTAAGCGAACTTTTAAAAAACCAGCTGAGGTCTTCAAGTATTTCACTCCGCGCCTTTTCCTTAGCAGGGGGTCTAGTCAGGAATCCCCATCTGGGAAAAACAAACATCGCTCAATCTTTGATGTTCTTTGAACTACTTTAAGACGGTAGATGTCTCAAGGAATTAGATATAAGACACGAGTAAGATGTTTTGAATACATTGAAGTATGTTCTTTGAACTCCGTTAAGGAATACTTGGTAAATGTCTTAAGTAACTATGGATAACTTCATCCTATATGTATGCGGCAAATTACGTACAGACTATATATCAGTGGTAACAATAAAGGTTTAACTATTCTGTAACATGCAGTTTCTAAGATTGAAATGTTTTTAATGTGTTTTCCTATTTGAACACTGTATTGGTTATCTCCCCTGATATAAGGCACGAGTACGATGTTTTGGATACACGTGAAGTGTGTCGGGGAATGGGGTATAGATGTACCGGTGTTCATCCGTTAGACGCTATCTTAGTGAGAATTCGAACTGCAGAAGGAATGGACGGTGAGTTTGGGTCTCTGTGTAGATACTAAGTACCCAGATTTTTTTTTAAACTAATTCACTTTAGACCTGAAAAAATGTTCCAATATTGTGTTTGATAATCATTTGTACATTCAAAAAGGGTGCTTTGTTACGTTATGGTAGTTTTGTCCACATTTTACGGGAATTGACAATTGGGCTTTGGATTTTTGCAGCGTCAAAGGTACACGATATTTTTCTAAACTTTCCTATGCGTAAAGCTAAAAGACGCACTGCAGAACTTTTAAAGTTTTAAGTCTTTGGTATGACCTGGCCAGGGTTCGAGCAACACCATGCTTACTAACACGGCCTTGAAAATTTTTAACTGTCAAGAAATGTAAACAGTTTTATCTTAAGTTTATCCTGCACGGACCATTACTTAGCCATTACAAGCCGATAATAGTGATTAGCTCATGCTAATTGCCATCAAATACTTGCCCTGTTTCGCGGCTCAGTTAGAAAGTACAATTCGCGCCCGGATGTACTTGGTACCGTTTCGACGCTACAATATCGATGGCATGACAGGATTCGAACCCGGGACCTCTTGGTTACGCTACACGACCCGACATTCCACCTGGACATTCATAACTATTTCCGTATTATTCCCTGCAGACCCCATGAGTGTAGAGCTACAACAGAGATGGGACTATGGGAGCATTTTAGATTTTACGAAAGTCGTTGTATTTCTATTTGTCAATAAATATTTCTGTCTTTTGCTTTATTTTTTGCAGACCCGATGAGTGTAGAGCATCAGGCCATCCTCCTGCGTCACCACAGTACGCTAGTGAGGGAACTCAACACACTCAAACCCTCCAGACTCTTCAGTTTCCTTATCGGCAGGAAAGTCCTCAACTTCCAGGACGAAGCAGTCATACTACATAGAAAGGTGAGTTAGAAATGTCTTTAATGGGAGGAAAGATCTCATACTACATAGAAAATTAAGTTAAAATCGCCAATATCAAAATCTTTATTGGGAGGTAAAATCCAAGACGAAGCCATCTTGCTACATAGAAAGGCGACTTAGAATTTGCATCTTATGCTACAAGCAATTTCAAACCGATGCCCAATCGGGTAGCTTAAGTGCTGTGTTGAAGAATAAGCTGCCGCTTTGACTGTGATTTGTCAATTTGGTTTATGTACATCAAATCGTGAAACTTACAACAACAGATATGGCACAAAAGCCAGAATCACTCCTAGCAGAAATTTAGATGCATCCATATTAAAATTGTTTAGAATGCATCAACCGATGGATGTTACAAAATACGTTCTTCTAAAACGCATGAAAAAATAAAACAAACTTATTTTGCATAGGCTGATATGTTTTGGCAGTGTATATGTCGTTGTCCCTTCGGTTGACGCAACCGTAGCGTTTGTTGGTTTAACCAACCCTTGGTGCACGAATGTAAACAAAACAAAATCTCTTTTCTCTGTCCCACGACCTGTTCTGAACCCGGCGGATTTACCTTTATGTGTTTGGTAAGAATGATACAATCACAATAAAACCGCTACACAATTGATTGAACAGTAAACAACGTACGGTTCAACACCCTTTACGCTTACAGTGCGGTCATATTCGGTCATTTTCGTAAGTTGTGCTACTCTCCAAGTAGAGGTTTAGGGTTATTTTTGGCGTATTTTTAGGCTTATTTATCGGGGTTTCTTTTTTGCACTGGAATTTTTTTCACCCAATGAAAAGAGATTCCAGTGCAAAAAAGAAACCCCGATAAATAAGCCTAAAAATACGCCAAAAATAAACCAAACCTCTGCTTGGAGAGTAAAGTTGTCCTACCATGTCGTAGAATTTTTAAGCAGGCTGCGGTACAACCAATTAACTGCTGACAATGATCTAAGTCAGTCTTTTCTACAGATGATGAGTAGCATAAGAATGGCTTCAATTTGCGATGCATACTACAATACGAATTTGGCCAGCCCCTTGGCGAAGTAAACAACAAATCAACATAACCCAATGAGAATTCAATTTTCCCAGCTTGTATTTGGAAATAAACTGCTTTTATTTACCCTAAATATTTGTATGTTTGTTGCTAAGACTGGGAAAGACATCGTGACCCAACATGTGACACCAGACAAGCGACAGATGCGTTCAAAACTAGACACTGTGTGTATCCAATACAGGTTATCATGATGTTCCCTCAATGGTCTCTTTCAACACTTTGTTTATACTTAAGGACTAAATTAGGGCAACTCAGATCTTGAGGTTAGATATGCCTTTGTTGAAAACCTGAAGCTACGGTTTAACAAAAGACCCACTGATCTAGCGTGGCAAGCGATATGCCACGAAACTTCAAGTTGATACATTGTATCTATCGGAGTATTTTGTCAACTTCGCTGTAAAAGAAGATACAAATGTAGCACAAATCTTACACCCGTCCTTGCGTGTAAGCTACATATTTGCTACACGAATGTTGCATTTTTTTCCGTTCGCATGGCTTAACCGGTTTGAGATTTAAAAAGATGATTGTGTCCTAAATAAAATGAGGGCATCCAAACACACCTGTCTGAAAGATACATTAACTAAATTACCTCCCTGTGGTAGTATCATTTCAAGGTGTATTTTCCTAAGCTATTCTTTGCTTCGTTACGCTCTATCTAAAGCCAATAGCTTGAATAGCTTAAAGGATTACGTTTTGTGTGATTTGGATTTAAGATCAAACAAGCCGTGCCATTATTGAATGTATCAAATAATGATGAGTGAGACAGACTACTTAGTGGGTAGGTGGCGGTGTAATACAGTAGGGATATGGAGGAAAATGTTCCCTTTGTGTATCAGTGTGCCTCCTGTCAATGGTACTGACTGAAGCGACGACGGATGGGATTATCTTGTCTTATGATATCATCCCTGTGGGGCTATCTTATTATAGTCCAAAGTGATAAAGCTTTAAACTAAGAATTTTTGGCTACGCCTCTGGTGCGGATTCTCTAGGGTAGTATTGTTCAAAAGCACAAACTTTGGCACACACGTAGTTTCATTGTTATGCGTTTGAAACACTTAAGTCTTACTATGGGTTGTACAAAATGTAGTAAAAATGTTCTTAGTCCCAAATGACTTTCTTATGTTTAAAGCAACGTATAACTATGAGATAAAACCCGTTATTGACTTAATGTATTTTGTATTTAAATGTAACGACTCTTTTCCCGCATGTTTACAGAGTTCAGAGTTCGCAGTGAAAGCAGCGTTTCTCCACATCCTAAAGTTGAAAGGGGACCGCGCCTTCAAGGCGTTTTGTGGCTGTTCTGTGGCTACATTACACCGAACGACTTCTTACACCCAGCCTTTGAACATCTACCTCTAAACATTGTTTAAAGCGATCTCGTGATGATGCCCCTACTGTACACGTAGCTCATTGAAATTGACCTTATTTAACGACTTTTCTCTGCATGTTTCGCCCTGAACGCACTATCACCCTGTTTATGCACAGTTTAATACATAGGCTTTTGAGACTGACTTACAAAGAGAGGCTACATCTAATGTTAAATCCATTAATGTTTTTCAGAGCTCAGAGTTTGCAGTGAATGCAGCGTTTCTCCACATCCTGAAGCTGAAGGGAGACCGCGCCTTCAAGGCGTTCTGTGACGGGCTCAGGTCGCGCTGCGGGGCTCACCAGGGGTATCTGGCAGAGCTACTGGAGGGTACGATAGGGGAAAACATGTCAGGTAAAGCGGCATTTTATTTACTAGTTTTATTCGTCCCTTCCAACGGTACAAAATCGCAGGGCTCCCTTATAAGTATCCTGAATTGGTTTGTCGTACAGAGTTTACAATTGCGAACGGAATATATTACTAAAACATTAAAAGATACACTCAGGTTCATTGAAATTTTAAAGCTAATGTATGTCAGGGTAGAGACTATGATCCGGTAGAATTGGTGATTCTACCAGCACAGATTCCGATCTGAGATTTTGAAATATTTGCATACAACACGGAACTTTTCAACTTTATTTCGTGTCACTTTAAATTTAGATACATATTAGTAGTTGAACTTGAAACTTAGAATTTGTAAATGGGAAATCATCCTAACACATTAACATAATCCTGATCAGAGTCTCTGTTGACAAAGACTTCGATCTGGATCTTTACTCGTAAACAGTTACTCAAGCAACTGGATAGATTTTGAAATCCAGTTGCTTAAGTAATTGTTTTCTTGTGTATCTCTGTCATTACCAGGATGTATAACCTTCATCGACATACATTTTAACATGATTTTCCCGTAAGATTATGTATCAACTTTATCTTGATAAGTTTTAACTTTATTTTCCTGAACTACAGATCTCATAGACATCTTCAAGATCGTGTCCTATCACGTGGCTCTCGCGAGACCTCTGGGTTGGGCCGCGCTGCCGCGAGACTTGGGCGTGCCCGTACGCGTCATCGAGTCGTGTAAACGGGAAAACAGGTCAGTAAAAAATACTGAGTAGAAGCCTTAAAAATTCAACCTTCCTAAAAATTGATAAATAAAAAACTGTGAAATGTAAAAATAATATTTTGGAGATGCGGGGTATCGATCCCCGTACCTCTCGCATGCTAAGCGAGCGCTCTACCATCTGAGCTACATCCCCTGCTGACATAAACCGTCGGAGTATCCAAGCTACAATGTATCCATGGAAGGAAAAACGCTTACTCAATTGATTAAATACCTAGAGAGACAGTTGACTCTGAACCAAGCGTAAACCAGCACCACGAGACCACGTTTAGCGGCGGTATATTGGACTTGAAATAAGGATAACAACTAACTATGTTTACCATCGCAAAATAAAAACATTCTTTTTCGAACACGTAAGGTCAATGACCTGGACCAGAAGGCTGTCACCATGGTAACTGGAACTATAGTCTGCTACAGTTCCAGTTACCATCCTGTGGTGTTGGATTACATTATGTAGCAAGTGGCAGGGGCTGTTCACCATATACAAAAAAGTACATGAATGTGTTTCTGAACAAACAGCAATTGTTAGGCTGGACCATGTAAAGGTAAACATCACGCATTCGCTTTGCAAATGTAGTTTATGGTAATAAATAGTAGAAATGAACAGAGCAGTAGAGCGCCAGGCCAACTGAAGGTACGCATTAAGCATTTGTCACCTAGCAAATGTCACCTTTCTACGTATCTGTTGTTTCCCTAGACTTTCGAGGGCACACACACACACACACACACACACACACACACAAACACACACACACATTTGCTTACCTTTCTTATCTGTTATTCCCCCAGACTGGGCTCCCACCGGCTTGTACACTGCCTGATCCGGTGGATGGACTGTCGCACGGACGCCGAGCGGCTACTGGACGAGCTGGTCAACTCACTCTACAGACTCAACCTGGGATACGTCGCAAGTAAGTCAGACATTGGTCAGAACAAGGAGGTTATAGTAGTTAAGGTTAAATACTAGTATCAGGTTCTTAAATCTCCTTGGTAACAAGAAGGATTAAAAGAGACTTCTTGGTTAGAAGTACCATCAAAAAGTCTATAAAGTCAAAATCCCCCTCCCCGTTATTGTTCAATGGTGATTAGCATTAGACAATCACATTGAAAATTCACGCATAACTTGGAATTATATTATGTAGCAAGTTGCAGTAGAGTTCAAGGGGCGATCGCATTGACGTCACGGTAGGCAAAAAGCGGGTGACGGTTGGTTGATAGTTTGCATATAGCTTCAAATACTAAAAAGTAATTCGCATGTAAGCGTTATATCATGTAAACAAAGAGAGCGATCGCTTGTATATATATTATGGACACATGAAGTTGTTTAAGCAAGGACAGTATATAGAGATATCTCAAGAGAGATATATCTCTATATGATGTTTGAGAAGAATAAACAGAGTACATGTAACGTTAAGTTAGTTTGTTAGGCTAGACCATGTGAAGGCAAATATTATGTAGTACATGTAACGTTATAACGTTATATTACGTATATGCTTTGCAAATGCTACCTTTCTATATGACTCCTGAATCCGTACCTGCTAAAATAGTTAAACTGTTCCTCCCGTAGACGGTGTAGAGGCCCTGAGAGTGACCATGCCACAGGAGGGCGAGTCTGAGACGTCAGAACTGACCGCTGCCGACATCCCTGTGGTCAAAACCACCGTCCACACCAAGGTGCCCGGGTCAGAGGTCGCAGACAGCGTCATGACAGGTGAAAGTTCAAAGTTCGAAATAAAGTTCAAGGTTAAATCAAGGAGGTTTATAATAACAACTTCAAAACCCGTTCCATTAATTAAAAATTATGGTGGACATAAATAAAGTTCATAAGAGGTTGCAGACAGTATCATGACAGGTAAAAGTTCTAAGACGAAAAGTTTTCGAACATTTTTCAAAATGGCGGACACAAAATTATTGATATGCAAATATGTAAACCGTGCTCTGATTGGTTGATACCATGGCTCTGGGCTTGAGTCAGAATTAACAGAGCAGACCATGTGGGAAGGTAAACATTATGCATTTGCTTTGCAAATGTTACCTTTCTAGTTATATATATTACAGTTTTTAATGATAATTTTTCTATTGCAGAAGAAGACGTGAGTTTGGACAAGAGTGAGATCACAGACGGACGTTCTAATGGCAGAAGAAGTGGCGTTCGGAGTGAGAACAGTTCGGGTCATCAGAGTCGGACAGCTTCGGCAGACACCGGCGTCCACCTCGGCTCCACTCGGTCGGCGTCGGCAGAACCCGAAGTCTACTTCGGTCCCACTCGGTCCCGGACGCTGCACCCTGTAAAAGGCGGGGCTTCGGGCTTTAGGAAAGGTTTTGAGAAAAGACAAGTCCAGACGCCGGACTCAGGAGTGGCTTTGTCTGTGGATGTTAACTGACTTTCTCTATATATACATATTTATGTGTATTTTGTATGTGGGTATTTTACTACAATGTCATGAGGTTGATAGAGCATAGCCTCTTCCAGGCTTCGGGAGGTGCCTGGAAAGAGTAGAAATCGGGCAAATAGAGAGATAGCATGCCGAACTGTTCTCTTCAGCAGACCTAGGCATCAATAAAGATTGGTCAGAAGTGCCAAGAAGTCTATAACGCCCTCCGCCCCCAAAGTTTCTGCTCAGTGAAGATTGGCGAGTTAAGAATTAACTAACACAAACAAAAACTGAAATATACGTACATGTAGTCTAGCTATTTCAACAGCAGTTTTCAATGATTATCTTAGTAGTTCCCCTTAGTAGTAACCCGAAGGTTAGTTACATACTTTTTTTATTATTTTGTATTGCCTAGATAGTGTGGGAGATTATACGGTGCCTGTTTTGTACTCTTGGGGAAAAAGCCATCCTGAAGCTAAATATACCATGACTAAATCTGGTAGCGATACAAGGACGCCCTCTTGCGATGCTAAAGGGGACCGCAGCTAGTGTACCTACTAGTATATAGTAATCGTACATTGCAAGAAAAATCTGTTGTCTCACGTAAAAAGGATATTCTTAGGATTGTAACAAAGAAAACAAGGAATTTTGTTTAGTTTATGAGAAAATTGAATATGAGATTATGAGAAAATTATTGGTATTGTTTATTTTTGGTATTTGTATGTACGCTGTGAATAGCATTTGTGGAAAGCAAGTCATTTCTGTATACATTTTGTATATTATATGTGTACTCATATTTTGTGCCATGTTTAAGTATCATGTGATATTTTGTATCAAATGAGAACTTTTGTTGTGTGCGTTTAAATAAATATAAGATTTTTTGAGCACTTTCATCGTTTTAAATTAGTTCAATATTTTTAATATACCTATAAGACCAATGTCCCCCTTTCTTTGAAACATACATTTTTGCAACATCTGAAAATACTCAGTGCAAGAAAACGTGTTTAGCCATCACATGTCGAGGCACACGTTACATACTACATGCATATGGACGGACACCAAGTCTCTATTACTTGGTACTATGTACTGGTGGCAACGTGCTACCGGTGACTCTATAGGCCATGGCCATTTCTTTACGATAAAAAAAGCCCATAGCCTTTTAGAATGTATAGGTCCAGTGTAACCTCAAAGCAGATCATACGGTGGCAAGGTAGTATCCATTGGCTAGAGGAGTGTCCATTCGGTGGCTAATGGATACTTCTCTGGCCAATGAAAGGTGGAGCCCATCCCTCTCCTTACATACTCTTTTATCTCCCCAACCGAAGCCAGGTTGTTATGCTTCGTCTAAAGTATTAAATTCGACCTAAGAAAGAGAGGGAGAGAGAGAAGGACAGCATTTCTATTTACTAAAACAAAATATAAAAAATAAGGGTTGCTCGACCATTCTTCCCTTAGCCTGGGTGCCTCCCATACTCGCTTCCTAGGAAATATTTCTTTAGGAGCCCCAGTATACAAATACAATGGTACCACAGGCCCCAGGCTATTGGTCACTCGCGTGAATGACCTAAATTCACTTTTTTTTCTCTCCGCTCCAAGCAATTCTGCTGCTGCTTTTGGAAGTTCCACAGACGATATTAAATAATTACTTACACGTGTCATGTGTGGGTGTAGGGAGTGGTATATTAAAAAGGCACATGTATGCGTACTGTAACAGAACTCAATTTCGACATAATTGTTTTTATAAAAATGGAGGTCCTTTTATATTACATTTTAGAATTTAATTTCCAGACTCAAAGGTAACCGGCCTGTACATGTGCTACAGACTTAGCAAGAGCCACAGTACATCAGAAATGATTTTTTTTTATGTCAGGGACATCCGGCCGACAGAGAAATAACAGAGAATCTTAACACACACACACAAACACACACAGAGAGAGAGAGAGAGAGAGAGAGAGAGAGAGAGAGAGAGAGAGA
>NW_017803898.1:1482002-1562854 GCF_001625305.1 Branchiostoma belcheri | reverse complement strand
CAACCACAATCATATACTACATGACAGATAAATAACATTAAATATCAAACTTGCAAGCTTCGCCATTTCAATAATTTTATTGTCAACCTTGTTCGTTTTCTACATTGAGTACCAATAAAGTTTTAAATATCAAATTTATAATTACAAGCTTCGCCATTTCAATATTTTTATTGCCAATCTTGTTATTTTTTCTACATTGAGTACCAATAAAGGTTTACATCTCGTTGGCATTTTCATAGATGTGGTCGTTTTGAGTTTCTTGGTCATCGTTTTCATAGTGGTGCACTGGCCCCAAACCCGCCGAACTCGATAACAAAACATTCGAAGAGCATATTCCAATCTGTAATACCATTGTTTCAACTATTGGCATCCTAGATCCTCCAAAATCTTTGCTAAACCACATATACGTTCCAAAGCAAGCTACCGTTGAACACATGGATACGGCTACTGAAATACTTAACACCATTATTACATAGTGAAGATAGCCCACTAACGTTACATGTTTGTCTGATTGCAAAGGCAGCAGTACAATTGACATGCCTGCTGTAGTATTTTGTAGTACAACTGTTTGGTTGATGTTTGGGAAGGTAACAGACTGAAATGTAACCGTATTGTTCACGTTGAAATCTTGTAGGCTTGTATTCGTTGCTTTAGTGTTTTCGGGGTTATGAGACTGGATGACAGTAGTGTTTTCCGGAACCAAGACTGTTAATAAAGCAGTCGCTTTTGTGGTACGGAGTTTTGGAGCATCAGCGTTACAAGTATAGGTACCAGTTGCTTCGAGAGAGACTTGTTTGAGATGTAGCATAGAGACACAGGCTTCGCCATGGTTTGTCGAAAATAAGGTGGCATTTTCGTCGGTGTGAATTCCTTCTAAGTCGTAAAGGTTATTGTCTGGTTCAATGATGCTTCCATTCGGTTGAGTCCACGTAAATCGAAGATTTTTCTTACACTTAGTCTTACACGTAAAAGATGTGTTACCGCCTACACTTAAAGATATGTTCCTCGGAACCACTTCGACTGTCTGTCCATTGCAGTTGAGGGTTTTTAAACGTGTTAGAAATTCTATCGCCACTTTCTTTCCTTTACTGATCTCACAGTTGATTGCCCAAAAATTAAAAATTGCTAACCGTTGAAATGGCCGCACGTTGCAGTTACATTTGATTGGGTTATGCCTAAGGCTTAGTTGTTGAACGTGTTTTATTAATTCTACATCCTCTGGAAATAGTTTAATTTTGTTCCTCTCTAGCATAAAATAATTAAGAGAAGCTACGGTTGGGGGAATGCGTGTGAGTTCGTTTTTGCTTAGATACAGGTGTGATAATTTTGTAAGCCCGATAAATGCTTGGTCATCAATATACGTGATTTTGTTAGAAGTCAAATTTAGACGCCTAAGCCTCTCCAGCCCCCAAAATGTTTCATTTTCGAGCCTGGTAATATTGTTCTCTGACAAATCCATCTCAAAAATGTTCGACACGTTTTCGAAGCATTTAGGTAGCAGAAATATTAGCCCGCATTGCTTTATACGTAGTTTTGTCAGATATGGCAAGTAGTATGGAAAGTCGTTTGGTGCAATTTTCTCGATACTTTGTGATGATATTTCTAGAATTTTTATGTCTTGTGGTAAAGGATGTGGAATTTCCGTGTACGTATGGTTAGCCCAACTCTCACACTTAACAATATCATGGCAAGTGCAGTAATCTAGATTTAAACACCGACAGGCGCTATAATGTATACAACAGACTAATAGTAATAAAAGTACAACTTTCATCTTCAATTTTTCTCTAAGCTGAGTTAGACCTTTTACGCTTTTTTGAATAATTTTAAACGTTTTTATATATGAAACATCATCAAACAAAATCCATGCAATTGTAATATCAATTTGATTGTAACGTCTAGGTTAAAAGAATTTGTAAAAATTTCTATTATAAATTTATATACTATGGAGATCGTTTTCAGAAAAATCTCTCCTTTCTTTTTTTAAGATACCTTCAACAGCATGCCCACGTAAACACACAAAAAAATATTTTAAAAATACTGTAATTAAAAAATTGTATGTAATATAAAAAAAACTGTTAAGGTAAGAGACTTACGAGCAAGAGTCAAGTCAATTGTACTGAATTGTACATGCGTCTTGTGATCGTCGTAAGATCACAAACCGAAGGTTCTTGCGTTAGTCGTGCGTGTCTTCCAAAATCCAGTTTCTTTGCTACGACTAATGCTGCCGTAGATCCTTGTCGGAGGTTTCAATCGCAATGCTGTCACAGCCTTCAGCGAAAATGTATTTCGAAAGACGACCTTATGAAGAATTGTGCCTTACCCGGTTAGGCCAACACAGACAAGATGCCCTGACAGCGATGTTTTCCGTTGAGTTAAACGCCGTATGAACGTAGCCGTTGCTCCTAGCCTCCAACAGGCCTTTCTACGGAAATACGTATCGTAGAATTCGGCAAAAAAGAGAGTAAAATTGGCTAAGGAAGTCCGGCCGCGGGGAGGTAGTTTCTTTCCCTCCTTAACTGCGCGGCCAGTCAAACCTACAAGGCGGCCAAACTCCCCTGGCAAATATTCTCCTATATATAGCCAGCGTAGTTAGTCTGGTAGAGACTAGTTGCTCCTACCACACGACTAAACGAAAACGTTGCTGCCGAATTTCCAATTCAATCAAGGCGATACAAAAACGTCCCACCAGTATACGTTTCAGCAAAAACTGTTCAACAACGACACTGTTCTATCGTTTGAGCCAGACAGCAAAAAATGTCTCGCCCTGCGTTTGAAATAGCTTTTTTCGCCTTCATCTGTCTAAGAAATTTGTGGTGCATTTGAAGCTTCTGTGGTAGGAAGCTACAGTGCTAGACCTCGTTTGGTATTTCACGAGGGGAGAATTTCATATAAAACGCCCACATTTTTCGGAGAATTGTTGTTGTGAAAGGGGAGTTTTTTCATGTTTTTCAAAACGCAGTCGAGTAATGAGTCTGCATGTAACACATGGTGGCACGTAACGTAACAGACTGGGACAGACGGCACGTTTTAGTAGCCTCTACCAGGCTTCAGAGGCACGTTTTAGTAGCCTCTACCAGGCTTCACAGGCACGTTTTAGTAGCCTCTACCAGGCTTTATAGGCTGCTGGAAAGAGAAGAAATTTGCCAAATAGCATGGCAGGGGAGTTGGTCCTAGGCTATGCCTCTACCAGGCTTCAGAGGCGGCTGGAAGAAGCAAAATTGGTCAACAAATAGAGAGATGCCAGGGGTGTTGGTCCGCTAGAGAGTACAGTTTGCCGCACCCGGGTGTGGACTAACTCCCCTGGCATGCTGTCTCTCTATTTGGCCGATTTCTTTCCTTTCCAGTCGCCTCCTGAAGCCTGGTAGAGGCTAACGTAACGTAATAGACCAGGCCTAGGGCAGGCAGCACGTTTTATTAGCCTCTACCAGGCTTCAGAAGCGGCTGGAAAGAGAAGAAATTGGTCAAACAGACAGATAATGTGCCAGGAGAGTTTAGTCCGAGTGGCAAACTGCACTCCTTTAGCGGACCAACTCCCCTAACATGTTATCTTTTGTATATTTCTTTTCTATGACAAAGTTCGTAATTTCAGTCACCATTTTCCCATTTTACTCTCGAGGCATTGCATTGACATTTTCATGTCAAAAATTGTATACCTCCAAGAGCCTACTCTCCTAAACACACAAAAATAAATGCTGTTTAAAATGGTAAGGTATGGATACCGCTTCCACTATTGACATTGTCTATTTCAGCATTGATACGAGTTCATCGACATCGCTAAAGGTCGGTACTCGTTTTATATAAAAGTTTTTTTTTCCTAAAATTTGAAGCAAATATTAAGAAGAAAAAAAACTAATATGTCTGTATATGACACGCGGTGATGTCTATGGTGACGTCATTGTTATATATCGGAAGGAAGACCTTCAGATGTCCACCTGTTTGTACACGTGAAGACCCAATGATAGGACACGTGAACATCACGTGTTCATCACGTGTACTCTCCAAGCAGAGGTTTGGGTCTTGGGGTATTTTAGCGTGAATTTAGGCTTTCTTTTATCTGGGTTTCTTTTTTTGCACTGGATTTTTTTTTTCATTGGGTGAAACAAAATTCCAGTGAAAAAAAGAAGAAACCCCAATAAAAAAGGCCCAAAAATTACCCAAAACCCAACTCTGCTTGGAGAGTAATCATGTGAACATCACATGTACAGACATGAGGCCATATAATTAATTATTTCCACCAAAGAAGTTATAAATAACTGAACAAGGCGAGTCAATGCACTAGTAATACTACGATGAGGTACCTAGCGGTAAGGTTGTATTTTTTCTTGGTGTACGCTTTTTTGACGAACGGTTTTCAAAAGTGCGTTTTCGATTCGCGTTGTATTTGTACCCTAAACGAACGTACTGTAATTTGTATATCGGGTAGCTTTGACCAAATTCCCGCCAACATTCCTAAAACAGTTGGTACGCTGAATGTGGAGAACGGGAGACTGTCCGAGCTCAGAAAATCTTCTTTTCACGGTTTGAATTCGTTGAGGGGAATATATCTGACCAAAAACCAAATTTCTACCATCCATGAAGGTACGTTTACTGTATGTCCACGACTTATGAAGGTTGATCTTTCGCAAAACCTTCTGAAACGAGTTTTGAGGCATTATTTTTCGGGACTTGAGTGGTTGAAGACATTGAATTTTTCTGAAAACGCCATCGAATGTGTAGAAAGAGGAGCATTTGACGGCTGCAAAGCGCTTTCGGAAGTGGACCTTTCTGGAAACAAGCTTGCTTTCGTACCATGGAATTCTATGCTTCAAAACCATGGCTCTAAATGCTCCTGTTCTATGCGCAAAAGAGTGGCGTTTGTGAAGTTAGCACAAATTTTGAGCGCCGATTTTCAGACGAAAAGTAAAGATTCCGCGCCACCTGTATATGTCATTGTAGATGGGAACCCTTTAAAAAAGATTTGCACTGGTAATTCTACTTTCAATTCGAAATACGCACGGTTAGACAACAAAAAAATTCCGAATTGCCAACCGTGGAGTGAAAACATTGCCAACAAGGCGGCATTTTTATTTTGCTGCCGCGAACTGACCATAGTTCAGTTAGCGAACGCGTTAGAAGTTAGCTGTTCGGGCGACCAACTAGGATTCGACACATTTCCGAACACTCTACGATCATTGCCGATTCCCGACTACGAAGATCGCCCGAAGCTACCCGAAGAGCAGACGGAAACTACCGACGCCATTCCAACCAAGAAGACTCCTACATCAACTCATCCCAGGAATTGGACACGACCGAACTTTTCTAAAACCACACTTACAACTTCTTCTTTCACATGGATGTTCAACGTAAGCATTCTTTTGAATGAGAACTCTATGGATTCTGGAAAAGATGATATTGTACTAGTAGAGATACAGGGGCTGGTAGCGATAATATCTACTGCACTTGTAGGAATTGTGTTCAGTTGTTTTCAGATACACGCAAGGAACAATAGGCGTTAATACCACCCGAGCCCAAAAAAGCAAACTACTTTATTGTATAAGCAGATAGCTTGATGTAAGCAATAAGAGATGTAGTGAAACATGTTGCATTTGCTGGCAAATGTCAACTTATATATCGGTATATGAAGTAGGGGAAACCTCAGTGGAGGTAAGGCAGTGCTTAGAACAGCTGACACCCATATATAGTCATGTAAGGCTTTTACGATTTGCCCCCTCTGGAAAACTGCATGTTCTCTAATGTATATACTAATGCATATATATATATATATATACTAATGTTCTCTAATGTATATACTATAATTTAAATCTAGCTGTATGTAGGATTGGAAAGGATATAATTTTCTGACATTAATCTGATACTCTTATGAAACAGGAAGTATACATTGTACACTTGTGTAGTTCACCTGTGTGTGGATGGTGTTCAGCACCAAGGACAGGCGTGTTAAACTGTGTTCAGCACTAAGGACAGGCATGTTGAGTTTGTGTGTGTGTGTGTGTGTAGATGGTGTTCAGCACCAAGGACAGGCATGTTTGCCAATTTTTGCATTGTGTGGATAGCGTTCAGCACCAAGGACAGGTCTATTTGATTGTGTTACAAGTAACATTTGTGTGTATAGTGTTCAGCACCAAGGACAGGCCATGTCTGGCTGTATAATACATTGATGATGTGTTCATTATGTGTTGATGAAAGTTTTGTGGTACAATAAAATTATGTTTATAAAAAAGCATACGTTGTTTTGCATGACAGTGAATTTCAGTAGGGCAGATAATTTAGTCAAATTATAGTTATCATAGAGAAAAAAAATGATTCTTGGTACCAGTTTTCAATCCTTTTCAAATAATGTACATTTTAATCAAAATTCAGATACATTATCTAACAACATAGTTGTAGTCCACTTCTTCTTTAGAGGTAGTTAACTGATTAATTGATGAATTGACTTAACATCTAGCTTAAGATAATATCTTACATTGTAATATTTGAAACACACCTAAAAACTTTACAATTTTTTGTGTTTTGCATTTACGTTCATAGTAGGTTTTCTTACTTTCAAAATGCATAATACTGGTAATATTTCATTGATATTGTTGAACAAAACAAAATCTTACAAGTAGTTTCATGTTTGAGGGAAATTTTTTTGTTAGTCCAAGGTCATTTTGGGGTCAAAGGGCAGCCAGGTGACCTTGCCATACTTCAGCAGCTGTTCAGTGTCAAGGTCGTCAATGTGCTGCATCTGGAAATTGAAAAAAAAAACTTTTTTCAAACTTCCATATTTCAATATATAGCCTTCTAATTAATCATAACAAAGATAGTTTAAGTTACAAGGCCGAAACCTCAAAAGTGGTCAGTTATTAGAATAACTGACCACTCCCCTTTTGTCTAAGATAGTTTAATTTACAAGGCCGTAACTTAACCTTAAAAGTGGTTGGTTATTAGAATAACTGACCACTCACCTGTCATCTAAGATAGTTTAAGTTACAGAGCCGTAACCTTAAAAATGGTTGTTTATTAGAATAACTGACCACTCACCTGTCGCCTAAGATAGTTTAGGTAACCTCAAAAGTGCACTTACCTGTTGTCTGATGTACGCCACGAGTCGTTCCACCTTCTCAGGGTCATCGCAGCTCTTGTTAAACACGGTTCTCCTGACATTACAACTATACAAGGCCTTAACGTCACAAGTGGTCGATTATTAGAATAACTGACCACTTACCTGTTGTCTGATGTACGCCACGAGTCGTTCCACCTTTTGGGGGTCGTCACAGCTCTTATTGAACACGGTCCGCCAAACGGCCGCGGCGAGCGTTCGGTCGTCGCAGATGATTCCCTCGTCATACGAGAAGATCATGGCATAAAACTGCTCCGTCCACACACTGATGCTCTCGTTCATTTGTGAAGACGCCACCTGCCAATGACAGGTTTGTTGGTTTGCTTGCATTTGTTTGTTTGTTTTTTATTCTATCTCACCAGGGAAACATATCTGGCATTTTTCACGACACTTAAAAATTACCGTACATCGCAAAACATTGTGGCAATTTTATCTGTATCTGTATCCGTATACAGATAAAATTGCAGGCATGCAGCGGGGTGATAGCTAGCAATATTACTCTGGCAAACTTTATGCAGCTCCAGATGTCTTACAGAGGGATGACTGTGTGTCACTGTGTGAGATGTCGGTTAGCTTGAGGAATGAATACTTTCTACTATACACTGGCAAACTTTGTTTGAAGCTATGTATAGATAATGTCCCAACTGTACCTGGTAGCAGTGAGTCCCATTCTACAATAGTTCTAAGTAAAAGCGAGTTTTTGAACCCCTGAATCCTTGATTGATAACTCTGGTATTTATGGGTGTGACTACTTTTTCGCATTGACTTTATGTTATCACTAACCTACCACTGCATAATTATCGAAAAAGGTAGGGATCCATGGCCCAGTGTGAGTGGTTCAGACAGTCCAGTCTTATGCACCTTGCACTTGATGCACACAACTACATATACATGTGTACACCTACCAAAGGCATGCAGTTTATGCATTATGAAAACCAAACAATGATAGTGTTGCATACTCCCATGGCCTTGCCCCTTGTCTTGACATCCTCCCACATCGTATAGACCAGCCAGCGGCACACGATCTTCCCTTCCTCTCCTTCCTGTTTCATACGCACTAAACACATCCTGAAACACACACAAGACTGTTTGTTTGTTTGTTGTTTGTTTGTTTGTATAGACCAGCCAGCGACACACGATCTTTCCTTCTTCTCCCTCCTGTTTCATACGGACTAAACACATCCTGAAACACACAAGAAGTTTAGTCTTTATTTCATAATGACTAAAGTTTACCTGCCAACACTACAATGACTCAGTATCTTTAGGACTTAAAATCCTTGATTCTGAATCAGACTTTCTTGCAAGACGAGTGAAGGAGGCGGTCTACATAAGAGCTCACAGACCTACCCTGAACCTAGCTTGAAAGACTACTAGTAGGTACTTTAGGTGCTTTAGACTAGAGTAAGAGGAACTCACCACACATGTAGCTCCATGATAAGAAACCAGGAATTTAGGGTATCTGGAAGACCACAGGCTGAAAGAAAACAAAAAGACTTTACATCACTTCGACAATATTCATACAAAAGACATTCCATTGTTGAAACTGTATTGAGAAGTGCCTTTTTCTCACCTGGTGTGTGCATTTTTTTAGTCAAATAAATTTTTAGTCCATCGGAATTGAAGTTGTGGGTACTTATAAATGTCCTTACCTTCAAAAAAGTCGCTGAAGTTGATGCCATCTGTACAACATGCATACATGAGCAGTCCAGAGTTCCGCAATCTCTGTAATATAAGAATTATAAAAACAAGTCAATGGTATTTTTAGGGGGAGGAGGTACAGTACTACTGACATATCCTGACAATTACATTACACTTACTGTACTTAAGAATTGTTTCAACAGTAAACTTACAATACTGTAAAATCCTCCTTTACCCATTCACTGCAAAATCAAGCCCTTCTCTTCTTCACTTCACTTCAGTTCACTATCTGGTTTTTTATCACCTGTCTTTCTTTCCAAGCCCCCCAAATAAATTTACATACTAGTACACATGTACTGTACATAATTTCAACACCAAAGATGCCCCTACTCTGGTACTCTGGTAATTTCCAAGCTATGTGTAGGCTATATGCTACTAGTACATTGGCATTGCAATTGACATTTGACTAGATTATATAGAAGCAACAGATTGCGTTAAGAATGTTTAATGAAGATATGGTATGATGAAATTATTATATGTCTCACGTATTTGTTGACACGAAGTTTCCCTGTGAAACCCAGTTTCTTGAGAATCCTTCTGGGAAGACTTGTCTTCTCCTCAGCAGCTGTGGGAGGGTAGTAAGGAGTGGTTCCTCCTTCACTCTGATACTTAAGACATAAATAAAAAAACTTGTTTAAGAAGAGGGCAAATTTCATACATTTACAATACTCTTAGTTATGTACTAGTAGCTGCTGGTAGTAGAATGTGGGGAGAAGACGAAAGCTAAAAATGAATGAATGAACTTTATTGCTCGACAGTTGTACACAATGTATGGCATCAATAACAATGTGATCAATACAATCAAGTCTATTCTAAGAGACTACTAGTATTACTACAGGAATATGAAAGTGATATGATGTGAGTTAGGCGTTACTATCTGTTACAATAAAAAGGCTAGCTGACACTCAGGCTAAACAGTTTGAGATCTTCAAGAGTAAATATACCTTACCTGTACTGATGAAACAGATGAGAATTGTCTAGTGACTACGTTGACAGGTGTGTATGGATTGCTGGTCTGTTGTAGGTTCAACATCTTTGTGCCAGGAGTGGTGCAGGTACTTGCAAGTGCTGGGCTCTGGAAACGTGAAATTGTTCCATTTCTATCAAAATTTTAAGGCTTTGCACACACACACACACACACACACACACACACACACACACGCACAGACACACACACACACACACACACACACGCGCGCGCACAGACACACACACACAAATGCACACACACGCCAGCTCACACACACACACACACACACACACACACTCACTCACTCACACACACAGAAACACACACACACACACACACATACAGACACAGACAGTTACAATAGAAATCATTACAGTAACGTACTAGTATTACGTATCATAGCTGTGTTAACTACGGTTTCAGTATCACAGACTCGCAAATAATTTCAAGTTGGTTATGAAAGGGGGAGGGGGGCAGTACTATACCTGTACAGCAGCTAGCTGCAAGGCCCGACAATGGCAGCGAACAGCGGTGGCTAACATCGGTCTGAGACAGGACATCGTGTGGAAAAAGGTTCTGCTGTTTCTTACGGCTCTGGGTTGTTCAAAGTAGAGTCCCTGTCCTCCAAGCAAAGTCACTTCTTACAAAACACACGAGTTACGCAAAGGTTACTCAAACCGGGCGATACCACTTTTAACAGGGGGTTTCTGAACCTTTTTCTGCATATGTTTACAAAGGCTATGTCTCGCTTAAACAATGTAAAATGGTATTTACTTTATAAGGAATGGCAGTTATTTTATTATTTGGAATAAAGATATCTCTTTGGCTGTGAGGAAGCAGTTTAGAAGCTTTAGATTCTCCTCGAATTTTTATTGGGAATGGTAGCGTTCTTCTCACGAGCGCCGCATAGCGGTTCAAAAATGAACTACAAACATGGTATGGTCTGATCACATGGTTTAAATGGCGCCAAGTGACAATATTCCAGAAATAGGGGTCCCGTAAAAACTAAGATCATTATACCAAAGCTCAACTCTGAAAACAATTAATGGATTATGTAAATAAGAATATACTTTGAGTATTATATGGATAATTTAATATATATTTAAGCCGAAATTTGTCCATACAATATCAAAGAGAAGAAAAAATTAAGCTGAGCACCCCTAATTTGACAAGAATGAAATGGTCCCCATGGTCAGCTGACCAGTTTGGCGCGAAATCTGCTGGTCTTTACAGAAGAACCATACCGAACTGTTGGAAATTTTCAAGCACATTTTCGGCAAGAAAAGCAGAATTTTCAACACCAAAATGGACACAGACGTGGACCAACATTTGCGTGACGTCCAGAGAGAGTATCTGGACTTTCTAGATGATGCGGTAAGGAAAAGTTATTCGTATTTTGTTGTTTTTTCGCGGTCTGTTTCGCGATATGGTATTATGATAAGCATGCATGGCCTTGCTTGATGCCTCGGTCGTAGAACAACGGAAACAGAGCGAATGTTTTATATTTCTAAGTTATTATATCAATAGTTTGTTGTAGGTGTTGAATAATGTATTTGAATCACCGTGTTAAGTTCCTTTGTTGAAGCCATACTACTCTTTTGTATGTGTGTGTGTGTGTTTGTGTGTATGTTGGGGGGGGGGGGCAGAATTTCTTGGGGGTCTGGCAGGTACATATTTCTGGTACATTTTATTTTAGGTTTTATTTTTGTAATAAGTCCAGAATTGGTTCTTGACTTATAGTTTTTTTTTAATTTGAACCTAAACATTTTTACAATGACTGAACCGGTCCAGCAAACCGGTACACAGCACTATCTACACTGTAAAAAATCCTGGTGAGAACCCTGGGGCTGAAACATATAATTCATTTCAGGAGACAGATGGGACCTACACAGACAAGGTTCGTGAGATGGTGACCAACAACGACTTCCGCCTCGTTGTCAACATCAACGAACTCAGGAAGAAGAACGAGAAACGCGCCAACGCGTAAGTTTACACTAAATCCTAAAGATGACAGCCTAATGACAATAACAATGAACTTTTTTGCATAATCATGCCATAAATGGCTTAAATGCACTAGGTTAGATAACTGAAGTACACATGTATGTATAAGGGTATAAGAGATTGCTAGATTGCCATGTTACGTCTTTATCTACAAGTTGTCCCCTCTTCTGAGACTTGTTACACTCAATCTTTACACATTTAATTGCAGAAGTTGTTTAAAGCTTTCTAGTGATAAAGTAAAAGCTGTATGTTGACTGAATGTCTTGTTTTCCTGGTAACAGCTTGCTGTCTGCCGGCTGTGAGGAGTTGGTGTGTTTCCAGAAGGCACTGAAGGATTTTGTGGCCACGGCAGACACGGCCTACGCCAAACAACACGAGGAGTTCTTTGTGGGGTTTGAAGGAAGGTAAGGCACTTTGTTACAACACTAATCATGTTTACTTGTTATTACATAACTGAGGATCACTCGAAAATTTGGAAGGAAAAGTGTCAAAAGACAGTAGGAATTTTGTTAAGTAGGATTTAGTTGTAATTTTCAATAATTATTGATTGATGTTCAATAAATTTTTTTTTCTCACTTGACAGTTTTGGCGCCAAACATGTGACCCCACGAACCCTGACCTCATCTTACCTCGGAAACCTGGTGTGTGTGGAGGGGATCGTCACAAAGTGTAGGTTTCACACAAATGATATCTATTTGCCAAGGATGGTAATGTTATTGAA
Organism: Branchiostoma belcheri; assembly: GCF_001625305.1. Lineage (NCBI taxonomy): Eukaryota > Metazoa > Chordata > Leptocardii > Amphioxiformes > Branchiostomatidae > Branchiostoma > Branchiostoma belcheri. The sequence continues at coordinate 1,550,362 of NW_017803898.1, read as the reverse complement.
CAGTTCATCTTTTACCTTACATAGTCTACACTACATGTTCTTTGGAAGCCAAAAAATTGAATCTAGTTTTTGTAATGTAATGTTGTTTTGCTTGTTGAAGTGTCATAGTGTTCAATTATGTTGTAGTAATACATTGAAAACCTTTATGTAATGTATTGAATTATTTTGAACAGGAGTACTAGACGATTTCAACACAATTCCCCCAAAGTATAAAATCTCTGATTTCTTGGTTTAGTCATTGACTTGATCATTACAGGGATTCTTTATTGACACAACAAAAAGTGCAGGGACTTTTGTATAGTCTTCTACAACTAAAGATCTAACAAACTTAAATACATGTGTGGATAACGTGATCCTACGTACAAAATATATGTATGCAGTAACAATAAAGGTTTAACTATTTGTGTGTCTGTTCCAGGTTCCCTGGTGCGTACCAAAGTAGTTCGCAGTGTTCACTACTGCCCAGCTACCAAGAAGACCATTGAACGTCGCTACACGGACCTCACCTCACTCGATGCCTTTCCCTCGAGTGCTGTCTACCCAACTAAGGTTGGTTTGCATACCAATCATAAACCTGCATTTCTCCTCTGGTCTCTCAGTCACTGATGAAAAGGTAGTGGATGCTACCTAAAACTCTGACCGTTTTCAAAATCATATCCAGTTGCTTGAGTAACTGTTTTTTTTGGCGTATCGTATTACCTGGATGTCTAACCTTCACCAACGTACCTAAGGTTTGTTTATTTGTTTATTGGAATATTTTATAGCTTAAGTCCTTCTGCATCTAAAATCTGCACTTACCTTTAAGTTAGTTGTTCTATTTTGCTGCAGTAACCTGTTAAAACCAAATTTGTAATACATTAAGTATGGGGTCAGGCAGTTGCCTGGGTACCATCCTACTTATATGCCGGGGCTCCCACACTCGCTTCCCTACTTCTTAGGGAAGCGAGTGTGGGAGCCCCGGCATACAAGTAGGATGGTACCCAGGCTAGTCAGGCAGCAGAAAGATTGTTGAAAAAAAAAACAGCAGTTAGTAGTTATTCATACTTTAGCTGTCTTTTTTCATACTGAATTCATACATAATTTTTCATTCCAACGCCAGGATGAGGATAACAACCCACTTGAGACAGAATTCGGCCTGTCTGCTTACAAAGACCACCAGACATTCACCATACAGGTTTGTTTCTTTTTGTGCTACAAATTATAGCTCTCAAAACCATTCCAACTTCTGTGTAACAGTCTATTACATAGAGTAATGTTATAGACTGTTAAGCTGGTCATATATGTTTTGTCTTGTCAGCAGGGATAGCCCTTTGTAATAGCCACAGGCTAATTCGGCTGCCCTGGTTGTGTGTGTTTAAATCATAATGAAGGTGCATTGTCATTAGATAGCTTTAAACAATGTCTACAGTTAGATGTTCAAGGGTTAGGTGCAACAAGTCGATCGGTGTAATGCAGCCAGCTGCCGCCACGCCGCGTGCCTGCGAAGCTGCTGTGTTACGCCGAAAGGCGGTTATACTGGCGATACAGATAATTTTGATAACTTTGATTTTTGATAATTTTGATTATTTTCTTCATTTTTCCTTGATTAGGAAATGCCAGAGAAAGCCCCAGCAGGCCAGCTCCCGCGGTCAGTGGATATCGTAGCTGACGATGATCTTGTCGACGCGTGCAAACCCGGGGACCGTGTGCAGGTCATCGGGCTCTACCGCTGTCTGCCCTCCAAGAAGGGAGGGTTCACTTCTGGTACCTTCAGGTGGGGAAAATAGGGGACCATTCAGTAACAAGTAGTGCTGGTAGTGGCAGTGAGTACTGGTCAGCATTGCTGAATGCTAACAGTTAATGCATTTACTGAAATGGTTTCATTTTGTCTGCCCTCCAAGAAGGGAGGGTTCACTTCTGGTACCTTCAGGTGGGGAAGTTAGGGGACCATTCAGTAACAATTAGTGATAGTCAACATTGGCGTTGTGTAGTAAAAGGACACAGTAAAGCATTTACTAAAATGTTTTTATTTTGTCTGCCCTCCTAGAAGGGGGGGTTCACTTCTGGAACCTTCAGGTGGGGAAAATAGGGGACTATTCAGTAACAATTAGTGATAGTCGACATTGGTGTTGTGTAGTAAATGGTTTTATTTTGTCTGCCCTTTATGAAGGGAGGGTTCACTTCTGGTACCTTCAGGTGGGGAACATAGGGGACCATTCAATAACTTCTAGTGCTGGTCAACATTGTTGATTTGATACTGTAAATTTAGTGTATTTTATCTCATGATGGTTTTATTTTGTGGTATGACGGAATTGAGGTTTCACAGTGTTTGAAGTTCATAGTTGAAACAATTCTGTAGCACAATTGTCATAGAAAAAGACATCATTGTAAAAAATAGCAAAAATAGAACCACCATGAAAATTTCACAATTTATGGTCTGTAGACTTTGTCTATGGGAGTCAGTATTGGAAATTCATGTAGAATCTGTATAATATTTGTTCCCCAGAACCATCATGATCGCAAACAACATCAAGCTGATGAGTAAGGAAGTCGCTCCATCTTTCTCTGCAGATGACGTCGCAAAGATCAAGAAGTTCAGCAAGACAAAGAAGGTGAGGAAAAAGACTTTTATATAATCTTTACTTTCGTATTTCTACCAAGTACGTTAAGACCAGTCTACATTAGAAAAACAGTGTTATCAGAAGACATTCTCAACAATGTCTGGAACACCTGTATTGTTTGAAAGTCTCACTGCAACTTTAGTTTAACTTGCTTCAGAATCTGTTCCTGATTTTCTGTTAAATAACAAGTTTTATACCAGAATTTTTTCAAATGATTTGACAATGAATCGCAAGTTGGTTATTCTAAATGCTAATTGCTTATTTTCTTTCTGACAGGATGTGTTTGAGATCCTGGCCAAGTCCATGGCTCCCACCATCCACGGCCATGAGTACATAAAGAAAGCCGTCCTGTGTATGTTACTGGGAGGGTGTGAGAAGGTTCTGTCTAACGGTACACGGCTTAGGGGGTGAGTACCAGACTACATGGGTTTGATTCCCACAAACATTCACTCTTTTCTTCTTTGCGTGGAAGTCAACAAAGTCAAAAGCTTTTATATGTATGACAGTCTTTGCTATGCAATTCAATTTGTACAAGAAAATAAAACACTTAAGACAAATAGTCAATACTAGAAACAAGACATTTGCTAGCAAATGCAGCTTATTTTATATTTTTGGACCATCCCTCCCCAGTACGAAAGCGAAACATATCATTCCAAAATAATCCTTTTCCGTTACAGAATTTTATGTACACTACTACATGTACACTACCAGGTAGTACACACAGATTTGGAATTTTTACACTACATGTCAAAAGTACCAAAACTAAATGTCATTTTTCCAGAGACATCAACGTACTGCTTATCGGTGACCCGTCCACTGCAAAGTCCCAGATGCTGCGTTACGTGCTGCACACGGCTCCGCGCGCCATTCCGACTACCGGCCGCGGCTCGTCTGGTGTGGGTCTGACCGCTGCCGTCACCACTGACCAGGAAACAGGTACTGTCTTCACAGTAGCTAAATTTCTCGGTCTGAGGAAAGTGGACATGTTCACTAAACCTGCCCTCATGCAGGCAGCACATGCAGGGAGGGGAGGGCAAAAGACAAATGATTTGATACAGAAGCTACAATGAAAACAGTGAACTGAACATAAAGGTGTTTTGAGAAAAAAAAACAGGAATTACCTTATTGTTGCAAGCAAATGCAAAGATTATCTCTCAGTCTAATATTTTTGTGACTGTGGTCCCTTATAGCTAAACATCATTGTTCAAAACTACAGCTTTTGTTGCCTACATGTACCTACATTCTACCTACATTGTTTGTTTCAGGTGAGCGACGTTTGGAGGCAGGAGCTATGGTGCTGGCTGACCGAGGAGTGGTCTGTATCGATGAGTTTGACAAGGTAGGAGTCTGTACTTGTAAAAAATGATGATATATACAGTTGTCATAAATTGAACCACCACTGTATTTTATTTTATTGTATACATGAATTGATGTATTTAGCTTTGTATGTGTGCTGACCTGTTTTTACTAAATAATGATATTGGCCTCTGTTCTTGAAATAAAGAAATTATTTAAAAAATATTTTTTCAGATGACAGACATGGACCGTACAGCCATCCACGAGGTTATGGAACAGGGTCGTGTGACCATCGCCAAGGCGGGAATCCACGCGAAGCTCAATGCTCGCTGCTCTGTACTGGCCGCTGCCAACCCCGTGTACGGAAGGGTATGTGTGGCAGTTATGTTTCAAAGTGGCAGTTATTCTAAAAGTGGCAAGTTATTTTGTATGTAGCAGTATTTTTTTCAAGCTGTAGGTATGGTTTTAGCTGCCACTTTAATTATTTTGAAGAGGCAGTATTTCTCAAAGCTTAACTTTTATTTTTATTTAACAATTGGTAAGTATTTATATTTCCAAATGTGTGTCAATATTCAATGTGTCTAATTTGTATTTACTGTATAATTGTTGTTTTTTTTATTTAGTATGACCAGTACAAGACCCCGATGGACAACATTGGGATGCAGGATTCTCTACTGTCACGTTTTGATCTGCTGTTTATTGTTCTGGACAAGGTGAGCAAATAGTATGCACAGCAGTGTATACACAAATTTCACATATTTTCAAGACAAGTTTTTGCATCTATTTTATCTCTTTTGGTGTGTGTGGTGTTGCCATACACTCAAATTGTTTCTTGTTAGATTAGAAGGGTAGCAAAGCAGTATAGGCCAGCCATCTCTGATATTTTACCATGCACATGTTGTAGTTTCTGTTGTACATAACTGTCTACACTTCTGTAACTAATTTGAATGTTGTGTGGCTGTTGTTTGTGTTAGATGGATCCAGAACATGATCGTATGATCTCAGATCACGTCCTGCGGATCCACCGCTACAGATCCCCGGGGGAGCAGGATGGAGATGGTAAGGGGGATGTTTTCTTCTTCATGTGTACAAGAACTGTTGAATTTCCCACTTCCAGACACTGCTAGAGGCTGAACCTGCAAAAAAAGCATGTATTATATTTATTTCATATGTTTGTGTAATAGTAGCCTCCTTTGATGATTAGAAATAGGTTAGAGATAGAGAAATGTGACTGAATGAAAATGGTGTAAATATTTTTTCTCTTCCTCCCCCAGCTCTTCCCATAGTATTCCTGGAGGAATTTGGGAAGTGGTGAAATACCCAATTAGATTACATCACACAAACGCTTTCTTCAAAACAAGGTCTGTGTTTTAGAAGCCCATAAAAGAATCTCACATTTCTTTCTTTCTTCTTTACAGTTCTGCCAATGGGCAGTGACGTGGACGTGCTGACCACAGCTGACCTGGATGCAGCTGATGAGGAGGAGAAGGAGATGTCCATCTATGAGAAACACGACAACACGCTGCACGGCCAGAAAAAGGACAAGAAGTACGCTTTGTTGATCTCTTCTTCCACAAAAAATATTTCTGTTATTGTTTAAAGGACTTTGTGTCCTTGGGAAAGGCAGCACAACTCCACATAGCTAGGTGTAAAATGTGTACTTTGGGGAGGTAAAAGGCAGTGGAAACATGACAACACACTGCACGGGCAGAAAAATGACAAGAAGTATGCATTTTGTAGTTTTGTGTTTGCACACTCAGGAAAATGTTTCTCCAGAAATTATTTTAAAAATGTACTTCATGTATGTTCTTGTTTTTCGTCGTGCCTGCTTTACACAGTGTTGGGTATGGTCTGAAAAATTTCTTTTCTACCCATCCAAGGAATGTTCTGCTGTTGAAATAATACTGTTAGCATGGGTATACCTGACTTCAGTTAGAGAGGTACAAGGCAGTAGAAGGAGAGGGATGGGCTCCACCTTCCAATACCATGCCCTAAACACAGTGGATCAACAACCCACTGCCCCTACGGCCTCAGAAAGGCTGCTGGACTACTTTAACCTTTCTTTACAACACAAAATAACAAACATTTCTCAATTACAGTAAATTCCTAACAGTCCCTTCACTCTGATATTTCTGCAGAGAGAAGATCGTGAGCATGCAGTTCATGAGGAAGTATATCCACGTAGCGAAGGCCCTGCGACCTGTGTTGACCCGTGAGGCGTCAGACTGTATCGCTGATGAGTACTCCAAACTCAGGAGTCAGGAGAATCTGGCAAGCGATGTGGCTAGGGTGAGGAGAACATCATTCAGTAGATACTTTAGTCTTTTAGTGCCAATTTTGTGGTGTCTGCCAGCACTTGCATGTCCATGTAATAGAACCCAGATAAGAACGTCATTGATAATTTCTCCCTTGCTCCTCCATGAATGCCAAACCTAGTCTCCATGGATGACTTGAGATATGGGGGAAGTTCTCCATACAGCAGGTCCTTTGTGGTGTATAATGGATTTGCAATGCTCTCACTTGTCACTAGGGGGAGCTTTAGAGCATCGCAGTGGGGTTACCACTGAAATACATTCAATCCACACCTGACATTTCAAAATGTTCCGACAACATACGACATTGCACATGATACTGTTATCTAGCTTATATACAGTATTGCCCTTTATATCATTGGGTTGCAATGATTGGAACAAGCACAGTGTAGCAACATATTCCAATGCTTTAATAGAAAATATTTACGTATCTTACAATATGTGTACATTTCTGTTCCCCCAGACCCAGCCAGTGACAGCCCGTAGTCTGGAGACAATGATCCGTCTGGCGTCGGCCCACGCGAAGGCTCGCATGAGCAAAACTATCACACGGGAGGACGCTGAGGCAGCTATCGAAATGATACAGTTTGCCATCTTTCACAAGGTGAGTGGGTACATTCTGTTAGCCTGGTTAAAAAAAAACTATTTTAGCTCCCGAGTCCTACATCCTCTCCGACAAATAGGTCTGAAATATTTGCGGACAGGATGTATGTGTAGGACTCGGGTATGTGTCAGATAAGACCTTTTTCCTTCTTTGAATATTTGGGACATATCAGCTGTACTCATTTGAATATTTGTGATACCTTGGTGTGGGAGTAAGAGAAAATTCATCTGTTGCAGTTATTTTGATGTAAGTGCTTATCACTTTTCTCTGCTATGCACAATTCGTCAATGAGACAACTAATGGACTCAAACATTCCAACAAAACGATGTTTTCGGCCAGTCTCTGATGACCAATACAAATGATATTATTTCTGTTATCTCTTTAAAGGTCTTGGAAAAGGCTAAGAAGAAGCGCCAGCGAGAGGCTGACTCAGAAGATGATGATGAGGAGGAGGAAGAACAGCCTGCCAAGAGGAGGAAGGAGCGCCCTCCCCGTAACCCTGACGACCCGTATGACTATGATGATGATGATGAAAATGGTAAGTTCCGAAGACACTATGGGGATCTGTACAAGTCAGTATATGCACAGTGTATTCAAATAGCCATGCCTTCAAGTACCAGAGTTATCAAACAAGGATCGAGGTGTTCAAGAATTCATTCTATCGCAGAGTGGAATTCGCTGTCACCAAGTATAGTAGGGGCATTGTCATTAGATAGCTTTAAACAATGTTTAGAGTTAGATGTTCATGGGTTAGGTGTAGCCAGCTGCCGCCACGCCGAGTGCCTGCGAAGCTGGTGTGTTGCGCCGAAAGGCGGTTATATCGGCTATACAGATACAGATACAGAAGTCTGTGTTACACAAGTATAAGCCAGTGGGCTAAGTATATATCTGAAGCCTTCTGAAAGTTTGTTTTTTCTCTCCCCAGTACCAGACATCGGACGTCGCAGAGAGAAACAGAAACAGAAGGACGCAGACGTGTCCATGGACACATCAACATCACAGGGGGCTGCAAAGGACGGGGTGTCTGAAGACAGGTACTGTGCTGCATCATATTTTTTAAAAAAGACACCATGAATTGAAATACATGTAGTACCTATAACACAAGCAAGTTACAGTGTTTAAGATACTGGTGGGATTTGATTTTGCAGTGTAGGGGAAAAGGAAGCATTCACAGTGTTTTACGTTGAGTTTGAGTTTTGAAACCCCCATTGTAAACCCCTCTTGACTTGGGAATGGATGGTGGATGGGAATATAATAGAATATGATATAATAAACCAGTCATTCATTACTTCATTCCTTCAATAAAATCACCAAATTCTTAACATTTTACTGAAAAAAAATTATTTATAATGACAGACTGATTCAACTGTGCAATCTTTGAAATTTTTTCTTTTCCCCTCAGACTTCAGATGTTCAAGAAGTCACTCCTGGCTGTCTTCAAGAAAGAACACGCGGAATCCTTGCCCCTTAAGAGGGTGACAGAAGCAGTCAACGGTGACCATCCCGACGATCCGTTCTCGGAAACCGAGATACGCAGCGCGGTGGACAAGATGATGGACAGCAACCAAGTCATGCTGTCAGACGAGACCATCTTCCTCATTTAAATATTCAGGACAGAACACTTGTACTCATTTGAATATTTGTGACATTGGACATGATTACTAAAACTTTTAAGTGTTCACTGGTCAAAATTACATGTATGTGCAGAGACATTGCCTTTTTTTTGCATGTATGACAAAAAATTGTGCATGGAAATTGTAAAATGGAAAAACAGAATTATATGAATTACGCCAAATTGCTGTATCATATTAATCAAAGCCTTTTCTTACTGACACATTTCAGGATATGTTTTTGTGGAACTTTATGGTCAACTAGTCCTGTAAACATCACTCTTACGGATGTGGTCTTGCTTCATCAGTTTGCGTCACTTCACTTGCGTCATTGTTGTTTACTCAAAGAGATCACTTCCACGTCTTTGCAAACTTTCTGGTTGTGTTTTGACTCTTGTCCATTGTGCCTTGTCCTCTGAACTGAAATGTTTTATCCTTGGTTTGTCTCTTGGAATGTCAACATTGACTCTTACCATTCCAAAGCTAAGAAAGTCATAAGTGAGGGTAGTAGGGACTAAACAAAATTCAGAGGTTGTTGGGGGGCATTTGGAAAGACTAGAGGCTATGTAGGGGGGGATTGGAAGGGCTTGAAATTCAGTGGCTGGGGGGAGGGGTGGATTTGGAAAGGCTAGAGGCTCTGTAGGGGTATTTGGAAAGGCTATAAGATGGTATGTGAGGCACACAGTGCAAAAAGTAGTATGTATAAAGTTATAATTAAGCTACACTGTGCCCCCACCACTTAAATGCTCATGCAACATGCAACCCCTTTGGGGTCTGCATTTATAGTTTCAACATAATGTACATGAACAAGGTTAGTCCTTTAAAGCATTGTTTAGTGGATAGTCTTAAAAAAGATATAGTCAACTATACTGTTAAGAATTGCATGTGTGGAAGAGATGTGTTTTTTGTTTGTTTATCTTGATAGTTTAGAACTGTACTTAAATCTTTGAGCATATACAGCTACAGTATAAACATTTATAGCAACTTAAAAATATTTGTCAGGAAATTCGTGTTTGCAGTTTTGCTTATTTGTCGGAAAAGCTTAAATAAAAAGACATACCCATAACACAAGCCACTTAGTCAAAAAAATTTTGTTGCACTCATTTTCACAGGATTATTTTAGTTAATTTGTACCAACTTTGTCACTATGTTGTAGTAAAGAAGACAGGGACAGTTTTAAGCATGGCATTTTATTCTACACGCACAAACAAAAGTGCATGCAAGCATTGTCTCTATCATAAGTTACCACAGCATTATCTTTATGTACAACATTTAGTACAATGTAGTCAAGTACAACAGCTTTTTTGGACGGATGGCTTTGAAGCAAAATAAAAGTTAAAACTTTTAGTCAAGCAGCAACTTTGCAAAAATAAAAATAACCATCTTTCTATATAGTATAAAATGTCTTCTACCCAAGAAACCTTTGGTAGCTTGGGGAAAGCAGCCTGTTTTAGACCAAGGCTCACCAATACTAGTCTTTGTAAGCCTTTCTGTTTAAGAAATAAAATCTCTAATACAAAACTTGAGCCCTTAATATGTGAAACAAGAACTGTACAACGTTGAGCAACAAAATTCTCAAAGCAAAGCTCAAAACAAGCATGCATTCAACAACAAGCAAAAACCTTGGCTTAATGTAAGCTTATCTTTTTACACATATATTTACATATGTACATGCCAGTCTTATTATTAAGGTATTCTGCATCCGCTATCAAAAACAGTACTTCATACCTGAAAGTATCATCTTGTTTAATATGGTTAGCCTGGGTGCCAGACCCATAGCACACTATTTATTTATTTATTTATTTCATCTCAAGACGGCTGGGTAGCCCCAATTCAGCTTGAATCAGCTGTTTTCCAAGGGGGCCCAGCAAAATTACACAGGACATAGTAACGTACAGTAAGACAACATACAGTAAACATAAAAGTCCGATTCGTCAAAACAGAGTCGTAGTCCAATACTCAAAATCCTAGCCGTTCAAGGTCAAAAGCACGAAAATCAAGGAATGGAGGTCAGAGGTCAGGTTTCATATGACATATGTTTCAAGCCTGCTTTATCTCACTAAGATACATTGTACTTTGTGTGCAGTGTGCTATGGGTCTGGCGCCCAGGCTATAATATGGTGGTCTCTTCTGTCGAACTATGCAATAAACAGGCTAGCTGGACGGATAGCACTATGCAGCCACAAGATAGCGGCCAAATTTCCCGTTAAGTAGGTAGACTATCCAATAGCGAATGACAGTTAATATACATACATGTAGACGTATGCCACGTCACGATTTTAAAGGGATACTTTTTACACTTGAAATATTACAAATGTACATAGAGAAAAACACTGTCTTCCAGAATCGGCCTCTGTGAAGACTTAGGAAGCAAGTATTTTCCCAAATTTTTCTCTGTACAACTTCGGTCTTTGTCAATGAATGAGCAATCCACCGCTTCTGTGACGTCACATTCTGTACAAGTTGTACAGTTACAAATTTGGATAAGTCCAATTTCTTGTGCTGACTTCAGTCAACACAGATGAACTTTCAAGATCGTTCAGACCTGGAACAGTGTTTATGCATCTTTTTAAGTCCGGTTTTACCGTTTGTTCTTGAGCAGTGTCAGATGAATTGTAGGTAACTGTTCAACAGATCGTCCACACAGTTAGCCGTGTCCAACACCTCCGGTACCAAACTCAGGACTCCGCCATAGCACTTCATCTCAAATGGCTTCAGAACGTTCCCAAAGTCCGCCTTCGATGTCTGCAGATCAGAAAAGTCTGTCTCCTTGGCCAACAGCGCTCCCCACTTTTGCAACGATGCCCAAATGTCTTCTTTAGTCTTCTTCTGCGTTCTCCCCTCCATCTTTTGACTCGAGTTGATTTTGGCCCAGATGTTTTCCAAGACGTGCACGCGGAGTTTGGACAAGTCACGCACGATGATGAGAAACTCTTCCACCATGTGGACGCTTTTCGAACCCTGGTCTTTCAGGATTCGCTCGAATTCCTCGACTTCTGTGAGGGTGGAGATGGTTTTGGTGCTGACCGGTTTCACTGACTTCAGGGCTTCCACGAATCTGCGCACTTCCAGTGCGAAGTAACTGTGGGGGTGAACCAAGAAGGTACGCAGCATTAGAATTTACCAATGGGTATGCACTGAAGAAACAGGTTCATGTACAGATACATATTTATGTACAGATACAGATTCATGTACAGATATAGAAATACAGATTTCCCGAGTATGATGACCGTGTCAGTCCCTACACCTGAGTGAGGGTCACAGTTGACACGGTGGCCTTCGCGTGGATTTGTTTAAGGTGGATAACAGGTTGCGAATCTGAGACCCACACACTTTGGGCATCCGTGTATTGCTAGCACGGTTCTAGATATTACAAGTTGAAAGTTAACAAAGAACATTAACCTGTATGACTCCTCAGCCGACTTGATCCCTCTGCAGAAGTTCCTGAGGTGGTGTTCCATGCTGATCTCCACAGCGTCTTCCCCTTCTCTCGGCGATCTGCCTTTTCCGCGGACAATTTGCTATCGACATAACAGGAGCCAGTGTTATTACTTCAATTTCAGGTACATGTAGTATTGTGTAAGGTGTTCAGCAACAGGGACAGATATGTTTGCATGTGTGTGGAAGGTGTTCAGCACCAAGGACAGACATGTTTGCCTGTGTGTGGATGGTGTTCAGCACCAAGGACAGGCATGTTTGCATGTGTGTGGATGGTGTTCAGCACCAAGGACAGGCATGTTCACCTGTGTGTGGATGGTGTTCAGCACCAAGGACAGGCATGTTCACCTGTGTGTGGATGGTGTTCAGCACCAAGGACAGGCATGTTCACCTGTGTGTGGATGGTGTTCAGCACCAAGGACAGGCATGTTTGCATGTGTGTGGACGGTGTTAAGCACCAAGGACAGGTGTGTTCATCTGTGCGTGGATGGCGTTCAGCACCAAGGACAGGTGCATTTGCCTGTGTGTGGATGGTGCTCTGCACCAAGGACAGGCATGTTTGCATGTGTGTGGATGGTGTTTAGCACCAAAGACAGGCATGTTTGCATGTGTGTGGATGGTGCTCTGCACCAAGGTACAGGCATGTTTGCATGTGTGTGGATGGTGTTCTGCACCAAGGACAGGCATGTTTGCATGTGTGTGGATGGTGTTCTGCACCAAGGACAGACATGTTTGCCTGTGTGTGGATGGTGTTCAGCACCAAGGACAGATACATTTGCCTGTGTGTGGATGGTGTTCAGCACCAAGGACAGACATGTCAAAGAGAACACTGCCCCAACTGCGATAGACTTGACACCAGGCTACTGTCTATTTGGCCAATTTCTAGTCTTCCCAGCCGCTTCTGAAGCCTGGTAGAGGCCAGACTAACTCTCATAGCATGTTATCTGTCTATTGGGCCAATTCCTACTCTTTCCAGTCGCTTCTGAAGCCTGGTAGAGGCTCTAGTGATACGTTATAAATCAAAGTAAATCAATCATTGGCCAGAGGAGTTGCTGGTCAGAGAGAGTCCATTTGCCTGCACGGCCAACTCCTCTGGCCAATGATATCCCCATCAGACTCCTTTGCAGGCTACATAAATCCATCAGACTCCTTTGCAGGCGACTATAAATTTAGCCTGCGAAGGAGTCTGGTGGAGACTAACAAAACATGGGCTTACCCTTCTGCCTGTCTGCCGTTCCCTGGGAGAGTGCCTGGGAGTGGACTTGGGGGTGGGGGTTGGCGGGGCCGGGGCGTGCAGCTGCGGGACTATCGGCGTGGCGGGCGGGGAGAGCAGGCCCAGCGGCGACGTGCTCGGTCTGCTCAGCCCCTTACTGCCGCGCAGCTGGGACGAACATCTGCAAAACGATATTGAACAATTGAATAATTTTAAAAATTTACTATTTCTGTCTTCAGTCACTTAAGCTCTCTCTCTCTCTCTCTCTCTCTCTCTCTCTCTCTCTCTCTCACACACACACACACACGCACGCACTCACTCACTCACTCACTCACTCACTCACTCACTCACTCATGCACTCACTCAGTCCCGTAGACAATCTGGAAAATGATTTCGGATTAGTACATTTTTGCAAAATGACTTCATCCTAAGAATAGGAATAGCTAAGGATGATGCTTTCAATGAAAGAATAAGTTGATTAGGCAAAAGTCATATCGATATTCTTCTCTCTCTCTCTCTCTCTCTCTCTCTCTCTCTCTCTCCCTCCCTCCCTCCCTCTCTCCCTCCCTCTTTCTCTCTCCCTCCCTCCCTCTCTCTCTCTTAAAGTTTGTATCTCATAATCATACATACGATCTGCTTGGAGATTAGCTAAAGACTAGTTCCCCACCTGTGGTACTGCTCCTCCTGAATGGCGGTCTGCAGGACGATTTCGCGCGCCCCGGCCGCCTTCAGCGTTCTCTCGTTCACTAGAGAAGACTGCATCAGCTCGTGTAGGGTTCCGCCGAGGTACTGACTCCACAGCGCTCGCTGCGACTCTATTCCGTTACAGCTTACGGTAAGGAGCAGAGAGCCTCGCCGAACCCTGTAAACAATAACAATAAGTTTAAAACAAAAACGCCCATGCAGTTCCTAAAGCAAGCCGCTAGGAGGCATGTAGTAGGCATTTCGTCGTAGCATATCGCCTAGATAGTGACTCCAGAGAGCTCGCTGCCTCACAGTCAAACAAGGGAGCCTTGCCGAACCTGAACAAAAATAAGGATATGTTTCAAACAAAGATGCCCCTGCAGTTCCCATGTAGGTCGCTGGGCGGCCCGAGGACATAAACACTTCTTTCTGGCCCCCAAAATCTATGTATCTTGTTATCTATTCTAAAAATAACGTATCTGCAGACGACCACCCCGTCTGTCCGCTCCAGCTGTTCCATACAAACACACATACATACACAACCCGCTGCAGTACCAAAGGAAAACGCTAGGTGAACAATTTTCGAACTTCACCTTTGTTTTCGCAACCACTACTCACCTACCAAACATAATAAAGATCCATTCACAGCTTTTAATACTGTTGACATGCATACAGACCACAGCCACTACACCATTGCAAAACCGAAAACAAAAAAGCACACATACATATATATATACAATCCGCTGCAATACCGTAGGGAAACGCTAGGTGAACAATTTTCAAACTTCACCTTCGTTTTCGCAACCACTACTTACCTACCAAATATCAATGAAGTTCAATTCAGAGATGTTCGTACTCACTGGACAAAATACGTGTCCAGGCTCCAGTCTCATCCGCTCGTATTCTTAAAGAATACGGCAAGAAATTGGCATATGAGTGTATCCGAAACTATTACCGGAAACATAACATTCTTGTCGAAGATAATAACCCACCTGCAGACGACGACCCCGTCCGTCCGCTCCAGCTGTTCCACCACGTGGCTGATCTCCTCCATCCGGGTCATGAGGAAACTGAAGAACCCCTCGTTAATGTTGGCCAGGATGTCGTGCATGTCGTCGGGAGGGGTGTCGTCTGACGGAACAGCCCGGTCGATTACCGTGTGAATGTCCATAAAACCTGAAGAAGATACGCAACAACAAAAAAAAACAGTTAGTCAGTTACTCAGGCAACTGGATATGACTTTGGAAACGGTCAGACGTTTCAGGTAGCATCCACTAGCTTTCCTCAGTGACACTAAGAGACTGTAGGAGAATTGTAGGTTTATATAAGCACGAATTATTGGCTAATATTGGCCAGGATGTCGTGCATGTCGTCGGGAGGGGTGTCGTCTGACGGAACAGCCCGGTCGATTACCGTGTGAATGTCCATGAAACCTGAAGAAGATACGCCAAAAACAGTTACTCAAGCAACTGGATATGATTTTAGAAACGGTCAGACGTTTCAGCTAGTATCCACTACCTTTCGTCACTGAAACCTTAAGAAGAGAGTATTTTTTTATTAGTGCTGCATTTGGAAGAAAACTGAAGAACCCCTCGTTAATGTTGGCCAGGATGTCGTGCATATCGTCGGGAGGGGTGTCGTCTGACGGAACAGCCCGGTCGATCACAGTGTGGATATCCATGAAACCTGAAGAAGATACGCAACAACAAAAAAACAGTTACTCAAGCAACTGGATATGACTTTGGAAACGGTCAGACGTTTCAGGTGGCATCCACTACCTTTCATCAGTGACACTAAGAGACTGTAGGAGAAATGTAGGTTTATAAGCACGAACTATTGATTAATGTTGGTCAGGATGTCGTGCATGGGTGTCGGGAGGGGTGTCGTCTGACGGAACAGCCCGGTCGATCACCGTGTGGATGTCCATAAAACCTTAAGAAGAAAGTAAATGTTTTTTTTTTTAATTTTTATGGATTATTTCCATTACCATTATCTATTCAATACCCTTTGTACTTATCAGTAGTAATCTTTTGTAGTACGATGTTCCCTTTAATTTTTAATGCTATATATATGTTACACACTATGGTATCTAGGCATGTCTACTAAGTTTATACAAAAAAGCACAGACAATTTTCTACCGCCCTTAAAAAGTTTCTTTACCTTTCATTTGGTATTATCAGATAGCCAGAAGACGTCGACCAATCAGAAGGCTCCATTTCCCGTTGATTATCTTTGGCTTCGCTCACTCGGTGGTTTATTCGGTGGTTATTGAACCTGACCAGGGATTATCTCACCATATACACCTCGGGGCAGGGCATTAACCCTTTATTGATCTATCGAATAAAGCTAATAGACTACAAGTCCTCACCTATTCTTTTAAACGGTCCTATTCTCTTCCTCTGTCCAGGAGTGCCCAGTCGGCCCACGGACCCTCTCGACTGCTGAGTTTTAGGTCTTGCTGAATCTGCAAAAGTGATAAAATGCTTGTTTAACGATCTGAGCAAGTTTTAGACGGATGTTGGAGAAACTAAGTTTCAGAGGGTGGAGGTTCAAACTCCGCTAGGGCATGGTGAGACATCGGGTTGCAATAGCTCATTCGGATGGTGAGTCAATTCACTTCTCGAAAAGAGTACCCGTGCCAGGGTGAACATGGCTGACAACGTGGGCGTATCGAAGTGCCACATTGCACTACTATAATGTACTTTAAAGGAAGATTTCATGCTTCACAGTTGAAGATAATTTTAACATTACGTTATAGCAACTTTTTGGTTATAGGACAGCAATGGAGTAGGGTTACTTTGTAAATAAATGGCCAGAAAAAATAATTTTTTGTGTAGTCCTGATGTTACGTAATGCAGCTTTGACAAGCAACTTGAGATATTGTAATACCCCCTCTGATGTTTACAGTAAACAAGTCGTGAAGTAGTTTGTTGATGTCCTACTTTAACTGACCAATAGAAGAAAGAGACTAGCACCTCTATTGTATCCAGAACCGTGGCTATCTAGTTTGATGCCTGATTAATACATTGTACATATATGCATGACCAGGCACGGTTCTGGACAGTCTCCGTATATAGAAGGACGTAGACTTGCCCTAGGCACGGTTCTGGATTCACGTGGACTATCCAGAAGACATGGTTCTGGATAAAGCACTATTCTGGATACAAAAACCCCCTTGCTAAGCTGTGGGTTGAGTTGTAGTCTTTGTTGGTTGTTATTGGACGGCTGCAGGCTACACTGTTTATATCAATCCGCCATACAAAGAGGTCGGAACTATTTTTATCCCACACAATCCTAGTATAAATACGCCACTATGGTACGAGGTAATGTAGACGGAAATGGCGCAACATGGCACGGGGGCCTTTTTTGTGTCGTCTTTCTGTCAAGGATTAAATATCATTCGTGGATTTTAAAGAAGAGGTTTATAAGCATGTATTGACGATTCAATTTTTTTGGCGTTTCAGCAATGCAAGAACCTCGCTTTTTATTCTGTTTCTTTTTTATAATAATATCCGGACTAGCTTTTCCTACAATAGGCAACACATTTGAACGAAAACACTTCATTGTCATGGTTATATGGAAAAAAAAAAGTATTGTCCATTCAGATCATAAATTGACACAATGAAGTTTTTGCGAGATAAAAAAGTATAAAAAAAAATAATGATAGCTTGATTGAAAGGTTTTTGTATATACTGTAGCATTGTGACACATAGTATCAATTGGTTGAAGAAGATTCCTACTATACTCATTTCCAGTGCCTCTAAAATTATGACTTGAAAATAATTTCTAGCTCTTTTAGCAAGGTTTCCTTCTTAAGCTTCAAGCTCATATGTTACGACCGGCCTTGTTTTGAGGGTCTTATGTGGCATTTTCTGCGTCGTTTTCTACGTCTCCCTGTAGGAATACACGTAGTAACGATGAGACGCAGAAACGCAGGAAAGACCACAAAAGACCCTCAAAACAGGCATCAGCTTTGGGATTACGGATTCTATCGGCGGCTTCCGCACAGATCAAAGGAACAAAGTACCTTAATACCTTAATTAGGTCACCCGTCTAGCGTTTCAAGGATAGGTGTTGATAGGTAAGATGTGGGGAAGATGGTAACATTAAAGTAATTAGGTCAAGAGACAACGTTGTGTAACGGACAGAAATGTTTCTTAACGGTGTTTTTCCCAGAGCAAATCAAGTTATGGTCATGGAAGTTTCGGTCTATGTAACCCAAAATATGTAAAAACTCTATAGCTTAAATTTATGTTCATTTTGTCAAAAACATAAACATTTTAGCCTATGTCATATACATTTTAATTTGGAAATCTACCTAGGTTAAGAGACAACGTTGTGTAAAGTACTGAAATGTTTGTTAACATTTTTCCCACCGGAAATCAAGTTATGGTCATTTAATACTTGGTCTAATTAATCCGAAATATGCAGAAACCGTAAGTTATGTTAATTTCTACAAGAATGATCAACATTTTAGCCTATTATATTGTATACATTTTTGTGGAAATCTATCGTTTATAATAATTGTGTCTAGCGTTACACTTTTCAACATTCACGCACTTGAAACATAACGTTAGCATAAAAATATAAGGGTCAAAAATGTGACATCTACCCCATCAAAGGCATATCTTTCATTTTACACAATTTGCATATTTGGGACAGCCCAATTACACACATGACTTATGAACTATAGGGATCATATGATTTGACATGATTTCAACAAAGATCATAATCCTTTACAGGTGACAGGTTTTAGCTTTCTCTAACAAAATACGCGTAAACAAAAAGACTCAGAATACTCAAGATTGTTTTCAATTAGTAACCATTTATGTAAACAAACGTCAATTTTTTTCTCCGTTCTCATGTATTACTGAATCTACTGAATTTAGGTTATCTAAATAAAAATTATACCAGAAAGGTACAATCTATTGTCGCCATCTTTGTTTAGATATAAATGAGGTTACGTTTCGATCGTATGACTCATTTGGTTCAGTGTGTCAAACGGTCACCAGGTAACGAAAATTGATTGACAGAAATTCGAACGATCGAACCATCAGGTAGAATAGAAACGTTGCGCATATCATTGGCGCTCATTAAAAGTTGCACTTTTCTATTGTAAATGTAAAGATGGTGATAGAGTCGATTTTATTCTTTTTAAAGTATTTCTGATCAAACATTGTTGAATTAGGATTAAAAAATGAAATTGAATTCTTCTTTCTAAAATCTTAATACTCAAGCAACAGGAAAGGTTTTGAAAACTGTCAGACGTTTCATTTAGCATCCACAACTTTTCGTCAGTGACCGTCCACAAAAAATTAGTAACTCATGCAACTTGATAGGTTTTAAAAACTGCCAGACATTTCAAAAAGTAACATCCACTACTTTTCATCAGTGGCGATGTTGTTGATAAAGAATAATGATACTCTATAACCTAATGTTTATACTCCACCCCAGTATGAAAGCCTGTTCTACTTTAGATTCGTGTCACCCAGAAATCGGAACGTGGCGTCATGACAACCAAAGAATAACGTCTTTCATGGGCTATTTACTCTGCGAGTATCTCTTCAATAGGGGGTAAGGCAGAAGACATGTTTTTTGGCGTCTCAAGGCCGTGTTGTATTGACACAGGTGAAAAAGGGACACACGCAAAGACAACAACCTTTTGTTTTAGGTACTGTATCCAGTCTCCTCATATGAACAGGACCGTTGGATACTGTATCTTCTGGTACTGTCTTGAAATAATATTTGTATGAGGCCATGATCATATTCTAGACTGAACAGAACCCATAGAAAATGCGTTAAGGCTTGTAGGTTGTTTAACCAAGGGCTTGGTTTGACCAACTGTGGGTCTAACCATCATTCTGATTATTGTAGAAATGTTGAGGATACTAATGTTTTTCTGCAGTGCCAACGAAAGGCGCTAGGGGTTCATAATTAACCCCGTAACTTGATTTGCCGACATAGGAAATGACATAAAGATTCATTCACAATTTCATTTAACTTTGTTTTCTTTAACGTTAAATTGCAACAAAAACGGCGATTTGAGACTTAAAGCAACTTCCTTTTTCATCTAGGCATGGTGGAAAATATTTGATCAAATCTTTATTCCAAAGATAAAGTTAAAAGATATACCAATTATCTATTTACTAATGGGTTTGGTTGTTCAAAACGCAAAGCCAGGGCAGCCCAACTGTGGCTATTGCAAAAGGCTAGCCCTGCTAAAAAGACAAACATTAAAATGGAATTTGACATGGAAAGCATATACTATTATATACCATAGGCAAGGTCTAGGCCGTTTCTAAGCGCATTGTTGGTAAAAATACTTTAGGTGACATGAACTCCCCAACATGACAACTTAAACCAGACTGTTGTGAAGAGCTATAAAACCCGTGCACTGACCCGCGGGGTCCTGTTTTCTCGCCGAGTCTCTCGTCTGTAACTTTAGACTTGACCCTTTGATGGCGACACAGTTCGTCAGGGTGAACGGCCCGCCGGACTTCCGCAAATCCGCTGAGGGTTTTCTCTTCACTCCTGTATAGAACATTATAACATAGAACATTATAACATAGAACATTAGAACATAGAACATTAGAACATTAGAACACAGAATTCGAACATGGAACATAGAACATTAGAACATTAGAACATTAGAACATAGAACACATAACTCGAACATGAAACATAGAACATTAGAACATAGAACACAGAATTCGAACATGGAACATAGAACATACATGTAGAACACAGAATTCGAACATGGAACATAGAACATAGAATATTAGAACATAGAACATTAGAACATAGAACATTAGAACATAGAACGTAGAACATTACAACATAGAACATTACAACATAAAACGTAGAACATAGAACGTAGAGCATTAGAACGTAGAACATAGAATAGAGAACATAGACCAGAATGTAGAATAGACAGAACGAAAAACATCTGTAAATGTCTGAGGTATAAGTTTGATACGCTGCAAAGCTGGTGTGTTACGTCGAAGGCCGGTCTATACAGATACAGGTACAGATAATGGTTGTTTTGGTATTTGATATTTTAGGCTATATAGACAACCACTATCAGGCTTACTTAGAATCATCAATCACGATCGGTTCATTCTTAAAAATTAAATGGCTTCCTGAGTGAAGGTTGCTTAAGGTATTAGCTTCAAGGCTAATGATCTTTGTCAGGGACACAGGAAGTCTCTATTATTGTTGCTACAAAAGGACTGTTACAGAGACTGTTATGAAATACCATAAAAATAGGTCTAAAGACGACTTCAAGGTTACATGAATAGGATTTAAACAGCATCTCCCTAAGTCAGAAACTCTCAAACTTGCGACAAGGTAGACTCACTGTGAGTGAGGACATATTCACCCAAAAGGAGAAGAACAGATTACAAAGACTGGTAGGGAACATGCATTCTCTCAGTTTTAAAATGAAAAAATCTTTTTTCAAGTGCCTTTCCAATGGACACAACATCATTCCTTGATCTTCCAGAGGTTGAAAAATCAGGAATTCTTGACTGAAATGCTCCTAAAAATCACGCCACACGCGATGTCTACTTTAATTTCCCCGTGTAAACTCTTCTTTATTCTGAAGTCTGGGGCAAAGGGCTTAAAGCACGGAGTAAGTAAACTCTCCTTTCTCCACTACAAACACAAAACAAACGTGACCCCTGCTCATAGTTACAGATCGTTTGCTTCTGTTGTCCCCAAAATAGAGGAGAAACATACGATACGGCTCTCCCTGTGTGGCCATTGTCATGTGCTGAAGTGCGGAGGGATAGACTTGGTTCTCGCGTGCCCGAGAACAAAGAGACTCCGCTAAGAGTTCATGTCCAAAGCACGCGCGGTGGCTGTTTGTGTTAGCGGCCCTTGGAGATGCTATTTGTAATCTGTAGTGGTTTAGAAAGAGCACTAACTAGTTACGAGATACATCTAGACGATAAGAATTTCGAAGTATGTCTTTTTAGTTCTAATCCAGCGAAATCATTAAATTTTGTCATATTCTTTTGAGGCCCTTGGAGATGCTACTTGTAATCTGTAGTGGTTTGGAAAGTGGAGGAACTAACTAAGAGATACACTTAGATGATAAGAAATATGTCTTTTTAGCTTTTTTATTCCAACATTTCATGACCAAACATGGTGACGGCACACTCAAGTTATATCAACTTATTTTATGCCGCCACCTACGCAGAGTACAAATGCATGACAGGACAATACTCATTTTCACTTGAGTTAAGTGAGGAAAGTCGTGTATAGTGCCTTTCCCAAGGGCACAAGATTGTTGGCATGTCAGGACTCGAACCCGGGACCTCTTGGTTCCGCCGCGTGCCTGCGAAGCTGGTGTGATACGTGGAAGGGCAGTTATACCGGCTATGTAGATACAGATACAGATTTATTAGACTTCTTTAGCTTAGGATGTCCTCAACTGATTAAGTGTAAAAAGACTACTGCTATTAATTATGTAAATACATGTACCAACGTCATTTCTTGCTGTTCAAATTTATCTAGCTAATTTGAAATCCAAAACGCACGCTCATCGGCCACGTATATGTCACCTCATTCTGCAAAGTTCCTCCTTACAAAAGATCAATTTCTCGTTCGAAATTACCCTTAAACAAAGTTATGTCGTCTTTGTGCGAATGCCCTTAAGGGCAAACCTTGTTTGTAAGCGTTTACATAATGAAGTGTGGACAGCTTTGAAGTCTTTTGTACCTTCATAAATCTAGAAAACCTTGTTGACATATCCGTCTGGACTTTAACAATGACTTCGTCTGGAACTAATTAATTATGTTAACCTAACAAAGGACTGAAAAGGGCAACTAACTCCAACGTAACCGTCCTTCGGTAAATAATAACTGTCTTTCACCCCCTACGAAGGTACCACATGCAAACATTGTACTTAATTAAAGTCATAGTTAATCTCCCAATACAACTATGGATGGCAACGTACGTTGTCTTGTGGTTAGGGTTTTAACTCAATATCTGAAGGTCCTGGGTTCGAATCCCTAGCAAGCCCAAATTTTGTGTCCTTAGGTTCAATCCTTACAGTCTGGTCTCAGGTTTGACATCTTGAAAATGTGATCGCCAACTTATATGTCAATCCCTGAGCTGAGAAATGTCGAGAAATAAAGACTACTGTGGGGTCGTGTGGGGTAACGATAGTGTTCGCCTCAAAACCAAGAGGTCCCGGGTTCGAACCCTGCCGTGCTACCGATCTTGTGTCCTTGGGAAAGGCACTTTACATGCCTTTCCTCACTGCACTCAATTGAAAATGAGGATTGTCCTGTCATGTATTTGTCCTCTGGGTTGGTGGCGGCATAAACTTTGATGGTGTCGTCACCACGTCTAGTCATGAAATGTTGGAATAAAAAGAAATGTGTGATAAATCTCGATGAACATATACTACTGTCGTACCTGGATACACGATGCTTGACGTGCCGGATATCCTGGGGTTGGACCGCGCGTACGCTCGCACCTCCTCGGCCAGCAGCGCCAGGTTAGCCCGCTCCAGGGCCAGACACAGCTCGTCTGGGGAGGCCGCGTCTCCCTGTTTGTGCTTCCATAACAGGAGCATCTGCTGCTTCTGTGGGTAAACAAAGAAAAAAAAGACTTTAGATAACGTTACGTCAAAAATTATTTACAAAATATACATATAACAAATGTGTCTTCTATAGCAGGAGCAGCTGCTGTTTCTGTGGGAACAAAATAAAAGTTTGACATTTTATAACTCAAACATCATCTCAATGACAGGTCACTATGTTCCTTACTACTTGGAGGGTCCACATCACTTTCACACCTACAAAACTGTAATGTTTTTGATGTAGTTCAAAACTTCATTTACTGTACGCGTAGATTCTCGTCATACATAAGCCACGCCCCGTGTTCGTGTGTTCTATGTGTTCTATGTGTTCTATATGTTCTATATGTTCTATGTGTTCTATATGTTCTATGTGTTTTATATGTTCTATCATGTGTTCTATATGTTCTATGTGTTCTATATGTTCTATGTGTTCTATATGTTCTATGTGTGTTCTATGTGTGTTTTATACATCCTTCTATGTGTTCTTGCCCGGTTGATCTTTACCTGAGCCAGCAGGTCTCCGTGGTTCTCGTACGCCAGCGCGGCGAGATCCTCGTCATCCAAGCCGAGCAGTTTGGCTAGCGGTTTCCAGTCACACTGCTTCAGCTCCGAGGACACGTCACGCAGGACTTTGTCAAACTCTGACATCGGGGGATCTGGTAAAAACAAACACAGGAACATTCATAAGTCTACAGACAGATATGAATATCCTCTACCAGGCTTCAGAAGCGGCTGGAAAGAGAAGAAATTGGCCAAATAGACAGACAACATGCCAGGACCATAGGAGTACAGTTTGCTTGCTCTTTAGCACGTTTTAAGGTGTCACTGTGACTTTGTATTGGTTCAAGGTCCAGCTATTAAACCTTGCGACACTAATTCCTACATGATCACAGAAAACACGTTTTAGTAGTCCACACTTACACTCTAAACATTGACTTCCACCTTAGTTTGACGCTAAACCCTACTCGGTCACCCACAACACGTTTTCTGGCCACAATCTTAGAAGCAAAACATTTGTACGTGATAAGTTCAGAGAGGCAGACCCTTACCAGCTGGTACCCAATATTGACGGAACCAAATCCTGTAAACATCCATGCCTGACGATTTGAAATAGAACTTCTCCTAGAATAGAACTGAGTCATTGCGAAGTGACATATCTTGCAATCCGGGGGATTTTTTGTTTATCTTGTTGAAGACAAGTCTCTACCAGGCTTCAGAATCAGCTGGAGAGAGTAGAAAAAATGGCCAAATAGTCAGAAAACATGTCAGGAGAGTTAGCCTAGCCTCTACCAGGCTCTAGAGGCAACTGGAAAGAGTAGAAATGGACCAAAAAGACAGACAACATGCCAGAGAGTTAGTCTAGCCTCTACCAGGCATCAGAGGCGGCTGGAAAGAGCAGAAATTGGCCAAATAGAAGGATAACATGCCAGGGGAGTACTCACTCTCTCATTTGTCCAACATTTAATTACCATGCCTTCATTAATTAAACTGCTAATTATTGCGATAGGCATTCAGAATCGTTTTCTTATTACTATACTATGAAAAAATATGTTGTGGTTGATAAATTAGTATTCCTTCCAGACCAATTGAACCTGAACGTCAATGTTGTTATGTCTTACTGCGAGTATGGTTTCTGATTTCGTCCCAAAAGGCTTACACAAAACCCAAACAGGCTGAACCCTATACACCAGCAACAATGCTTACCTATGGACCCTGTTCCAACGGTTAGATATTATGTGTATATGTTCTAGCTTTCCAATGTACTTTGTTATGTCTGTATGGCAGTGGTGTATACATAGCAAAGAGCCACGTAACATAACAATCATTTTAGATGGAAACGACGTAAACCTCCAAATGATAAGGTTCGAACAGGGTCCGGGTATATTCGTAGTACAATCGCCGTATGGTCGCAAACTGTGGTGGGATGGTTGTACATATGTCGTACAAACTGTCTTGTTTGAAAAAAAGACGGTCTACGATGACTGTTAATATGGTATTGTAGGCCCAATTTGTAGCTGAAAATTTCCACGATAAAGTATTCGATCTTGAGAAAGAAGCTCACAGAAAAGAATATAAGTTTGGAAAAATCTTTGGTGCTTCCTCAGCGATATCAAGATGTATGCACAAATCTATGACATAGCCTCGTCCCCGCTATAGAAAATATTGGACTCTCCCTAAAAGAAAACTAACAAGCGATTGAGTGGCAAATACATTTTTAATTTTCAAAGACATTTGGGGGAAATATTTAATCCTTTTTTAAAATATGAAAAAAATGTGTGACCAAATCTATGATCTCAACTCTACCCCTACAAATAGCAAATATGGGCGCTCCCAGTATATACAAAACGACCTCTCGGTCAAGTGGCATGAAAAATCACTTCTGTCACCTCTGCTGACAGTTTCTGTGTTCTACTGTTGATAGTTTACAAACGAGATATTTGTTCTTACCTGAACACTCCCTGTAATAACACAGGACTGAATAATCTCACTGCTACAGGGAGGGGCACGTTTTGTACGGACTTCTCTTCAATTAGAACCACGTTTGTGTTAGATAAACTATTAGGATAAACCCAGAATATACACAGGGTTGATTACTATTCAACGGATGTGTTTTAGGTACACACTGACCACGTTAAAGCTACCGAGATCTGAGAGCCACAATATGATAGCAAACCCTTTTCCAAAGCTGTTTCTAAAGCTTTTGTAATTTATAGATACCCTATAATAAAATAGCACAGTACGTATTTAGCCTCCAAACCCCAGTTCTATAAGCCTGCTACGGCTTATGTCAAATGCCAACCCCTACTTTCTGAGCTCTCACAATGTCCTGACCTAAACCAAAAGGCTAATTGGTATAAGATAAACTACCATTATTTACTTTTGGCCTGTCGGAACGGTAAACATACTGGTTGTGTAAATGTCTGAGATTGAAAGAACTAAGTATAAAACTTTGCCAAGTCATCGTCCAGGTTCCATCGTCTAGTAAATGCATTGCTCTTTAAATGCGCAGTTGCTAAAATCTCAAACGGGCCATCTTAATTCTTCTTTATTTATAGCCATCAAACTAGTTGTAAATAGTAACGGTATGGGTCAAAATGTATTCTACAAAGACTCCACAAAGGTATGCATACTTCAGATGTCCACGATAATCTTCAGAAGGTCTCGAAAACACTTTTTATCGTAGAGATCTTAGGGTACTTTGTGGAATTATATAAAAGTTGACGTTAACTTCTTGGTGAATCAAATATAGACCGTTCCTGATCGAACACTTTAAGCTCCAACCCGTGTTCTATGTGTTCTAAATGTTCTGTTTCGAACACCTCCATCAAAATCAGAACTGGAAGCGTGTTCGAAACAGAACAGGTGGTTCTACGTGTTCGATCAGGAATGGGCTTTCTTGGAAGCGGACACAATGCGCCTGAAGTGTATCAACAATGACAGAAAGAGGTCAAGCGACATAAGGGTATGAAATATTAATTCAAAAATCAATGTTAGGAATATGAGCATCATTATCGATAATTCTTATGGGTATATTGAGAGACGGCGGGGACAAATTTGAACATTAAAAGTGTTTAATGGCTTCCGAAAGAGAAATAGACACTATATTTTATAACGTGTTAGAATGGATCATTGCAAAAAGACTTTTGTATGTAACTTAGTACGAAAAGAACATTTATGCATTTCGCACACACCTACTGTGCTGTGAATACCTAATAGAAAGGTATAGGCACATGTTTAAACCACTTCAACACTTTGGACAGGTGTTTAAATGTATGGGGAGGTGGGAGCTACTCAGAACAATTACAAATACCTGTCTTTTGTTTTGTCCTGTTCCTCTATTCCCTATGGGAAGAAGACAATTATCTATTTCATTTGTTCAGCAATGTATCTTCTACCAACTGTCACATTCTTTTTCTCTCATCATGTCTTTTCTTACGTGTATTATCTTGAGAGAAAGACTCCTTTCAAGTAGGTACACATTATCTAAAGACCTAAATCCTAGGACTTAAAACCTGTTCTTATGTAGTGGCCTACTTACAAGTAATTACAGCATTTTCTGCATGGACGACATACATCATAATTATGCACTGCAAATGACTTGTGGAAACATTTTACCGAAAAATACACTAACGTCTAAAATTTTTCCGTCTAAAGTTTAGAATAGACAGCTAGATACTTTGAAAATTATATTGTAGGGTTGATTTTCACTGAGTTGATTTAAGTAGCCTCCATAGCATGGTAAAAACTGAAGATTTTTGTGGGTCTTCAGGGTCTTTGGGATCTTTTATGTGCTATTTTCTGATTGCATATAGACAACATAGCCGGCCTGGTTGAATTACCCCCGTTTTTAGAACTAGGCTAATCAGAAAACTGCCGAAGACCACCAAACCCCCAGTTCTATAAGCCTGCTACGGAGGTTAATATTTAAGGTGCACGAAGCAGTTACTGTGTTAAACTTTGGTACTGCAACTTGTTTAACGTGTTAAGGAATGACTAAATTGTCCCATAGGAATATATTACACACGGTCCAGTCGCTATCCCTAGGGGTATATAAGGTTCACACGCATTTGTATGATGTTGGTAGCACCACTGAGAAATCAGCCAGTGATCTTTCGTGCAAACTGGGCATCTTTTATATCGGCGAGCTGTCCGAAGTAATTTCGGTTGTGACAGTTCATAACAGTTCGTTGTCACATCATCTGGTGATTTGTTTTAACTATTCGTGCTAGCAGTGCTAATATGTCTGTTGGATTGTTTTGACGGGTATTGTTACATATTACACAACTGATTTTGTAATATTGTTGGAGGCCGAAAAATTCGCCTGGAAAGGTGCGAATAGACGTCAAATTATCTTTCTCTTTACCACACTTTGCGTAAATGTCTTCTTGATATAAAAAAAACAAGAGACACACATACAAAATAATCTTTAGCACATTTTCGTCAACATCTCATATTTGAAGTGTTTGAAATAGCTCCTTGATTCAAGTTACCACATTAAAATTTATTTTATAACTCAAGCTTTAAATTTACCACCCTGAAATAACTTTAGGTGCATTCGCCAAACGATGTAGCTTGGATACATTTATTTGTCTGGTATCTATCCTTGCCCTACAGATATTATATTCAGTACGTTTGTTTGAAATTCCTATAGTAATTGTACTCGTACCAACGTGGCCAAAATGCACAATGCCGGTAGTCATAAATTACTGTATCTAAATTTCATTTACATACCGGTACTTATCTTTGAATCATACAGACATTATACTGTTTTATGAAGAAAGTTTCAACTGTAATTTCCAACACAAGAAATTGGACTTTCGACCCAAATTTTCGACTGTTGGAAACTTGCGTCATCACGACTCCTACCCACACAGATGAACTTTCAAGATAATATTATACTGTTTCATTCTTCTACATTGTGGGTCATAATTTGTCTCTATAAAACCTTCAATTCGCTGACAGAGTGATTTATACGTATTAGATGCTGAGTGAAAGAAATTGTGGTGAAGCATTTTCTGATTGCTTTCAAAATTACCAACACTTAATCATCATTTAATGCTCTAGTGCTTCGGTATGTTGTCGACACATTTGAATTTTAAAACAGTTTTCTGTGTTAGCTTAGTATATGTTATAACTGGAGAGAAAGACAGGGGGAGAGCATTTAGTTTGGAAATGGAGACAATGAAGAGGTTTGAAGGTACATACATTATATGTTAAATGCCTTAATGTGCCGGTATGTTGTCGACAAATCACTAAACAGTTTTCTTTGTTCACATGACAGATCTTATGATAAAAGAGAATTAGAGAGCTATATAGAAAAAGAGAGAAAAATGTATTTTTGCACCATTAATGAGGAAATGGAGAAAAATGAGGAAGTTTGACACCACATATATTATATATTAAGTGCACTTAATGTGCCGGTATGTCGCCGTGTTACATACTACATCTTAAGCTTATGGCTAGAGAAAAACACAGAGAGAAAGAGATAGAAAGAGAGAAAAGGTGTCTTTTTGCACCATTTAGTTAGGAAATGGAGAAATATGAGGAAGTTTGACGCCACATATATCATATATTAAATGCTTCAGTATGTTTCCGACACAATGCAGTTTTCTGTGTAACATGCTAGACCTTATAACTGGAGAAAGAAAGATATATAAATAGAAAGAGAAAGACAGAGAAGTCTTTTTTGCACCATTTAGTAAGGAAACGGAGAAAAATGGAGAAGTTTGACGCCACATTCCGAGCTGTCAGACGTTTTCTTTCGTCAAGTAAGGAGAACCGGTGTCGCATGTCATCGCCAGACACGGCCGCCATGATGGGTGACCACACCGCCACCCTCAAAAAAGAAGGAGAAACTTCTGACAGAAAAACGTCAAGACAACGCAACAATTCCTACCTCTCCCGGCCCTCGACACTCCAACCGCCCCTTCTAGAGCCATAGTCCGTCTCCTAGGTAACGTTGACACGAGCCATAGCGCGGGAAAAATCCACAGAAAAAAAGTCGTCCGAAACTCCACTGACAGAAAACGTCGTCTGATTTTCCTGTCACTCTGTAGTGAGACTGGCCGTGCCTCGCGGGTATACCTGTAGGACCCGGCGTCGATATACAATAACCCAACTGTTTATAGTTCTGTACTCACTCGATACGCCCCTTGTATATCGCTTTCCTGCTCACCTGAATGCCTGTTTAGAAAGACCGGCCGTGTAACGTTTCGCTCCGCTTTTGTGTTTGTTCAAAGGGGCTTAGAACAAACGTGCAGTGCACAGAACGGCCTTACGTACTGCTAAGCATGGTTAAGGGAAGGACCCCTGGGCTAAATTACGTACTGCGCATGTATGTGGGCCTGCATGCCAGTTTTCGTGAGGTGTAATCAGGCCTTTTTAGTCTTCGTAGTCTGTAGGCAGCCTCCCCCAAAATCCCCCGTAATAGTACATTAGCCGCAAAGCGTAAAGTCGTAATCAGCTCTGAGACTTTAACGTAATATATTCGTAATCGGCGGCTAAAAGTTTGCGTCATTCGTAATCAGTATCCCCCCATACAGGTCCTCCTGAAGTGTTGAAGTCACGTGGGAACAGGTGGTTGGACGTCTCGGACGCACAAGTGAAGGGATGACGTCATGACGACTTGCGTGACGAGTCGGGGTTTAAATTTGTTGACAAAACGAACTGTCAGGACAAGAGTGACAGATGACTAAATGTTGACCCTAAGAAATGCCACAACGACATGCCCGCCTTGGATCAGTTTTACTCGATTTGTAAAAAGATATATAGATCCTTTTCTGTTAAAAAAAGTCAACAAAAAGAGCCACAAGTTACGGTATTTTTAAATGAGTTGACAAAACGAACTGTCAGGACAAGAGTGACAAATGACCAAATGTTGACCCTAAGAAATGCCAGAACTACATGCCCACTTTGGAGTAGTATTACTCAATTTGTTAAAGATATATATAGATCTTGGAGCACTTTTACTCAATTTCTTAAAGATATAGAACGTTAGAGATCTTCTTTTGCTAAAAGATCAACAAGAAGACCCGCAAGTTACGATATTTTTCATGTTTGTAAAAGGATAAAACTGATACCTTCTGTTGCTACAATCAGCCTTAAAAGATTCAACAGTATCTAAGATAGAAAAAAGCCACTGTATAAAGGTTGAAAGGAGACAGTTGGTTATTTTAGACTACATTTCTGGTCTTAATTAAAAAGAGTGTGTCACAAATGAATTACAATAAAAAAAGATAGCAAAATATATGGATTAATTTGCTGTTAACCAAAACAGGAAATCTTAAAAAAACGAAAAATACTTACCTGGTTACTAGTCTTAATGCTAGATATCTCACGTAAGTAGATGTCGCAAATCGTATAAAATGTATCACCTACCAACAGTAGCAATCCTGGGGTTCTATGGTGGCGAACATTTTGTTGCAAATTACATTAAACCTTTGGCAAACTCGCTGTAACAAGTTCGCATGTTCAAGGGTGTGAGAAATGGGCTCGCTAAGTCAAATACAAACACCGTAAGCCCTTGAACTTTGTCGTATTTGCTCCCCTGTCACAGAAAAATTTCACAAGTACAAACAATGTACAAAGGTTTTATATAATTAGTTCTGAGGGCAACGGACAATGCAAATACTACGTGAGGAATAAACTCTACACAAAAAGTGAGTAAACCTGATTTCGGGTGTACATATTTCCGTTGCTATTTTGTCAATCGCACTTTATCATAAGATTCTTAACTGACACAACAAAGAAGTACAGGGACTTTTTTATGGTCTTCTACAACTAAAGATCTAACAAAGCTAAATACATGTGTGGACAACGTCATCTTACGTACAGAGTATATGTATGCGGTAACAATGAAGGTTTAACTATTCTCTAACATGTGTTCTCTATTAAAGATCGAAACATTCTTTAATGTATTTTCCTATTTGAACAATGTATTGGTTATATCCCCTGAAAATAAGTTGAATTTATCCATAGGATCTAACGTATTATATATCTTTGGAAAGCTTATTCATTATCCTTAATATGATGATACCCCGTTTGCTATGGTTATGCATTGATAGATTGCTCAAATATGCGGAACTAAAAGTGTCCTGAACGATTATATGTACAATTTGCGGAGAGGAGGAAAGAGAAATAGGTTTGGACATCAACAACATGTTTGGACACCAGCCTATACTTTCAGACCGTGGCACGCTATAGCTGCGTGCAATTTATTTTTAAACCGCTAGACGCCGCTATTGAGCAGAACACCACCATTCCCCCCCCCCCCCAAATATCGGTGATAATCTAAAGTTTCTACACTACTAGGCAGACAAGGGGATGCCTTTTTCCAAAACATTATAATAATTGTATTTCCTCATAAAATAAATAACTTTTAATATTGTTTAAACGAGACACGGCCTCTTAAAATTCTTGGTATTAGAGTTAGGGTCAGGGTTAGAGTTGGGACCCTTTTCAGCGCTAGGGTTAGACTTACGATTGGGATTAGGTTAGGTTTAGTCTCCCACATCACGACTAAACCTCTCCCACCCCTTGTCTCAGATACAGTGGAAACCTCGAACTAGTGTCGGAAATGTATTTCATGGTCATGTATAATATGACATGACACCGGGCTCTGGATATTCGTAAACTTTGACCATCCAGAAATATCCACTAAACCATCCAGAACCGTGACTGAGCTTTGGGGTTCTGGACTCAGTCAAAGAGCACGGTTCTGCATAAACCAATAGGTACACAGTCCGTGGGACTTTCCGTAGGTTTCGGCAAGTGGACTTTGACACTCGAAACTTCGAACCAAACGTACATCATTGACTAACATATATGTTTTCAAATACAATATACGCATGATTCAGCACGAAAAGGGATTCACATACTGGTAAATGACACTCAGAACACTTGGTATTATATAATTACTAGATAAGGATTCACGTGGATTGGACCGAAAAGCGATACATACTCAGCAGTCACAAATTGAATATAGAAACAGGAAGATATTACAATGTAGCCCCTGACCAAAGATTTTGCCCATTTTGCCCACAGAAAATCGAAGATGAATTTCATTTTATCATGGAATGCTCTAGATATGATGTCCTACGTGATAATCTATTCAAATATCTCACTTCAAATACGACAGATTTCAATAGACTTGTTGCTACAGATAGATTTGATTATATATTTAAATGCAACAGCGAACACAATGCAAAAATAGGTAAATACATAAAAGACTGTTTTGTTATTAGAAAGATTACTGATTTGCTGTCACATGTACTCATAGATAACTCCGCCTGATTGTAAAGCCTAAGCTAACTTTTGATTATTTCTTTTCTATATATAAGTTGTTAAGTTTTATTCTATACCTATCTATTTTACTATGCTACTTATTGTTACCTACTAGTATTTGCCATACAATGTACCCTGTACAATTGTCGTGCAATAAAGTTCTTCTTAATCACCGCACAAGTTACTTAGTAGTACTCATTTCGTATCAGGGTGAACCGTGCCTCCGAATAATCTGCTTAAAGATTACAGTCATGTATTGTATATCCAGACACAGGCACACAGTCCGTGGGGCTCGTTTCGCATCATGTGCACTTTTTAAGCGGACTTTAAAGTTTACAATCCTCTCCCTTATCGAACATGTGATGTTTTCAGGCCGTGGGGGCGGTACGAAACACTGACTATTGACTCTGTGTAGAAACTCCGTCAGTCCGAAACTTTGTCAGTCCAAATTCCAAACTAGCTTTAGCCAATCAAATGGCTTGAAACTTATCTATTAAGTACATCCTGAGCTGTGATTGGCTAGGCGACATAGTAGCATGATCCTGATGATGTAATGCGTAGGAACTGTACAGTATATAAAGCCGCAAACAACTGATTGTGCTTTATCACTAGCACTGTGAACGGTGTCCTAGGTGTACCCTAGCCTGGGTGCAATCCGTTTTGTAACGTTACAAGACGGGTGGCACCCAGGCTAGCCGTACCCTCATCCAAGGCTCTAGCCTCAGGTAAGTGGAAATCTCATGATTAGTCATGCATTTCTTGTGTTTCTTCTTGTATCCTTAATTGTAACGTCAGTATATTATATATACTCCTGTCATGTAGATTGATTTTCATAAAATTGGAAATTGTAAATGTAACGGTGAGGTCGTGTGGCGTAGCGGCAGAGTGCTCGACTCGGAACCAAGAGGTCCTGGGTTCGAGTCCTGACTTGCCACCGATCTTGTGCTCTTGGGAAAAGCACTTTACACAACTTTCCTCACTTAGCTCAGGTGCTCACGACTTTACTCACTTAGCTCGTTGGGAAAAACACTTTACACGACTTTCCTCACTTAGCTCAGGTGAAATGAGTATTGTCCTGTCCTGTATTTGTCCTCTGCGTTGGTGGCGGCATAAAATAAGTTGATATAACTTGAGTGTGCCGTCACCATGTCTATGTCATGTGAAATGTTGAAATAAAAAAAATGTACCGTTCGCATGTACATGTATATTATGCGTATGTATTTGCTACTATACTACTACTATACTGTGTTTTCTGCTTTTTTGGAAACTTGAGTATCCTGTATGCTGTGTGTTGCCCTGTTGCCCTACTATACTGCTTTACACTGTAGTACAATTTCCGAAAATAATTTGGTATTGTGTTCTCGCTGCAAAAGCGCCTACATCGGCTACATATAGCGGCGAGAAGCAGAACTCCAGTCAGAAGCTCTGAAGAAGGTGTCTGATAGACATGGAAACGTCAGCACTTTATAGGTGAGAAATCTTGGTTGATCCTGTATGCTATGTCAATGGACATTTTCTCAGATCAGTGTAACGTGCATGTAACAATATTATTAATGTGCCAAGCAAGACAGCCTTGAAAAGGTTAAAAGATCAAGATAAATACACGCTGGTTTGATTCGATACACACACACACACACACACACACACACACACACACACACACACACACACACACACACACACACACACACACACACACACACACACACACACACACACACACACACACACACACATACACACATGGACACATCCAAAACAATACCTTCCTTTTAAGTCACGGAGGTAAGCATACATTTCATATCATGGTGCATTATTTTACCATGTCCTCAGACATCCCCAGTGATGCCAGGGCGGTGAAATGCAGCTCCAGACACGATGTTGCTGTCAGGACGACCAGTGAGCCATGATCAGCCGCTGTAGTCGTCATTGTCTTCACCGCATATCGTACTGCTGATCATGAGGCCATCATTGCCTTTCAGTTTCTTAAGCCCGGTTTACACTGGGCAAAATAAATCTGTCGGGCGTCGTTCGACGCATTTATTTTGCATATAGTGTAAATCGGGCCTTATACTTATTCTCAGCCACTGTCACTCCGTCCTATATATTATTTAGCCAGATGAATGGATAGGACCCGTACAATGTTGTGTGGCTACGGCAGGGGCCACACGTAGAAACTACCTGCCTGAAAAAAAACTAAAAACTTTAAAAAAAACTGAGGATGACATCAAGAGTGACAAGTCCTTTCAAAACTAAAGAAGCGGTTAACACCTTGGTAATCTTATGTGTGAAAGAGTTTTGTGATATAAATGCCTGTGTGCACTAGTTAACGATGAAGCGTTGGCCAGTGAGGGACATGTTCGCATACGTGCAACTATGTCTATACCATTGTACAACAGATTGTGACTGTGTGAACGGAACTGTTTGTTGGAACGACTCAAATACACAATTTTTGTCATCCTATACTTGACTACGAGTGTTTTTTATGATGGTTGTTCCTAAATATGACGGTTAGGTACGTCGATGAGGGTTAGACACAGTTTAGCTGTTAGTATCATGTATGTAACCGTATGATATAAGTAGATTGGTAGTAGCTTTAATAGTGAATGAACTTTTAATATTGCACAACAATCGTACAAGGTACAATGTATGGCAGTACTACAACACTAAACTAGTCTAGAGAAATACATCAAAAACATGTCCAATAACAGGTAGGTAACATAGTGTGTTGATATATAATTATGTATTAATTATTTGATCTCGCATATGTAATGAGCTATGGAGAAATTGACCTATGTAAACAGAAATAGAGGTTGGGCATGATAACAATACATGGAACATATCGAGCTGTGTATCAGGTAGTATGAGGTCCGTCTTAGTAGTTATATTCTGTAATAGCACATCTCTTTCTTTACTATAGGTAGGACAAGTCATAACAAAATGAAATTCATTTTCAACATTTAGATTACATGTGGGACACAATAGTAGCCCCCCCAAGCCTGGCCGACGGTACTCGTAATCTCCAAGCAGATCGTGGCAAAAGACAGTATCAAATTGGCCAGACAGTATCTATTCGCCAGAGAGGTGGCGTACGTTATTGGACTCTCTCTGGCCAATGGATACTGCCTGGCCAATTTGATACTGTTTTTTTTTGCCACCCTAGGATCTGCTTGGAGATTATGGTATACTGTGGCTAGAGATTTTGGTCGTACCACGTAACCCGCAGTTGTAATTTTAGTCGCAAGAGGACGCCATTGCTTAACGTCTAGATTTTCAAAAGGCAGAAACTTTGACAGGGCGCCCTTTCTCCTTTCTTTTGCTTAAAGGTATACCAAGACATTCAGGGAACAATGTAGAAGAGGGGAAAGTGGAGATAAAAACTAGCATGTTATCTGTCTACTTGGCCAATTTCTTCTCTGTCCAGCCGCTTCTGAAGCCTGGTAGAGGCTAGCAAAGAAAATACAGCGCGCAAGAACTTACTCTCCAAGCAGAGCTTTGGGTTTTGGATTATGTTTGGCGTGTTTGTGTTTTTAGGCTTTTTTTTTATCAGGGTTTCTTTTTTGCACTGGAATTTTTGTTCCAGATACCAAAACCCAAACCTCTGCTTGGAGAGTACAAGTAGCAGTCTACCAGGCTTCGGGAGGCGGCTGGAAAGAGTAGAAATCAGCCAAACAGAGAGATAACATGCCAGGGGAGTTTGTCTGCTGGGAGAGAACATGCTATCTCTCTATTTTGTCGATTTATACTCTTTCCAGCCGCCTCCCGAAGCCTGGTAGAGGCTAAAGTTCAAGAACTCTCGCAGCCAGCAGCTCTCACAGCCCGGTTCCCAAATCTCGCGAGAGCCCGTACTTCACGCGAGAGTGCAGTCGGGCTAGCCTTCGACGTGGTGAAAGCAAGCGGTTGTCATCTAGAAATTCCCCCACAAATTCGGCAGCACCTAGAGGCGGTACAGAAGAGTTAAACA
Source organism: Branchiostoma belcheri (assembly GCF_001625305.1). Lineage (NCBI taxonomy): Eukaryota > Metazoa > Chordata > Leptocardii > Amphioxiformes > Branchiostomatidae > Branchiostoma > Branchiostoma belcheri. Next base: position 1,513,269 of record NW_017803898.1, on the reverse strand, counting down.
TGGCAGGAGACGAGAAGCAAGTACGCAAGAGAAACGTCGAGAAGTCCGACGCAAAAAACGGCAAGAAATCCAAAGGTAAGCGCCTTAAAAAATATAAAAGTAGGTTGTTCTAGCAAGAGTTGCAAACGCGGCAGTAGACTGGGCGAAACCATTTTTTCATAGGTAGTTCGTAACCTTATTTTCGATTTCACACAACCACAACAAAACTTTTTAATCGAACAAGTTGTTTCTAATAGACCTTAATAGTTTCTGTCAGAGTGATAGATTACGATTCCATGTCCTTGCGTAGAGTTTGATAGTGTTTGTGACCGTTTTGGAAGGCAGGAATTTCACAATATCCCCCCTGTGACGTGGTCACTCCCGAATATGGCTACGTTGGCATTCCCAGTATGTGTTGTGCATGTGTCAATTACGTATAATTTAAACCGCAGTTTCTAAACTTGACCAAGTGTTTCGTGCATCGAGTTTTGATCTCGCAATAATTGGAATAAGTGGCTAAGAAGGGTTTATAGGGTTAAGGGTTTATTTTTTCTTGCAAATATTATTTGGAACTGGAACTGTGGAAGTTATTTAGGTTTAATAGGCTCAAAATAACTTGTGTAAATTATTTTTGCTGTGTATTATGTAATACATGGAATCATATACTAGTTTTGTGTTTAGATTATAGAAATGTTCTTGTTTTCTCCTTGTAATTGTGGAAGCAAATGCGCAATTTTGTTTGCAAGGACCAGTGATAATGTACTGTAGATCTTGAAATATTTGCACTAGTTTTTATTTCACTGTGTGTGACCCCTGTGCTACACAGAGTTTGGTGATACGGTATCCTCTACCAGGCTTCAGAAGTGGCTGGAAAGAGTAGAAATTGGCCAAATAGACAGATAACATGCCAGGGGAGTTGGTCTTCTTGAGGCAGTATCAGAGCGGCAAACTGTACTTTAATGTAGTGATAGTGAACCAACTCCCCTGGCATGTTATCTGTCTATTTGGCCAATTTATACTCTTTACAGCCACCTCTGAAGCCTGGTAGTGTGAGGCTAGTGATTCTGGTCAATGGTCAGTAGGTTGCATTTCCTATAAAGTGTAATATGATCTTCCTAATGTCAGAGGACCAGTACCAGTACTGCTATCCAGATGTGGCCTTCTTACTAAAAAAGTGGCAGATTAACTACCAAGATTGACTACTGGGTCACTTATGGTTTAATAGTTCACTGTTGGCCAGAATTTATCGCAAATATAAATTTTGCAGATAATAATTATGTTAACGCCTTGCCCAGTGTATATTATGATTAATTATCTTATGATAAAGAAGAAACCATAGGATATCCAGAAAAAGAAGTAAAAGAAAGTTATGAGTAAAAGACAGAAAGAAGTAGAAGCTATACAACTGTTCAATTCTGGTATATATTTCCATGTTAAAAGGCCACGCCAATGCTACAAGGTTTGACTTTTAATTTTTTTTTGCACTCAAAATTTCACCAACAGATTTAAAAGCTTAGCCGTCAACAATGATTAAAGAAGAATTTAATCTTCTTGACAATGATTATGTTGGATTTGTAAAAATTCTATTAGATTTAGCAAGGAGCTTATAAGCTTGGATTTAGCCATTATTCACTTAAAAAGTTGATAAAGGTCTGGGACATTTTGGTCATTTACATCCTGGAAAATTGAGATACAGATCATTGTTTGTTTTGTCTGTGCTACTTATTCACACAAAATATGTACATGTAAATAAAAAACGGTATTATTAAAAGGAGCAAAAGGAAACAAAGAAACTAATACATATTGATTAAATGCGTAAGCAAGAGCAATTCACTATGGACAAAAAACATAATGAGTTGTCACTTATGAAAAGGAGTGGGATTTGACTTCAACTTGAAATTTCTGTTGTGTGTTGTTCTTAGCCTCCGTAGCAGGCTTATAAAACTAGGGGTTTGGTGGTCTTCAGCTGTTTTCTGATAAACCCAGTTCTAAAAACGGGGGTAATTTAACGAGGCCGGCTTTGTTGTCTATATGCAATCAGAAAATAGCACATAAAAAGCTTCCAAAGACCCTGAAAACCCCCAAAACCCCCAGTTTTTGGCATTCTATGGAGGCTATGTCTTTTATTGTTCAATTGAATCAAGGAAACCATGAAACTGAATTCCTTTGTTGCATATCAAACACTGAAACAGTTTATTTGGTCCACAGTTAATTTGTTTTTCACACCTAGATGTTTGTTTAAGTAGAATAATAAGTGATAACGACGAGACAGTTTGCAAACATGCGTGGCGTGAACGCAAAGTTTTCACCCCTTCTTGGTGTGAACGAAATCCTTGGTGCAAACAACAGTGTTAGTATAAAGTTGTCCAGCCAGTTTTGTATGTCTTTAAAAAATAATGTAAATCTAAATACATTTGCTTTTGCATTGACATTATTTCATGGTATGAGGAAAAGGAAGGTTTTTGTTGTGTTTGTTTGAAGTTCACATTTGAAACAATTCTGTAGTACAAAAAATTATTGAAATACAAAATTCATATTCGTGATGTCATGATTTTGCATAAGAGGTCACAGTGAAAACTACAAAACTAAAACCGCTGCAAAATTTCTGAATTTACGGTATCCAGCCAGCTTTGTGTATCTTGCCTCTTGATCAAACAAACTTCCAGACCACCTTGGGGTTTAGCAAATTGCCGAGTTTGCAAACTCTTCTAGTATAGAGGATTTTTTGTTCAACTTGTTTGAGTTCTACTCTAATATCGAGGTAACAGTGGTATTTTATAATTACAATTACCAGGAAGCGAGTGGAAGTACAAAGTACCAGAATATCTATCTCCATACATGTTTATGATATTTTATATGTCAACATTCGACCTGTACAGTACTTAGCCCAGTAGAGCAAAAAGGTACAATTAGCGATTGTCTATGTAAGTATGTTTGACAATGAGCTTACAAGGAAATGAAATGAAAAAGAAAATGTTTATATTTCCTAAAGCGAATTGCCTGTTATTTTGAAATGCTGCACACAATTTTGTATGATCATATTCAATGTAACTTTTTATCATGTTTTGTATTCATTTTCTTTTACAGCATTTTGCTATTGCCAGTCAGCAAATGTACACACAGTGTGGTTATTGTGGTCAGGGCCGTTCATTATTGAGTAGAAACCTCATTGTGATTTCACGGGTCATTAACTTTATGGCCCTATAGGGAGGGGGGCTGTTTGAAATCTAACATGCAAAATGGCCTTGCAAAGGTACAATACCATGCATATATCTTGTAAGTAAAATCAAGGAGCTTTCATCAAGGAGCTGTGATGAAAGCTCCTTGGTAAAATAAGCAACCTATTCATTTCAGGGCTCGAAATCCTTTTTTCTGCAAACCAACACTGGTGCACATAATGTTAAAAATTACCTGCACTGGTCAGAGAAATTTTACCTGCGCAACTTAGAATTTAGGAAGTATGGATCATACTAAAACTAATGCCATTACAATGTATTTCTTTTCTGATTATAGTTTCTTATAGTTTCTTTCATGTTAAATGTACATATTAAAATGTACATGTAACATCACATAATACGTATCTACATGAACTAGGAACTCCGATCCGTTGCACATCTGAGTGAAGCAGACTTTCAAAAATAGCCTGTACAAAACGTCACAAAGCTCTGAGGGTATCATATCAGACCTACACCAGTCATATACGGCAGGGAGAACCCTAGATCGCCTGGTGTGACCTTAGGATTGAAAATTACCTGCACCAGACAGTCACAAATTTTATACCTGCACCTCTCACAATATAGGACGTATGGATCATACTAAAAACTAGTACTGTTCTGATACCATTGCCATTACAATATATTTCTTCTCTCATTATCATCTATATCAGCCAAGCTATTTCTTTTTGTAAAATGTACATATTTCTTTGTACATCGATGTAACGTTACATAATACATATCTAACATGAAGGATAGAAACTCTGTTGCATCTCTGAGGCACTGCTCTGACTTTCAAAAATAGCCCGTACAAAACGTCACAAAGCTCTGAGGATATCGTATCAAACCCACAGCGGTCATATATGGCAAGTCGTACCCCTTGCCTGGTGTGACCTTGTCATGGTCTAACCAACCAAACCATACGGACTATAACAGCTGTATCAATGTACGATTGTATCGCCAGTATGGATGGTTTGGGTGAGTATGTCCCGGTATTCTGTCCAGTCGAGATTTTATTACAAAGGTCCAAATTCTAGCAACGATCTTTGGTATTATTTGCCTATTTCCCTGGACACTTTATCTGAGTGACTGTCTCTGAAAATAGACCATTCGCTGATAGTGATAATCGTAATACCTTTCGAAATGCAGTGTATTTGTTAACGATCGTTCGATTTAGGAGGTATTGTTAATGTCCAGCTCAGATTTTATTACAAAGGTTACGGATTCTTGCACCGATCTTTGGTATTATTTGTCTATTTCCCTGGACACTTTATCTGAGTGACTGTCACTGAAAATAGAACGAACGTTTGCTGATGATCATGATAATGCCTTTCGAAATTCTGTATATTTAACGATCATTTGATTTAGGCGATATATATGAGCTACTATAGCTTCTAATTGCAGATATGATCGTATAAGTGTGATAGATGTATTCTAACAGTTAGGAGAGTACAGATATTTTCTATGTACAGAATGATATGGGGGATATAGCAATGGCTTCAGCCTAGCATACCTACACGTTCAGGGGTTGTGCACTGTTCTATTTTTGATAATGACAGATTAATTAATGGATTCTACATACCGCATATCAGTTCCAAGGCTATTACTTCTATTTGCTATAGTAATGAGGCTAGAATAAATTTAACCTTACTTATTATGTATAATGACATATCATTGTTCTATTAGTATGATATGATATGTGGTGCAAAACCCCCCTCCCCCTTTGTTTGACCTCTATTTTGACCTTGGTATGTGATAAAATGGCGGACCAAGAAGAACTGGTTCTTAGCAATACATGTATATGCTTAAACTTGTCCACACTTTTTAGAATTTTGCTTGAAGAAAGTTCATTGAAAGCATTAATGCAATTAAATTCCATTCAGTAATTGTGCTAAAATTAGTAGTAAAAAATTGACATGATTTATAAGTAACACATTTATTAGAAAATGTCATTTCTAAAATAATTCCTACTTTTCTAAAAGCTTGAATTATCCATTTAAAATAAAATGAAGGAATCTGTCGTCTAATGAGCTAGATATGGCACCATGCTATTTTTAGCTAGGCTTATTTTTGTATAGCCCTTTACTTTAGTAGTAGGCTCGGTCAAGTAAGAACAAGAACAAGTTGAAAACCTTAAGCTTCCATACTGCCATTATTATTTTACCAAGTGTCTATTGCATTTTCAAAAATAATTGACTCAAGCACTGACGTTTCTGACTTATAGGAAAAAGAGAGGTGTCTTTTGACTCTGCACTGGGCAAAGTCTTATCAATTTTAGATAAAGATCTTTCAAATCTCATTCGAGTCATTTAAACTGCAATGTGTCACATATCCAAGTATAATGTAGGCCAAGGCTTTAGCCCCCAGAGCTTTTGTTATCTTTATGGATATCAGACTTACATGTACTAGGGTAACTACAAAATTGTACTTGTACACATATTCAACCTCATGTACATATTTTTATGCCAAATTTGCTGCCTAGCTTGTCCTTGCAATATTACAAAGTTGGTAATATACGTAAAGATTTTCATTCTAATTCTATGCTGCAATGTATCACTCACTCACTAATAATTAGTAATATGATATAGCGGAAGGTTTGGGCCTGTAGGGCTTTTCTTATCTTTGGGAAACATCAGACTTAAAAAGTTACAATTATTTGTGCACGTATTCAACCATATTTACATATTTTTATGCCAAATTTGCCTTTTCTTTGTTCGTATATAATTGTTTTAGACAATGTCTGGATACCTATCTAGAACAAACAACAAAAATGCCAACAGGTCAGACATTAGGTATACAGTGTGCCACATGTGCAGGGAAATCTGGGTCACAGAAATGCACAGTGTGCCAGAAAACCACAAGGGTCATTGACTCCTACTAGGGCCTAGGGAAAAAGTGTTGTGTTTCCTGTTTCAGTCCTGAAGAAATTAGGGTCAGTCCTGAAGAAATTAGGGTCGGTAGGTAGGGATTATCTTTTTTTTTTTTACTTCAGTGATATCTATAGGGGAGTCCAACTTATACAATACAGTTTAACAAAGTAAAACTTGCATGATGACACTTTTATTTTCAATGTCAATGTCGGAAAACCGATTGTACAACGTTTTATCACTCAGGTGTCAGATTATGGAGTTAGGAAAGGTTGATCAGCTCCTCCGTTGCAGGGGTCCACCCCCCCCCAAAAAAAGTCGGCAGGTTTTTCTAGGGTTGGTCGGGAAACAGTCTGGGCCTAGGAAAATAAATGTTGTGTTTCCTGTTTCCCAACCGACCCTAGGAAAACCTGCCGACTTTAGACTTTTTTTGGGGTGGAGCCCTGCAAGGGACAATTTTTTGAGCTGATCAACCTTTTCTAGCTCCATGATCTGACACCTGAGTGATGAAACATTGTAGAATTGGTTTTCTAACATTGACATTGAAAATACAAGTGTCTTCATGAAAGTTTTACTTTGTTAAACACGTATTGTATAAGTTTGTCCCCTATATAGATGTCACTGAAGTCTAAAAAGAAAAAAAGAAAAAAAAAAAGGTAATTCCTATCTACCGACTTTTTCAGGACTGAAACAGGAAACACAACGTTGTATTCCCTAGGCCTCACACAAATGCACAATGTGCCAGAAAACCACAGGCATTACAGACAAAGGTCGTTGACTTTTTGTAGCACCATGGATTATTCTATTTATATTGGAGGGGGGATTCTAATTTTCTTTCCAGTGGGAGGTCTACGTATGGATTTCCTTGCAAATTGATAAGACATGTTAGAGCCTTAATAGAGGACTAAGAACTTAGGGTATCACATAAGTCTATCTTTTAAGTAGATTTTGATTGCAGATAATATTGATCGAATGATGATTAATGATGATTTATATCATATAATATCTATGTAGTAAAGCAGTGGCTTTTCAAGATTGAATCTCAGCTCTGAAATGAAGGAGGCCAAAGAGGAGAAGCACAAATTGTTTTGATGTTTGTGATGTGATGAGTTTGAACTCTCACAGCAAGCTACGATCTTTAGGTTTGTATCATGATGTATGAATACTTCACGATTATCTGTATCTGTATAGTCAGTATAACCGCCTTTCAGTACAAGTGTAAGTCACCTGCTTCGCAGGCACGCAGTGTGGCGGCAGCTGGCTTTATTTCACCGAACGACCTTTGCTATCTAGCGATGATGCCCCAACTGTACTTGGTGGCAGCGAGCTCCGCTCTACAATGTTTTTTGTCATTTTGTACATTAACATTGCCTGTTTCCTTTCCACTTTCCAGCAGTGTCCAATGGTACTAAGAAGGAGACCAAGAATGAAAAGCCGTCAGCCTTCCTGGTGTGGATGTTGGTGGTGGCAGTAGTAGCCGTGTGGGGGACTGTTGTGGTGGTCAAACTGGAACTGGTCGACTACAAGGGCATTATTGGTCAGTCTTGTTTGTTTGTTTATTTGTTATGGTGTGGATGTGGTGGTAAAATATTTCAAAGAAAAGATTTGTTTGACACAGAACAATGGTCAAATTTGGCCCCAAAAGTGTTTATGGATTATCATTTAAGACCATACAAGTCACAAAGTCAATGCCATATATTATACCAAAAGGCTATGCTAATTCAGTGTTCAAGAATTGTATCATTCATTTAATGTACCTGTTTGCACCAAACTCAAAACAGGAAAGATGGTAACCTTTGACTTAACTTCATAAGTGTCTCCAACATGCCTAGCAATTTTGCAATGAGGCCATGTTTCGTAATGTGTTCTCGTTGCAAAAGCGCAACTTTCAGTCGGAAGAAGTTTGATAGACACCGAAATGTAAGCAGTTGCAAGTCTGTACTGGTTGTGTAAATGAAAAGTAACTAACTATCTCTGCGTTTTTCCTCCACTGAAACAGCCAGAATAACAGAGCGTGGTTTGGAGCCTGACATCTCGTACGGTGAACCACCGGTGGCAGAGAAACTGCCCGAGGAGGAACTCAAGAAAGCAGAAGAAAGCATACCTGAAGCCAAGAAGGAAGGTAAGACGTAACATAAAACATCTTTAATTTGGAATGAAAGATTTATTCATTAAAACACAAAGCGGCCATAGGCTGAATTGCGTGTTTCATTACACATAATAGATTAAAAAGTACACATAAAAAGTACATACTTAAACACATTAAACGCAAGTAAAAGGACACGATTCTTAAAACCTAATTTCACCCTATATGTCCAGACAACAAAATATCCAAACTGGACGTTTGGCCGCAGTACCTTAACAAGCTGCCAGAGGGCCCAAAATCCAACCATTTCGATGTGTCATCAAGACCTACCCACACACCAAATATCAACATTGAAGACAATCCATTGAAGCCTTCTTGAGTTACCATGTTTTACAGACAGACAGACACTATCTTACTGCTCCTCCTCTGAGCTTGAATCTGAAATGGGAGCTAACTTCAAAATCTTTAACAAGTACAACAACAAAGATTTTATTATTATTTTTCTGATGCTTAGAACTGATGCCAAGAATATCCTGCATATTACATTTTGTATCATAAATTTTGATATGAACTAAAATACCTACAAAAATATTTGGGTGCACCAGTGCGCCCACAGAAAAAAATTGGGTGCACAGCTCCAATTTTGGGTGCACTTTAAGGTGCACATGCACCCAGTATTTCAAGCCCTGTGTTAGGTTTTTAAATTAGGCTTGTCACCCATTCTGTAGCTTGAAAGCTTGTTCAACACTGGATCAGACGGTCAGAGTGTAAAACAAACTGACCCAGATTTTGCTATCTGCTCTGCTGGTTAAAAACAGCCCCTAGCTTCAGCCTTGTTTTCTACACCTGTGGGTGACCTAGTTGCAACTGGACAGGAAGTATTATACTTACTGTAGAATGCACTTAATTTTGCAGAGATTATATTTTGTTATAGTGTTTTTTGCTAGCCTCCATAGCATGCCAAAAACTGCGGGTTTTGGGGGTCTTCGGGGTCTTTGGAAGCTTTTATGTGCTATTTTCTGATTGTATATAGACAACATAGCCGGCCTGGTTAAATTACCCCCGTTTTTTAGAACTGGGCTAATCAGAAATCAGCCGAAGACCACCAAACCCCCAGTTCTATAAGCCTGCTACGGAGGCTAGGTTTTGCACTGTTTTGAATTTGCATTTGAAACAATTCTGTAGTCCAGTAAAAGTTAGAGGGATCCTGGGCCCTACTAGTGTTTGGGTAGGCGTCAGGAAGGGCATCCAGTAGTAAAAAACTTTGCTCCAAAAATGACTTGCACTTGATGCAAGCACATCTATTTCCCGGTTTCCGGGGAAAAATGACGTTAAAATTGAATAAGAAGAAGAAGAGGAAGTTGTAACACATTTTTTAATGTACAGTGTTGTGAATTTCCAGTGGAGAGGGCACTGTAAAAACATTGAATAGAAAACTACCGCAAAAGTTTCTGCATGTACAGTACTTAGCCAATTCCTTACCTGTCTAAGGCTTGTTCAGTAGAACAGAGGTACATTGTATTGTCAGTGAGTGAGTTTATATTTAGACAGTTCTGTTCCTGATTTTGAGACATTTGCATCCGTCTTGCTGTGGGCTAGATATTTCATTCCTCTGACCTAGTTTGAAGAGCCTTAAGGCTTTGGAGTTTGCAAAGGCTAGGTAATGCTTGCACAGTCTTGCAGTTTTGCAGTTGCACTGTATAGTCACATGTACACTAGTGGTGGCTGCCAGTTATGACACCATATATTACTATACTAGTATAGCATTGATACATGTATATAGCATTGAGTCTCACATGAGGTATTAAAGTCATACATGTACATGTATCATGTAGGTATAGTTGAAGAAAACCCATTTTACCCACCTCCAATCCAAACAACTTTCTACATCAGTTCTACATTGTCCACCATGTACTCTTTTCTCTGTCATTCTGTTTTGTCCTCTGTTCTTTCTTTTCTTCCTTCATTCCTTACCTCTCCTTTCCACCTCCTGTAGCCAAGAAAGTCAAGATAAAACTACCGCAAACTAAGGAAGAGAAACCTGCAAAGACGGAACCGTCTAAGAAAGAAGAAGGTACAAGTTGTTAGAGTAGAATGTCTTGGAGTTTGACTAGCACGGTATCCATTCTGATCTAGCATGGATTCCTCCTTAGAGATTTATACTAATGTGCATTGCACACTTGGTAGTCCTTTGCAGTTGTACGTATGGTTGATGTTCTGCTTGTGTTGCAAAGTTTGATGAAATCAAGTTGAAGTGTACTTGTATACGATCATATGACTTTTCAGTACAAAACCTTGCATTTCATGGCTTGAAAAAGTTGAAGCATGTTTAACTGTTAGTGTGGTGGTCATGGTGTCATGGTGTGGTGTGCATTTTGAAGGCATGAAGAAATTAAATAACAGTAAATTCACATACATGTAGATTTAAATTGTACAATGCCCGAGACGTGTGAGACATAGATCAACATCTTGGCCCGTAAAACAAAGATTTCTTCTGTCTTCTTTATCTTTTATTTGTGTCTGTCTATCCGTCCGTCTGTCTGTCTGGAAACAAAATAAAACAAAACACAAAAACAACAAAATATATCAGCTCCTAAGAAGGAACCACCCGCTCCGAAAGAAGTAAAGAAAGAAAAAGAAGTTCCCAAGAAGACGACCACTCCTAAAGAAGAGACCGCTGCCAAGGAGGTAAAGGAAGAAAAGCCTGCTCCAAAGGAGAAACCAGCTCCAAAAGAGGCCGAACCTCCTACGAAGAAAGAAAAACCTGCTCCCAAAGAACCAAAAGAAGCTGCGAAACCAGCACCCAAGGAGGAAAAACCTCCAACCAAAGAGGAGAAAGCTGCACCTAAAGAAGTGAAAGAGAAGGCACCAACTGAAGAAAAACCTCCTAAACCGTCTCCTAAAGAACCAAAAGAGAAACCTGCCCAAAAAGCTACTGTCAAAGAAGAAAAACCTCCCGCGAAGGAAAAACCAGCCGCCAAAGAGGTGAAGGAAAAGCCAACCGCTATACCTGCTGTGAAAGCAGCGGAACCACAAGTGAAGAAAAAGCTGGAGAAACCCGCAAAAGAACCTGCTGCCAAGAAAGAAGATGCCAAACCACCAAAAAAGGTGGAAGCAAAACCTTCAGCTAAACCTGAAGCCCCAAAAATTGTAAAAACTGAAAAGGCTGCAAAGCCTGCTCCAGAGAAGAAAATCGCGAAACCAGAAGCGAAGAAACCCGTCGAGGTAGCAAAAAGACCGCCGCGCGCAAAGCATGTCCCGCTGAAAAGGATTCCACCCGTAGAAAAGAAGGTAGAAGCACCGAAAGAGAAACCTAAAGTTGAAGAAAAACCCGTTGAGGCAAAACCAGCGAAACATAGACATGTTCCGCTGAAGAGAATAGAACCAACAACACCCGAAAAAGTCGCAGAAAAGCCGAAAGCTGTGAAAGAACCACCGAAGAAAGAAGAAGTTAAGGCCGCAAAAGAAGAACCCACAAAACCATCAAAGCACAGGCATGTGCCGCTGAAGAGAATAGAGCCTGAAAAACCTAAAGAAGCTGTGAAAGAACCTCCGAAAAAAGCTAAAGAAGCTGTGAAACAACCTCCAAAAGAAGACGTAAAAGTGGCACAAAAAGAACCTGTGAAAAAAGCCAAACCAACAGAAAAGCACAGACATATGCCTCTGAAGAGAATAGCGCCAGCAACACCTGAAAAGGTCGAAAAACCCGCCAAAGAGCCACCAAAAGAAGCTAAAACACCAAAAGAAGCTAAACCTGCACCAGAAAAAACTGCGAAAGACACTAAACCAGTGGAGAAACATAGACACATGCCTCTTAAAAGAATAGAGCCAACACCGAAGAAAGAAAAGGAAGAACCAAAAGCCATAGAAGAACCGCCCAAAGCCGAAACACCACCAGAAAAGAAGGCTCCTTCCTACAAGTTGAAGCCCAAACGTGTCCCTATCTCCAAAGAACCACCTTACAAGCTCAAACCCAAGAAACTTGCAGGAGAGAAGCCCAAGAAAGTAAAGAAAGTCAAACCGGTTATGATTAAGAAAGTTGTAGCTGAACCTAAGAAGATCGCCAAGGCTGTCAAACCGCCTCCACCCCAAGCCAAGCCACGAGCCAAGAAAGTTAGTTTAGAGCAGTATTCCAAGAACAAGCAAGAAGGTACTGGCTGAAGTGTGTCAAGCTGTGGTTTTGTGTGCTGTGTTACTAACAGCACGAAACATGGTATGGTCACTGCACGTACATGTACATTCAAGCATGGTGTACAATATTGTAGATGCTGCTACACTGTAGTGCCTACATGTAGTTATGCTGCTAGTCAAGAAAGATGAATATTGTAGTGCCTGTAAAGAACAATAGCTAGTGTACACTGATTTGAGTTCACACTAGAGCATTTTTGTGCTTTTTGGATCTGGCTTTGATTATAATATATATTATTAATCATGCATGTAGGATGGAAGTGCATTTTTATTGTGCTTTTCATTTTGAATTATAGCCTCAAAGCTGATATGTTTGCAAAAGTTTTGTTTGGGTTGGATGCATGTTCATTCTTGTTAACTTTTGCCTCAAAGTATTATTATATATAGTTGTGCTAGTTTTCAAAATATCAAGTGTGTGTTACTGTAACATACATGTAATGAGCACTTGCCAATGTTAGTACTTTTTAGTGCCCCCTTTATACTTATAGATAATTTTTTCATTGACAAAAATCAGAAATACTGACTACTGTATATAGTTCAGTTCACATGGACCAATATTTGTTTGCTTGTCTTACTCTTAGTAATTAGATGGGATTCTTGCCTCTTTCCTTTTCCAATGGATAAGCTCTAGATACGTCAAAAGTACAACATACAGTGCCTTCAACCTCGGAGGTCAAAAGTCAAGATTCAGGGAAGGAAAATGTAGAGCAGGAATGTAAGACTTCTGAACTCTCTTGCCATTATGTAGTCCTGTAGTTCTAGTCATGCATTTTAGCATTAGCAAATCATTATTTATCACCCTAAGCTTTAAAAGCTGCTTGTAACAGGAGCTGCCACCATAGTGCTTTCCAGTACTAGTACTGGTAGTATGTAGTTGTATGGCCAGGCGTTTAGGTTTTTGGTGTCTAATTGTTCATGATACATTGTACATAAGTTAATATCAAACGTAGATGGAAGGGAATTAATGCTACTTCTCAGCATGATTTGTATAATGTTGGATCATTTAGAAAAATTTTTTTTTACGGATACAAATCATAGTCATTTACTATGAACAAGATTGAACTGTAATTGCCAACATAACAAAATTGGACTCACCCAAATTTTTGACTGTATATATAACTCCAGTCTTTGTCAAGGAATGAGTACAGTCGAAAATTTGGGTGAGGTCAATTTTGTTGTGTTGGCAATCACAGTTCAATCTTGTTCATAATGACTTCTACCAACACATGAACTTTTAAGATAACATAGTCTTTACAGCATGCATCATCTCTATCATTTATCATAACAAAACATTGTCAAGATATCTGATTCAGAAATGAAGATTTGATTGAACATTGTACATGACACCTTCTTACATGCACCTCTATGCACAGTAATATTTTTGTACTTGTACATGACACCTTCTTACATGCACCCACAGCCTCTCTCTTTCACGTCACCATCCCTATTAACATCCACCTACAGCCAGTTGTCAAGAACTGTAAGTTGGGAAAGACACTATATGTATATACAGTTTGTATGTACCTGCCCTATACATGTTGGTCTGTATCTGTCTAGCCAACCCCACTAAAAGTTAGTAGAATGTGCACCACCCTTCCCCATAGCACACAAGCTTTGCACTCACACACAGTAGCAGTGGTTGTTCTATCTATTTCTGTTCTGTCTTAGGTTTGGACTTAATGAGGAGTCTTAACAATGTCTTTTCATGTACATGTAGCTGCCGTAATAAATCAAATACAATGTCCTAGGTATAGGAATGGCCACTGATCAGTGATATTATTCATATAACCTCTGCTCATATTTTAGGGTGCTTAGATTAATCATTCAAGGTTACTTATGAAGCCAAGATGCATTTGTTTGTCATTTTGTCTGTTGATAATCATGTACGGATATGTACTTCTAGTGAGTTCTACATTAATTCATGTGCTTTTATTTTTGGTAGTGCTTTAATTGAATTATAATGGCTGTACATTGTAGTTCAGTCTTTACTGCATACTAGCTAGCTCAGTGCCTGTCTTTATCTTCCATCATCTTTAGACATTGATCAATTATATGACTGACATAGACAGCACAATGTATTGTAATAGCTACTTTCCCTTTGCCTGGTTAGCACTAGACAAGACTGCCGTCCCTCCTGAAGCCCAGGGTGTAGTACTTCCTCTGAATGTCTCCCTGTTGCAGGATGAACTGTCAGTCCAGAAAAGTAAGACTTGCAGGCTGCATGAGCAACTTCGGTGTCATCTGTGTTGTCCCTAGTTCAGCTGTCCATGTGTAGTATCTGTAGGGTGAAATTGTTGTTCATGCCATAATGTGTTAATGTCCGAGTGTTTTCAAGTTGGTATACTCAATAGGGGTTATATCAATTATCATTCTCAATAGGGGGTTCATCATCCTCATTTACACTGTCTTGGTTAGTCTGTAGATGTTGTTCTCCATTGTAGTCATGCACGTTTCTAGGCATTTGATTGAAAGATTCTAGTTTTGACTACTGGTACCATGGTGGCTTTTAGTTATGGACAGTGTACCACACATGTACAGGAGTTTAACTTTTTACGGGCTTTGATCACCAAACATGCTTCTTGTTGTTTGGTCTGGAGTTACGTATATGGCATTGTATTCTCATAGTCATACTGTAGTCCTAGTGGGTCACAAACATACATTTTTGTAAATTGTACACTGGCACTACAAAGTGTTGTTTTGTCATTGTGGTGTTGAGTTTGCTTGATATCTACTACTGGTAACGTTAGCAATAATGCACTCAAAAAGTACATGATTGTAGTTAAAAATGTGATGATGATTAACAGTGTATGTGCCATTTTTTTTACTAAATGTTTAACATGTTGGTTTCTGGACATTGATACGTAGTAGCAGTATACATACTCGTTCAAATAATCATATAACTGTATGTACAGTTCTGTTTATGTATAATAGATCTGTACTGTAGGGAAACTTTGTGAATCAACTGTGTAGCATAGGCACAGTGTATGAAAAAAAGTTTGATATATAGTGCCACATTTGCCAAATATTTACAGTTCAAACCTTAATCTTTGTTAGATTATGATGTAATTACAAAACTGGTGAGTGTCACTAGTACATGTATGTCCACACCAGAGGTATAGATACAGAAGACAATCTATACATGGCTTGATAAAAGTTATTCACAAGATTTCTTCATATTATAATTATAGTATATATTTCATTAACTTTTGAGATATATTATCATCATAGTTACTAAGTATTAACACTTTTTTTCTGTTCTTTTCAGCAGCACCGCCAGCAGAAGAGAAAGGTAAGTGCCGTCAACATTTGTAATTTTCAAGAAAAAAAACCCTACAAACTAACCAGAACTGTACTACATGTACATACAAGTCATTTATACCAACTTCCTGACTCAAGACTGTCCCTCTCATGCTGTCTCTCAGCCATTCTTTCATTCCTTCATTCCTCAATTCCTCATGTTACATGTTTTTCCTTGTCTACATTCATTGTTCAAAAAGGAACCTGATAATTTTAAAGTCTACAATATAGATCAGTCCTTCTAAAGAACAGATTTAGAAGGCAGACTCGTCTTAGTAAAATGCTTTGAACTTTCAAGAGGATTTTATATTTTTATATTTTCTGTTATATTTAGTTCAAAACAAGTGTGAGAGAATCTTTAAAAAGTGAATGTTACATATTAGGATACCGAACTACAGATTTGAAAATTAAGGTCTCACCTACATGATTATTCAGTCAACTAAACTGTACATACATTTAATAAGGTATAATAATATAACGTAAGGTATAATTAAACAGATTTTTAACCATTAACTTGTGTTTGCAGAATGTATATTTAACATCATCATATAATTTGTTTGTGTGTTCTGAAAACAGAGACAACAACAAAAAAGAAAGACAGAAAGAGACAAAGTAAGGCATGATAAATAATAGTCTAGAACCAGTTTTCAATATTAACAACAAGACAGAGTTTTTGTGGTGAACTATAGCTTTTACTATTTGTTCTATGTGTATAGAATAAACTGAATTGACAAGCTACATATTGTGCATATGATGCTGCACTTTTATTGCATCCTTTTAAAATTTTCATTGCTGCTTGCAAGTAAAACTTCCCAATACAACATAGTTTCTCAATGATCAATTTATTGTTATTGTAGTTAAATTCAAAGGGACTGAGTCTTGCATTGGTCTAACTTGATTGCTTACCTTTCCTCTTTTAATGGAGTCTTGCACATCTGCAAACAATTATACATCCAGTAACTCCAGAGTGAATGTGGTGTGATTTTTGTATGTGGAATTTTGGAGAGTTCGTAGACAACTCCATACTTTGAATAAAACATTGCTTTTTTGCGGTACCTGAAATTTGAGTGGCAATGCTATGGGTTTGCAAAAGCAAAACCTGTGCAGTTTTGACATTGCCGCTGCATGGACCAAGCATGTACAAGCTGCATGCAGTGAGATTTGGAGTGCTGCATTTTGGGAACTCAACTATTTCTATGGAATCCGCATTTCTCCGGAGCTGCTGTGCCAAGATCCTTTTTCAACCAACAGGAGCATGAGGCAACCTCTGACCCCTGACCTCCAAACCTCGAGGCAACCTGTGAACCCTGACCTCCAACCCTTGAGACGACCTCTGACCCTGACCTTCACCAACCCTTGACTGATACCAGAGGACACTCCAAGGGTGGCTCCTGTGAAAGGACGCTTGACGTCAGGATGGTTAAATGCATCTGGTTTGACACGACCTTGACCTTGGTCCTTTGATCCTTGACCTTTAACCCTTGACCTTGGTCCCTTGACCTTGGTATGACCTAGGAACAGTTACAGCGACTTTGTTTATATCCTGCTTCCAATAGCATGGGCATTGCCCCTACAAAGGTACATGTATATTGTCTCCAGTCTACATATCTGTTTTTTTATTGTCTTGAAGTTCATAGTGTTGAATCTGGTAGCTTACCTGATCTCAAACAATCAGTCAATCTCATTTAAAACAAACAGAAGGTACAAAAATATGTAATGTAATTGTATGGTTTATCAGTTTTTCTCAACATTGTAAATATATAACACTAGTAGGCAGCTATTGGACTGAAAGCAGCAAGAACAAAATGTAAGTAAAAAGACAAATCATGTAAAATACCTAGACTAGAAATATATTTATGTTTTTGACAATATAGAAAATACAACAAAATTCAGACTCAGAGACTAAAATCAGTAAATTTTGTATGTACATTCAAGTGTGAAACTAGCTTGTTAGAGGAGCTCAAATACATCAATCCATTTGTAGTTTTAAGATTAAACGATCTAAAACTTCAAATTAAGAATTAAGATTGTCTGTCTCATCCTTAATTTCAGAAACACACAGCAGTTCACATCTCTTGTGTTTATAGGCTATTGGCTGTTAATTTGAAACTGTGGTAAAACAAGTAGAAGTTTGGGCTGGGTAGGTTGATACATTTTAGAGTATAGATCTTGTAAATAGTTCAGAAAGGAGGGATAGTGGGAAAGGTATTATACTTCTGGAGAATCTTTGAAACTACAATGGATGAGTGGCATAGGGGTAGATGGAAAGAAAGAAAATGTAAAAATGAAGAAAGGAATAAGAAACAGACCTCTGGTGTCTCATCACAAGAACTAATAGCAAGAAAAAAATAGGAAAAGTTGAGAAATATTGTGAAGGTATTGTAAGAGAAGAAAAGACAGCCAAGAAGATTAAGAAAGTCTCTCATAGCTGTTAACTGTTTTCCTACATTCATGATATGTTTCATTTTGTTGGGAATACAATTTGTCATTATAATTAATAGTACATTCATGTACATCATGTGTTTCTAGCCTTTTTTTACTGATTCAGAAACAAAACTGGGCATAAAAGTTTTAGTAATTATTCTACAAAATGGTGCTACCACATGTCTTTGTAAGGACTCAATTAGCAACACTCATTAGGTATGTGTACAACTGTACATAGTAATTAGTAATATAGTATACACCAAGGCTGTTTCAAGCTGGATTTTTATCATGCTTACCATCTGCAACCCTCTACAGGCACAGTCAGCCTGTTGTGTTGCATTGGAAGCACAGGACAACCAACCAAAGACTTTACAATGTATCCCTGTCCTTTTTTGTTGTAGCTGAGATAAATACAAATACAAAAGGATTTTTAATTGCATCTGTCTGATCTAAAAGGTGGATTTTCATTGCAAATAAAGATGAAGAAGAAAGCCTTGTAACAACGTCAATGATTTTGTTTCATTTGTCTGGTATTTTTTAGACTACCTGAACAATGGCAGTTCTACAATACTATACGTTGATTATTCCAATACTCAATAAATGGTATGTGTGTGCATACTAACTTCTATATAAGACATACAGGTAGTGAACATATTTTTCTTTTAAACCTCTATATTACTTAACACTTTAATAACACAAATAAGCAGCTTCAACATATTTGATGAATACTACATGAACATAATCAGTTTGCTACAGAGGAATAAAAACAATGTCATTATCATTGAACCCTGCCCATACCTACCTTAAACCTTCCTGTCCCAGACTTTTTTCACAACGTGAGACAAGAGACTTCTCTTTCTGCACCAAGAATGTACACACAGACACCTCTGGCACCAGTACCCATGGTCTACTAACACTGAAAAATCCTCTCTCTATTTCTGTCCACTCAAAAGTCAAGGTAACTTGTTGCTATATATCTTTTACTAAATCGTCAATTGTATACACTCGGGTAATGATAAAGCACTATTCTGTACTGGACCAATGATGATGATGTTCTGCATTGTACAATCTTTTGCATCAAGCCTTTGAGAAATAATGCTTTGCTATGCATATCTACATGTATTATACTTGACATGTATATATTAAGAAAAGCATTAGAGGTAATTATGTACTTGTAGGTACTAGATGTTAAGTGACTGCCCAACTTGCATACATGTAAATTATATACACCTCACTGTACTACCAACACCTTGAGTCCTTCTACCAATTTCATTTTTCCTCTTGATGAATTTACTGTCAATGATGGTAGCAAGTATCAAGACTTTAAGACGAGTTGTATTTTCTCCCGACCCTTTTATATAATTAGTAGAAGAAACAGCAGAACAAGAAATCGAAGAACCTGAAGCTGATCCTGGTAAATTTCTCATACTTGGCAATTTTGCCTTCTTATTTAGTAGTAGATTTCAACATGTTTCTTAGTAAAGAAACTTTTCTATCAATGCATTTAATGAATGGGAAGTTACAGCATGTTAGACCTCTCCTTGGTGCTGAATTATGGATAGTTATTGCTAAGTTCACTTCCATTTGAAAACATTGCATTTATATACCCAAATCAGTTTGGAAAGAATGCCTATAGCATCAGATGTATGTATAATGAATTTCCAGAGGTAATAAGTAAGGATATTAGCACAGGGAAATATGTGCAATACATGTGTGTCAAGTGACAGTCACCTCCAATTGCAAGAGTTGGAGTAGCTGGTAGCTTGTTCACTTGATATCTTTGAGTACCACAGTCGTAATCTTGTGCAATATGTGATATGTTGTGAAGTTAAGGGATAAAATCCTGGCCATTGTCACTATTGGACCCATTGCTTGTGCCATACAATGTACTTCCACGTGACTTAGGCTTCGGGTTATTTCAACTTGAGAAGGATGAAAGCTTTTATTTAAGCAAGCTATTTATCCTTGTATACGGTTATGAGTTTTAAGTGTTTATAATAAGATCTGTGATGACTTCTATTCCAAAGCAGAGCCAGCAATAGCAGAAGAGGAGACAGAACCTGAACCAGAACCAGTGGAAGCAGCTTCAGAAGCTCCTGAGGAAACACAAGAAGTGGAAGAACCTGTGGCAGCTGAAGAAGTGGCAGTCGTCCCTGAGGTCCCTCAAGAAGAAGATACAGAGGCAGATGCTCCAGCAGAAGAGCAGGCAGTGGCTGAAGAGCCTGAAGAAACTGTTGAAGAGCCAGAAGTAGCTGCAGAAGAACAAGAAGTTGTAGAAGAACCTGCACAAGAAGTTGTAGAAGAACCAGAGGTTGCTCAAGAAGTTGAGGAAGAACCACAAGAAGTTGTAGAGGAACCAGAGATTGCTCAAGAAGTTGAAGAGGAACCTGTGCCAGAGGTTGCAGAAGAACCTGCTCAAGAAACTGAAGAAGAACCAGAAATTGCCCAAGAAGTTGTAGAAGAGCCAGAGGCTTCACAAGAAGTAGTAGAAGAGCAAGAAGCTCCAGTAGAAACTGCTCAGGAAGTTGTTGAAGAACCAGAGCAAGCTGCAGAAGAACCAGAAGTTGCACAAGAAGTTGAAGAGGAACCTACCGAGGAATTACCTGTCGAATCACCTGAAGTGGTTGAAGACACTCCTGAGGAACCAGAGGATGCCGCAGAAGAACAACAAGAAGCTCCTGAAAATGTGGAAGAAGCTGTTGAAGAACCAGAGGTTCCTGTTGAGGAGGAGAAAGAGCCTGAAGTCCCTCAAGCAGATGCACCAGTTGATACAGAGCCAGAAACTGCTCCTGAAGTTCCCGAAGTTGTAGAGGAAGATACCAAGGAGCAAGAGGAACAACAACCTGAGTTTGAAGTGGTTGAAGAAAAGGTGGATGTGCCTGAAGTAGAGGAGGCTGACATTGCAGCATCAGAACCATCTGAGGAGGAACCAGAGATTGCAGAGGAGCCATCTGAAGAACCAGCAGTCGTTGAGGAAGAAGATCAAGCACCCGAGGTAGCCAATGAGAAAGAACCATCAGAAGAAACAAAAGAGGAGCAAGAAGTCGAGGAACCTGCCAGTGAAGAACCTGAAGAAGCATCTGAAGATGAGCAACAAGAGGTTGCAGATGAAGAAGAGGTGGTCCAGGAACCTGAAGGAACACAGGATGAGCAAGAACCAGAGAAGGAAGAGGAGGAAGAACCAGAAACTGAGGATGCTGCTGAACCTCAAGCTGATGAAGATGAAGAAGAAGATGATGACACTGTAGAGGAGCCTGAGGAAGCTCAAGAGGAGGCATCGCAAGAAACAGAGGAGGAGCAAGAACCAGAGGAACCAGCCAGTGAGGATGCTACGGAGCCAGAGGCTAGTGAGGATGAAGATGACACAATTGAGGATCCAGAACCAGCCCAGGCTGACGAGGCTCCTGGTACAGTAACCGATCTTGATGTCCTCCTGCTAAATAATCCTACAATAATCTGTTCAAAGAAATTCTTAAAAGCAATGTGCAATCTTTACAATAGAAATGAATGCAAGCATGCCAATGTAAAATAACCAGCTCACCAATTAACACTGGTTTACATCATTGGGAGATGTTAAAGATCATTGACTAACCAGATAATTGGGCTACACACTTACATGATTGTATGTCAATATGCAAACCACTCTTCATATATTTAATGTATTTACAAAGGTTAAAAGGCAACACTACAGATCCCCTTTGATATCAGAAATGCACAAGAACATAAGTAAGCTTAAACAGATAAAATGCACCCCAAAAGAGGTAATATAATAAAGAGAGCACACCTTTTCCTTACTTTGAAGAGTAGTTCAGGCAACCAACTAAATTGGCTTTGAAATCTATAAGTTATACATACTTACAGTAGTTCATTTATGGACTGCCAAAATTTGTCTTCACTTTATTTGCATATCAATCAATAGTTTGTGCTTATAAACCTGCATTTCTCCACTGGTCCCTCAGTCACTGACAAAAGCTAGTGGATACTAGCTGAAACGTCTGACCATTTCCAAAATCATATCCAGTTGCTTGGGTAACTGCTTTTTGGCGGTAGTTCGTTTATGATTTTCCCATTGTCCCCATTCCCCATTTCCCACCAAGTATAACCCCAACACCATCTGTGCAACAGTGAATCCACAACCAACAGTATTTCTATGGGACCATGTGTTTTTGCTACATGTTTGTTGCATTTTGATCATCCACCGTTTCCATGACAATGCTACAGAAGATGAGGCTGAGTCAGGGGAGGAAGTAGACCTGCCAGATGAAAATGCCATCGCAAAGGAACAGCAGGCTGCAGGGGAAAATGGTAACACATCACTTCATTCTATCATGAAAGTTCATCTGTTTTAGTATAGTTTAAAGTTAAAACTTTTGGTCCAACACAATAAAGTTCTCTCACCTAGAGTTTTCGACCAGTCACTCTGGTCTTCCTCAGTAGACTGACTCAGTGAGGCTTGTCACGTGGCTTCTTTGAAGTGTGACATCAAGACTGGGTCAGAGGTATCTGGTAGACGATGTCGGCCCCCATCACTTCATTCAGATTTCTACATGTACATGTTACCATCTCATTGTTGTATTATATCTAATTATATATATATTAGTGGTAATAATGAACATTATTATGTTTACCTTCGCACAGGAAAAACGTATTGTTTTTGCTCAGTTTCTTCTTCTTCTATTCTAACAACTAAAGTCAATGACCTGGACCAGATGTCTGTCACCTTGGTAACAAGTACTGTACTGTAGCAGTGTTGGGTTACATTTTGTAGCAGGACAGAGTTAAAAGGGGGTGCTCATCATACATGAGATTGTGTTTGAGTAGAAATAAACAGAGCAGTCACAGAAAAATCGCAAAAACTTCCCAGAAATCTGAAATCTCTAACTTCTTTTGTATTCAAATTTCCTGGTTATGAATAGGTGAGGAACAGGCACTACCAGAGGATGCAGCGGACGCCCCAGAAAGGCCCCCTCCTCCTGAATCTACAGATGATGATGATGACGATGATGATGAAGATAGTAAGATGACTCTCAGCATCTTTTCTTAAAAACAGCATCTTTTTTATTTGCTGTTTATCATTTCAGAGCACCTGATGACAACCATACTGAAAGTGTGATAATTGTTAAAATTTCATTTGCATGAGTTCAAGCCTTTATTTAGTCATTGCAGATGAATAAGATTTTGCATGCATAATTGTGCATGTACATGTATATTGAGTCTCTCCCATAGCCAGTTTCTCTTACATGGTAAAAAGCTAGAAGGACAACAAAACTGCATGTACAACAATCTTGAATCTTTTTGCCTCTTACGCTTTTTTCATCTCTCCTGTTTTATTTCTAGTTCTAGACAGCTTCATTGGCGGAAGAGATGATGATGATGATTATGAAGACCGAGATAGTAAGATTTCTTTTCAGTTATCATCAAACCCCTTTCTACATGCATATTGCAAGCCTGCATGACTCTCATCCAAGTGATAAAACTAATGAATTAGAATTTTTTTCAATAAAAAATGACAGTCATTTTTCTGACTTACAGTGATTCATATGTTTTGACTGTTTAGGGATGGTTGTCTGAGTGTTAAATGAGTGTGTGGATAGGTATCTTTTCAGGGAACTTTTAATATCTCTTCTACACTTAATGAAAGCCATATACTTCACAAATGAATTTACTTCACTTTTTTTAAGGAGGCCAAAATGTACCTTACATCAGCATGTACATATATGTAGAATACTACACGCATCATCATGATGTCAGCAACAACATCACATCTAAGTGGTCTAAGAATGCTCAAAAACTGATGATGTCATTGAATCTTGATTAGGGGAAATCCAAAATGAAGAGCCACAAGCTGAGGAAGAGGAAAATCAAGAAGAACAGAAGGAGGGAGAAGAAAGTAAGGATTCCTACACCAACATCGTTTCACAACACTACAGACACCATATTCCAAATTTTAAATAAAGCATTGTTTATCTGTCACAGGATTATGATATTCCACACATTTTACTCAACTGTTTTGTGAACAATCTGCATCCTTTAACATCCATATCAATGTAATTCAATCTCAAAATAAAAATGGTTTTGTATTATAATTTTTTCCCCAGAAGAGCAAGAAACACAGCCAGAAGCTGAGACTGAAGATGGTGAAGATAATGAGAATGCCATTGGTCAGCATACTTTCTTCTAGTTTAACACAGTGACTGCAATTTCTCAACTTTTCTTTTGTTATAATGTCTATTATTTTTTTGCAGTGGAATGTTATTAACGGATAATTAACTAACGAACGTTTAATTATCTAAAACAGAGGAAGATGATGCTCCAACAGAAGAAGCTCCATCTGTAGAGGTGGGAGAAGAATCGGATGATAATCTGCAGGAGGAAGAGGGTACAGAGCACTTGTCAATCATGCATGTATTTCAGATGAGGATAAGGGCTTCCTGATGCATGGACATAACTGTGCCTGCACTAAAGAAACATTTTTAATGAGATTTATGGATAGCAACTCTACTAACCACTACTCCATTCCATTGTAAATACAAGTACTTAATAGTGGTACTTTTCTTATGTATGGGAATTTTTTTTTTCTTTCCAGAAAATTGAGTTAACTTTGGGTAGGAATACACTCCTTAATACTACTGTAACAGTGACAGTCTAACACCCTATATTTGCATCTGTGACTAAAATAACTGCTCATTTTTTTCTAGGAAATTGATTATCAAACAGTTTCATATGAATCTGCATGATTCCAGTACATGTACTATCTACTAATAGGCTACTGCAATATTAATCACAGGCACAGGAAGACCTAAGGTCTAACCATCAATTTTTGTAAAAAAAAGCACTGTTCTAAGAGTTATTATGTTCTGACTAATTTTACACTTTTCTGTTCATCTTGCCAAAGGTGGTTCAGACTCTGAAGAGCCAGCTGCTGTAGAGGAAGCTGGGGAGAAAACTGATGGGGAGGAAAATGAGGGGGAGGAAAATGAGGGGGAGGAAAATGAGGGGGAGGAGGAGGATGCAGATGATGACAGTAAGTCAGCTTATTATGTTAACCTTCGCAGAGGGAAAATGTGTTATTTATGTTTACCAGAGGAAAACCTATTGTTTTTGCTCTGTTTCCTCTTCTTCTCCAAACCAATAAGGTCAATGACCTGAACCAGATGTCTGTCACCATGGTAACTGGTGTTGGGTTACATCATGTTGCAATTTCAAATGAATAAGGTCAATGACCTGAACCAAAGAGCTATCACCTCGTTAACTCTTGTTTGATATCTTTTTATCATAGATGATGTTCAAGAAGAAGAAAATGAAGAAGAAACTACAGAAGATGAAGATGAAGATGAAGAAGAAGGAGAAATTGATCCTGAAGAAAGTTTCAGACGTAAGGAAGACCAAGACCCTTCCTCGTAGTATCTTCTCATGCCATTGCTGCTGCAGCAAGTTTATTGCTTCATCCCGTAGGCCACCCCTATGTTTGACATGGAACAGTCTAGTATCCAGGAAAAAATGGTCTACATGGATCATTCCATTTCATATGGAGGGGTGCAAAGTGTGAGGCAATAACTTAGATGTTTTGAATTCTTTGATAAACATTCTTTGGAAAATCAGTGAAAAGTAAGGAAAAAGTTTCTGCTGAGCAGACATTTTGAACATCGTGAATGCAATTCTGTCTGGTTTTTAATTTCTTGTGCAATTTTGCACCTTTACAAGTTGGGAGGTGACAGTCACTCTTTTGGAGTCATTTTCTAAGCAGGCTAAAGGATATTCAAGAAATGAAATTATCATTAAATTCATTAAATTTGTGCTCAGATGGGTTTTGTAATCTTAGAATGCCTTTTAGCTTTTAGGTATTATATTCAAAGTGAAACAAAGCTATATAAAATCTTAGAACTTGTGAAAAGGTAGTGGTTACTTCTCATAGTTTTAAACGCACAAATGTATTTCATTTTATTCTCTTTACTAATAATACCAGCAGTGTTGAGTAGTTTACGCACAAGTATGCCATAATGCTGCAAACGCACACTAACAATATCATACTCATGCTGCTACATTTTGTATTTACCACTAATATGCAATAACCACTGTATTACTACATTTAATGTGCCATATATTTTTCATTTATATGTTGTGTAACAACATAGACTAGCAATCGTTTGTAACTAACATCTTTTGTATCTTACATTTTGTTATTATACCATTTATGAATATGATTTTAGTTTGGAATATTTCATACTTTTTATACAGTCTTAATTGTTTACCACTGAATGTATCACTTTTATAACTTTTGTATAATCATTGTCTGATAACCCACATATCATACTCATACCTATCTCATATAATTTTGTTTTAGTAAAGGTTTTTATACTCCTTACATTGGATGTGTGGTAAAGTTCTCTTGCATGTTTTCATTGCAACATGCATGATCAAAGTTGACAATCGTTAATACATTGTAGTGCAAAAAAAATGATGTACATATTCTGTCATCAAAAAAAAAAGTTTTAACAACTTGATGTCAGCAATGCTACATTAAAGGGGCATTAAAAAATGAAGTGCAGCTATTTTTTAAAGGCTTTTTTACTGTTTTTTTCCCTACAAATTTGAGAAAAAAATTGCCCTTTTGTTTATTATACTCCTATGTAGTCATATTAGATGCCCAATAGTTATATTTCTGTTGTGTCTTTGCACTTATTGGCAAATTCCAGTAGATATTGATAGGAAATAGAAGGGGGAGGGCAGGGCATTTCATGGCTTTTGTATTGAGATACACATACACGCCCCCCCCCCAAAAAAAAATTAAATTACTGATATTTTAGGTCTAAAATTTGTTGAGATATAGAAGATATATAATTGTAATAGATAGCAGGCATATTTGTTAGTTGTAGCTACTTGAATTTAAGTGTTGAGTCAAGGAAATCTTTAAGAACTCAATACAGAATGGTATGCTGCATTGAAAGGTGCAGCAAAGAAGTGGGTGCATTAAATTTTGGTCAGTAGTATTTTGTGACATTTGATGACAGAATATTAGACTATTGTGTAGCTTATAGTTTCTTTTACTTGTGGATTGGTCTGGTCTGGAAGTTGTATTCTCTGATTTATACATTTTTGTAATTTTACTCTTCTATATTCTACTGGTCTTTTGAAATTTTGTCTGTATTAATTTGGGGTACTATATTTGATCGAATTTGTAATATTTTAAGTGTCTGTTTTGTTTCTTTCTGTAACTTCTCAGTAATAAAGTCTTGGTGCCATAATTCATTTGATAACTTGTCCGTCTGAATTATTTTCGCTCATAATTTGGTAGAATTTCAACATACTTTCCAGGCCAGATCAAGCACACACAACAAACAAAAAGAAAGTAGACATAACTTCAACACTTATACATGTATGTACATTGTAGTAGCCTCTCAAATACTTGTCTATGTAAGTGCATGGTTCACTGTATACATATTAAGATTCCAATCGGACAGGTAGCTAATATAAGATGCACATTTCTACCGCTTTAAAGATCTTTAAACATATATACTGTACATGTATTTAAGAGATTATAAATCAAATCGGCTCCCCCTAGTGCTACTTCTGGTACTGCAGGACGGTGATGGCACAAAAGCGCCATCTGTTGTTGCCATCCAGTATGACAAGCTAAGATTTTTACAATACATTTTGCAAGTGCCATCTTTCCTCCAACAGGAGTACTGCATGCGGGTTTTTTCAAAGTCAAGCATGTTTTTGTGTTTGGACAAAATCACCACCGAATGGTGTACCACAACAGTTATATACATGCATGCATCTCAAACAAAGAACAGCCTCAAGTTTCAAGCCAATCAGGACACTAACCACCAGGACAAGACTCAAGCCTATGACCTTAGGATTCAAAAGTTGGATTGTTAACCACTTAACCAAGGAATGCTGCTTGCATTTTGGCTTGCGACCAACCAGTAGCCTGACTTCTAGTCTTTGATGGAGAACTGAAAAAAAAAAAACTGAACTGATTTTTGTATCATTTGCATAACTGCCTTTTGCTGTCTTCTTCTTTTCTCATCTTATTGTTCTCTCTTACCCTCACATGTACACATACATCTAACTGTGTTGTCTGTCATACTGACATCATTGACTTAATTTTTTTGAAAATAAGACTTTTATCCATAATAGACTATTGCAGTGGTTGGAGGGATATAAATTAGACTTAACAGTTACATGTTTATGTGTGACACAATTTGTTTCATGTGGGAATGAGTGACTTGAATAATACCTTGCATGTTAGATGGTTTTTGCATGCCACTTTGTACACAGATAAGCAGGTAAAAAAAAGTCACTAACAAAAGCTAGTGGATACTAGCTGAAACGTCTGACCGTTTCCAAAATCATATCCAGTTGCTTGAGTAACTGCTTTTTGGTGTATCTTATTACCTGGATGTCTAACCTTCATCAACAGGTCTAAAACACCTTACTAATGCATGGTTTGATGCTTACTCAAACAGGGAAGGTGAAGAAAGTGAAGGAAAGCATGGCGAAGTCAAAAAAGAAGGACTCCATCACCAGCGCTGAGGATAAGAAGATACGGAAGGAGCTCGATGCAGCCGACAAACTTGTGGATGATGTAAGAATTTCAATCTAGGAATCCTGGCCTGGAGCAGGCATCATAGGCAGCTGGAAAGAGTAGAAATTGCCCAAATAGACAGATAACATGCCGGGGGAGTCGGACCATAAGGGCAGCAAACTACTCTGTTTGCAGACTAACTCCTCTGGCATGTTATCTGACTAGTTGGCCAATTTCTACTCTTTCTTAGACAAGCTGCTTCTGAAGCCTGGTAGAGTCTACAAGAATACAAACCCTGTTCTAGCTCAGGCTTGCTCTATGCAGAACAACCTCACCCTTTGTCCATATTTCCTAGCAGTCACTATATAGCAAATTAATATATGTGAATATTGCTCAAAAGCAGAGTAAACTGAAAGCTGTGTAAACTTTCAGGTCAACTTTCCGAATGCTTGCAGGAACCTAATCTCGAAGCAGATCCTATAAAGACAGTATCAGAGAGGGTCTATATGCCCTCCAAGACCCTCTTTGGCCAATGGATACTGCCTGGCCAACTTGGTTGTGTAAAATGAGTCTCTTTACTCAGTGTCTTACCAATCTGATGAAACTATTCACGGAATATCTTTCCCTTCCAGGGTGACTATGACACAGCCCTGAAGAAGTTTGACGCCCTGCTGGACATTTTCCCCAACAGCCCGCGAGCGCTGTACGGCCGAGCTCAGGCCGAGGACAAGGTGGCCGAGAAGTGGAAGAGCAACGAGTGGCTGCAAACTTGCATCGACACCTACGGCAAGGTAAAGGCCTGGTTAGATATATCCAGCACATTGAAAAACAATCACAGTGTGTTTGAGAGATCACCAAAATGGTGAACACAAGACATGCAGTCAAGTTGACTTTATGAAAAAGATAATGTAACGTTACATTTACAACTAATTTATCAACTTTTATTTGAAATTAATTTCCTCTTCCCTTTCAGGTACCATCACAGAAGAACTGTCCCAAAGAGCTGAAGAAACAGGCACTAATGCGGCAGGCCAATCGCCTCTCCTTTTACGGTAAGGCCTTGACGAGGTTTCATGTTAGCCTCTACCAGGCATCAGAAGTGGCTAGAAAGAGTAGAAATCGGCCAAATAGTCTATATAATAGAGTGACATATACACCTAACATGCCAGGGGAGTTAGTCTAGCCTCTTCCGGGCTTCAGAAATGGCTGGAAAGAGTACTAGTAGAAAATGGCCAAATAGACAAACATGCCAGGGGAGTTGCAACTTAAATACTGTCCTACTTTAGCATACCAACTCCCCCAGAATTTTATGTCAATTTGGTCAGTTGCTACTCTTTCCAGCTACTTCTGAAGCACCTCTGTGCCTTTTCTGCCAATGTGTTTTTTATTGTGTGAGAAACAATAAGAACGAAAGTGATAATTTAAAGTTTTATTATACATTTCTATTTGCTGTTGTTTTGCAGGAAAGCTGCGTCAGGCAGTAAAAGCCATGGGCCGTCTGAACGAGCTTGTCCCGGGAGAACCGGAGATCCTCAACCAACTGGGAGTGTCATATCTCATGGTGGGGAACAACAACGCTGCCAAGAGGGTGTTCGGGGAGGTAGGATCACGTGCAATTTTAGCCTGGTATTCATCCTACTCTAACTTCTTTCACTCCTTTGCTTACTTACGTACAGGAAAATCTACATGTAGCACTTGTTATGAGAGAAGTGATTTCAGAACGGAAGGAAATGTTTGCTTTCTACTTTTGCTCTGTTCATATGTATGTTTCCTCCTCCTCCTTCTTTTTCTTCAAACCAATGAGGTCAATGACCTGAACCAAATGTCTGTCACCATGGTAACTAGTGTTGGGTAACATCAAGTTGCAATTTTATAGCAGGAGGGATTTAGACTCCTGTCACCATATTAAAGTAATACTCACTGTGTTTGAGTAAGGAATAGACAATTTGCAAGGTAAATATTATGCATAAATTTTGCTTTGCAAATGTTACCTTTCTAGTTTACACACTTGTTTTCCTTCTGTGCAGGTGATGCAGATTCGCCCAGAAGACGGTTTTGCCCAGGTGCATCTGGGCTTCATCCTGAAGTCAGAGACTCGGTACGACGAGGCGATACCGTTACTGAGGGAGGGGATCCAGACAGGGGAGGAGGGGACCATCGATGGGAGGTTCTTCTTCCACCTCGGGGACGCCCTGTACAGGACAGGACAGCCAGAGGAGGTTTGTATCATTTTATTTATGTCATACCCACCCAAGAAAACATGCCTTTCAATGCAAAATAAGCCCAAGTTTGGTGTCCCTAAACTAAAAAATGTAACAACATTATTCCAACGTCCGGATTCTGTATTTGAATTTTCAAAAGTGGCGCTTGCAGTTAGGGCAAAATGCGTTCGAATCGTTCTATGGAAGCCATGGAAGCCCGGGCCGTACTTAACACACCAGCTTCTGTATCTGTACAGGACAGGCCAGCCAGAGGAGATTTGAAGAGGACTGATTTTTTGTGGTACTATCTACAGATAGTTTGGGTGTTTTTGGCCCTAGTGATGACCAAATCGGGTTAACCACACTGTTTTAATGCCTGAGCCATGTGGTCTTTTTAGAATAGTGGTGACAGTTAGATAACCGAGAATAGTGTTAGCCCTGGCTATGAAATAAGGTTTTTAAGTCATCCTTTGTTTGGTAAC